>NW_016809129.1:1741089-1781944 GCF_001698545.2 Rhinopithecus bieti | reverse complement strand
TTTGGGATGGAGTCTCGCTCTATCACCCAGCTGGAGTGCAGTGGCGTGATCTCAGCTTACTGTAAGCTCTGCCTCCCGGGTTCACACCATTCTCCTGCCTCAGCTTCCCAAGTAGCTGGGGCTACAGGCGCACGCCACTACACCCAGCTAATTTTTTGTATTTTTTAGTAGAGACGGGGTTTCACCATGGTCTCAATCTCCTGACCTTGTGATCTGCTCACCTTGGCCTCCCAAAGTGCTGGGATTACAGGCGTGAGCCACCGCACCCGGCCTATATTTCTATTGCATAGCATAGATTTAGACCAATAGTTGAACTTTTTCAGTAATGGACCAAATAAATATTTTTGGCTTTGTGGGTCACACAGTTTCTGTTGCACTTACTCAACTCTCATTGTCATACAAAGCAGCCATAGATAATATATAAACAAATGAGCATGGCTGTGTTCCAATAAAACTTTATTTACAAAAGTGGGTGGCAGACTGGATTTGGCCTGTAAGGCAGTATTTTGTTTCACTTGTCTGAGATCATTAACATTTAATGTAATTATTAATATGGTTGGATTTCAGTGTACCATTTTGGGGAGGGGGAACATGCTTGTTTATTCTGTTTTTTGTTTCTTTTCTCCTTTTTCTGCCTTCTATTGGATTGACAGTTTTGTTTTAATACTCCATTTTAATGTATCTTTTGTCTTTTTGGTTACATCTCTGCATTTTTGAAGTGGAATTATGAGGATTATAATATACATTCTTAAACTTTTATAAACATATAGGGCTAAATACACATCTTAGATCTTTTTAATGTTAATCCATAGATCCTTTAGGCTAGTTATTTTGTTTAAAAAACATTTTTTCTCTCAGTTTTCATATGGATACTTTTTATTGACCTATCTCCAAATTCACAGAATCTTTTATTTGTCACTTCATTCTACTCTCAAGACCGTTAACTGATATTTTTATTTCAGGCACTGTATATTTTCAGTCCTTAAGTTTTCACTTCTCTTTTTTATAGTGTATATATCCCTATTGTGATTTTCTATTTTTTATTTATTTTTCGTTTTCCTTTTTTGTATGGATGTAGTTATTAGAGCTGCCTTTCCGTTACAAATGGGTCTTTGGGGCTGGGTGTGGGGGCTCACGCCTGTAATCCCAGCACTTTGGGAGGCCGAGGTGGGCTAATCACAAGGTCAGGAGTTCGAGACCAGTCTGGCCAACATAGTGAAACCCTGTCTCTACTAAAAATACAAAAAAATTAGCCAGGTGTGGTGGCGGGCACCTGTAGTCCCAGCTACTCAGGAGGCTGAGGCGGGAGAATTGCATGAACCCAGGAGGCAGAGGTTGCAGTGAACCGAGATTGCACCACTGCACTCCAGCCCAGGTGACAGTGTGAGACTCTGTCTCAAAAAAAAAAAAAAAAAAAAGAATGCATCTTTGTCAAGTAATTTGGATTTTATGCAGCACATTGTAAATGCTATGTGTGTAGACTCTGACTCCTGTGAGAGTTCATTGGAGGATGTTGTTTTTGCTTTAAAAGGTAATCAATCTAACTAGTTGCACATTATGAGCTTTGACTCACTTTCTGTGGGTGGTGCCTTGCATTTCTGATCAGTTTTCTAAGGCTTTGCTATCCTGATTTCTGTCTGTCCTGTGCATGTGTGGTTCAGAACCTAGGACAAGACTCTTGTGAGTTCATACACAGAATTAGGAGAAACTTTTTATGGTTCTGTCTCTTTTACTCTCCTGCCTGCTAGAGTATTTTCTCATGACTAATCTGGAAAAAGAGAAGGTGGGGTTTTGAGTTTTAGATGTCTGCATTGTACTACTCCCCAACAGGGTCCACTAATGGAGCGAAAATGGAAGAAAAAAAGTCAAACTTACTCTTGTGTATGGATTACTTCTTCATGTTTTGTTTGGTTTTATTTTTCTTTTGAGACAGCGTCTCTCTCTGTCGCCCAGGCTGGAACGCAATGGTGCGATCTCAGCTCACCGCAACCTCTGCCTCCGAGGTTCATGCGATTCTCCTGCCCCAGCCTCCTGAGTAGCTGGGATTACAGGCACACGCCACCAAGCCCGGCTAATTTTTGTATTTTTAGTAGAGGCGAGGTTTCACCATGTTGGTCAGGCTGGTCTCAAACTCCTGACCTCATGATCTGCCCACCTTGGCCACTTCTTCAAGTTTTAACTCCCTTCTCCTCTATGTTTCAGAGAGCCTCAGATAGTTCCCCCTGCCCTCGCAGAATTTCAGTTATAATCAGTAGAAAATGGGCTTTAGGAAACTTACACTGCCTCTTGAAGCCAACATCAACTTTGATTATTGTTTCATTTTTTCATTCTTCATCAACCTTCATGTATTTTCATTTATATATGTCTTTAGCTAAAAAGAATTGTTCATATCTACTCTGAAAATTTGTTATTTCACTATAGCGTTGTTTACATTTAATGTAACTATTTATTTATACATTTAGATTTAAATCTACCATCTTATTTTCTACTTTCTACTCATCTCCACTGTTATTATTTCATTTCCCTTCTAGCTCAGAAGTTACTTATTCACTTTCTACTTATTTGGAATTACACTTGAAATTATAAGTGCTATATTGAGCTATCAATTCACTACTTTTTTTCTTTTTCTTTTTTTTTTTGAGACGGAGTATTGCTCTGTCACCCAGGCTAGAGTGCAGTGGCATGATCTCAGCTCACTGCAAGCTCCGCCTCCCAGGTTCACACCATTCTCCTGCCTCAGCCTCCCAAGTAGCTGGGACTGCAGGCGCTCACCACTATGCCCGGCTAATTTTTTGTGTTTTTAGTAGAGATGGGGTTTCACCATGTTAGCCAGGATGGTCTCAATCTCCTGACCTCATCGTCTGCCTGCCTCGGCCACCCAAAGTGCTGAGATTACAGGTGTGAGCCACCACACCTGGCCAGTCCTTTGATATTCTTGAGAAAAATTTTGTCTATTTGTCTACGATTATCATGCCTCCTCAGGTTTACATGTAGCATAATTTTACTATCCTTTTTCATCATCTTCGGGTTAAGAATTCCATTTATAACTTGAAAATTTATGATAAAATTTAGTGTTAGGGAAATATCATAGTGACATTAGTATCCAAGTTCACAAAATTACTTTAACTAGAGAGCTTCACAAACATCTTTATTATGCACATCTGTTTGTAAGATTTCTTTCTAAGAATTGTTTAAAGTATTGAACAATGTAGAATTTATGCAAAAAACTGAGACACTGGGATATAAAATTTCACATATCACAGGTTCTTTAGGAAGGCAATGAGTAGGTATTTCTAGTAAACTATCACATAGTAAAATAAGTTTCTAAATTCAGAATTTTAGGCATTCTTATTAGCTTTTCATGAATGTTTTAGATCAATGCGTTGGCACGGTTTTAGATAATTGAATGCTCTTTCCGTTTTTGTGTTAAATCTATTTCTTTCATTCTAAAGGAGCTTAACTATAAGATTTTATCCCATTTAAAAAAAAAAAACTTTAATTTAAATTCTATCATAGTAGCAACAGATCAAGTAAATTGAATTTTGAGAAGAGTTTTCACTATCTACTTCTAATGGGCAAAATACTGCAATTCTACCTGGACAAAGCAAAAAATCAGAAAGCTACTTACCATAATAACAAGCGAGGATTAAGATAGGAGCTTGGACTTGCCACTGCTTTTGAATAACGCATATGGTGTGTTCCAAAGGCACTATCTCTTTTAGCAGTTCTTTAGCACAAGATTGTCTTGCATAGAAGTATATTGTAAATGTTACATGATTCCCAATATAGCATCAAGCTACAGTCCTGGGAAAGCTTCTATTTATATCTCTTAGAAACAGCTTTTATCAGGAAATGGTTTGCCCTCCTCACTTGCCTTCTTATAAGCTTCATGAAAATATATTTTCTTCTGTGACACAGAGAAGGCCTAGAACTTGCTTGTTAAATAAAATGTATGATAGCATGATTAGATACATATACTGTAATCAGGAAATTAAAAAAAAAGATAGAATGACTGCCAGCTGCTACAGAACACTAAACTGAGAGATCCGAACTGAGACACCACATTCATTTAAAACAAACCTCACTCTGTAGTGGACTCATGAGAGCATTCAGTCCCATGTTTCTCTTGCTTGGTCTTGGTGAACTCCTTTAACTTTTTTCTGACTGTTCATTCCCTTAAACAAAGCTAAAGTTGACTACTGAGTTTTGAAGATAACTTTGTACCAAAAAAGTCATGTCTTAATTCAATCAGGCAGGAAGAAAAAAAAAATCACTTTTATGACATTTGGTTGGCCCTGTTGGATTTTAAATAGAATAAAAACTGTAAGTCAAATTCTGCTGTTTCCTGATAATTATAATTTTACAAGAAATGTAAGCACAATATATTTAAAATAAAAACTTGCACCAGTGTTTGTTTCTGACCCATTTTCCCTTTACTGATCTGGATTTCTCTTTCTTTTAGAATGAACAGTTTAGGATCACACATCTTCATGATTTGGGAATGATTTGCATGTTTGTTTTATGAAAAATGTTAGTAAAGAAGAATTTAAAATATATCAAAAGGAAGAGTTGAAAACAGAATGGAAATATCCTTTTAGAATTTAACATTTTATCAGCATGATTAAAAACTAAGCAAGGGGAAAGACACAAGGGAATAAAGAGTTAAACTCTGACCCCAGTTTGGATCAATTGTGCACGTACTGGAGATTTTCAGAGAAGAATGTTTGTCTTATGTATAAAAAAACCATTGGGAAGAGGGGGTTAGCAGGAGAAGCCACTTGGGGAGAGGGTTATGTGATACGTGCACCAGTGAAATTGTAGCATGTAGAAAGTGGATAACCATTCTTAATCACGTAAAATACATGATTGGTACTCAGGCCAAGATAAACTCTTTTAGCTTTAGAGAGAGTAGATTAGCATGGCACTTTGTTTTTTCTTCGTCTTTCTGTTTCAGTGGTCTCATTGGAATTATAAACCAGAATATTCAACATATATCAAGAGCTTTCCATGTCCCAGCCAAGCTTTAATGTATTAGTTCTTTAACTCTTCATGACAAACCTATGAGGCCAAAACTATTTTGGAGGTGATGAAACTGAAGCATATGAGAGGTGAGGCTCTCTTCCCAAGATGACATGGCTACAAGTGGTATCCTAGCTCTAGAGTGTGTTTCTTCACCACTAATGTCAGACTCCAGGCAGTGTACCCTACTTAGCCTCAGTGACTGCAAGATCATGTGGGTCATTCTTGCCACATCTTTCAGAATTGCCTAGAATCTTTAGGACTTAAGATTTAGAGAATGCTTTATCCTTAGTGAACAAAACCTTACTTGCCTTTGTGTTTTTTGACATAAAAACATAATTGAATACTTGGTTCATATTCTATTCTAAGGAATTTCATGGTCTTCTATAACATGTCTTACCTGACAGGAATAGTATTCCTCTCGTGAGAATCCTATTTCCATACCTTCCTTTATTCTAAGAAAAGGACAAGAAGGTAGACCAACCTACAGCTAGACTTAATAGATAAATATCTTCTGCCCTCGGGTGTAGAGTGCATTTCTGATATCACTGTTCTCTCAGTGAAGAGATACTCATAGGAGACACTAGTGGTGATCTTAATTATGCTCAGAAATCTACAATACCACACAAATACACACACACGGAGGGAAGCACTAAGGTAGTAAGAAAAGAAAAACTCGATAATCTTTAGAAGATAATTGAAAGCAAAGGAGAGTCAATGCACTCAAACTCTATTGACTTTCTTAAAAAGCTGTTGGACAAAAATGGGGAATGACTGTCATGAGAGAGAGTGGTATGAATTATATCAAGTAGATTTGGTGGCAGAAGCTCAACTGTTGTGGAGATGAGTCAAAAAAGAGATAAAAATACAGTTGTTAGTGTGCTTAACAAAAAACTGATTGTGAGGCAAAACTGTTAGCTTTTGGTATAATATTTGTTGCCAAGATTATAGTTAGATACTTTCAACAGCCCAACTCTATCAACAAGTCAAGTATTGCATCAGGAAAACAGGCCAAGTTATGATAAAGGCACTGTGGGCTTACCTTTTCCACAGATAATAAAATGAGAATACAACAGGGAGACTTTAGAACCAATCATATATATTTTTTTCCAGAATATATGTTACCATTAGAAGAAAAGGACTATAGCGAGTCCTATGAAGGGGTCAGGGAAAAATCCTGTATCACAGGTATCCGTGTCTTTACTCACATTGCTCTCTTTACCTGGAGTAAGACATAAGACATGCCTGCTTCCCCTTCACCTTCTGCCATGATTGAAAGTTTCCTGCCGGGCGTGGTGGCTCACGCCTATAATCCCAGCACTTTGGGAGGCCGAGGCAGAGGAATCACGAGGTCAGGAGATCGAGACCATCCTGGCATGTGGTGAAACCCTGTCTGTACTAAAAATACAAAAAATTAGCCGGGTATGGTGGTGGGCACCTGTCCCACCCATAAAGGTCCACCCTCATGACCTCATTACCTTCCAAACAGCACTGTATGAAGGATTAAATTCCAACATATGAGTTTTGAGAGTCGCAAACATCCATTCCATTAGAGACGGCTTTTGGTTTTCTGACTTGAGTGACTTAGTAGATTAGGTTGCTTGTCACTTATGTAGAGATATAGGAAAAGCAGGATATGGGGGAGGCAGGGACAACGTGTTGATGGATTTCTGCCTCATGTGGAACATGCAAGCTTTTGAGTTATATAGAATCTTAATCCATTTCTAGTTTGTCGTTGGCTGTGTAACCTTGGGAAAGTTGTTGAAGACATTGAGTCAAATTGAGAGACATCATTTCAGCATTTTAAGGAATAGACACAGTTATCAAGTTACCTAATGAAATATTGAATAATTAGAGAAGAATTGAGGTTAATAAGATTCTTTTATCGAGCCTTTAACATTAGTTAGTATATGTCCACAGTCTAATTTCATAAGCATTCTCTGTAGACTAATATTTAGAGAAATTCAATTCCAGAGTGTCAATCTTAGAAAACCTTAATTAATTAGCTATTTGGAACATTATAAAATCACTACTGTCTACATTAATATTAGTAGATTGGCATAATATAAACATGTCTATATAAATCTACATAATCTGCAGAGGAGTACTAAACTGATGAATTATGGTTCAAAAATTTTTGTTATAATGCAAAATACAACCATAAATACGATCATTACCCTCAACTGATAATAAGGTAGATGAACAAAAAACAGATATATGCTCAGAACAATGAAAATAAACTACAAAATTCCATTCCTAAAATCTTTCCCCTTTTCTAGGAAACTATAGTAGAAAAGATAAAAGGAAATAAGACCATCTCTTTAAAATATTAGGAAAAGTCATTGCAAAGTCAATATTTAATATAGCAAAAATTGGCCAGGCACAGTGGCTCAACCCTGTAATCCCAGCACTTTGGGAGGCTGAGGCAGGCGGATCACCTGAGGTCAGGAGTTCTAGACTAGCCTGGCCAACATGACGAAACCCCATCTCTACTAAAAATACAAAAAATTATCTGGGCGTGGTGGTGCATGCTATAATCCCAGCTACTGGTGAGGCTGAGGCAGGAGAATCTCTTGAACCTGGGAGGCAGAGGTTGCAATGAGCAGAGATCATGTCACTGCACTCCAGCCTGGGTGACAGAGCGAGATTCCGTCTCAAAAATAAATAAATAAAATAAAATAAAGTAAAATAAAATAAAATAGCAAAAATAAAGGAATTTGTCCTGAAAGCCTATCTGAACCAGTCAGGAGCAGGTATTGAAGTTCTCATTAAGTACGTGGTAGCCAGATAAAGAGAGCTTTACAGGAGAGTAGATTCATTTTAATTGGAACAGGTCCCTGAGGAAAAAAGAAGTACATCACTGAAGTTACTATCTAGACCAACAGTGGCTTTGAGTCTAGACTACTCAGTGAAGCAATCATTTTCTTATTTCATTAATTCTTCTTAAAAATAAACTTAGTCTGGATTCTCTGGAAACAAAAACTATAAAACTTGTGTATTTTACGGGACGCGAATGTGTATGTTATGAATTCATCTGTCTGGAAGTCTGGAAAGTATTACTGAATGTGGTGAACATTTATCAATTTCAGCAACAACAAAAAAGCACACAAGATCAGCAGTGAATGAGACAAAAATCTTTTAGGGAAGAGATTAGACTTCATCACCTATTTATGATCATTAACTTGCTACAAATTGAATTAAGTCTAGCATATAGTAGATCTTCACATATTCATTGAATGAATGCAAGATTTTGAAAAATAAGTAAAGGGCAGTGTTAATTAAGCTATATGTGTGGCATTTGATGATTATTTATTCACAGGAATCTGTTCCTTGGCTGTCATCCCATTTATTCAGTCATGACTTTTATCAGGCCATTAGTCATGGATTGATCTCATATTTCAGAACTTATAGCATATCTAATATGATACATTAGAAAGACACCTTCCATTTATAATCATGTGTTTATGTCAGAAATTTATGACTGCCTTATCGAATAATAAAAAAATTTATAATTTTCCTTTTGTTTCAATATGTAAATCCTTTTTCCTTGCTCCAAATAGTATAGATTATAAATCTGGTAAGACATGTGTATACATAAGTGGGGGATGCGCTTGTTTTCTAGGTTGAATTAGTTAATGTAACCACCTATATTTAGAGATTTTGGGGAGCTCCTAAAGAAGGAACATTCTAAGCAATCATTTTCTTGTAAATAATTTTCCAGGAGGCAAAACAAGGTTTTGGCCTGCCCTGTACATAATTGATAAATTATGTTTTGACTAGAATATTTTTTTATTCATCAACTGGTTCTACTTCTGGAGTTATGACTTTTAAATATTATCCATGCACTGAATGTTCTCAATATTCAAAATAAAATTTAATGAGATACAACGTGTAAGTTTCTGGTTTGTAAGCTGTAGAGCAGTTATTCTCATTATTTCTGGCCGAACAGTCTTATTGCTCATGCCTTGTGTATTCTCATTTCATTGATTCTTTTGGATTTATATTCCTTTTAGTCTGTGTTCTTTTCTCCTGTCAAAGAAGCCAGGCAAAATAAAAACAAGCAGTGACTGATTTCATTTTAATATAATTCTTACAGCAAAAAGCATGAGAAACATTTAAATGAGGAGGGAAAAATTCAACCTTGATTTGGCAAAATAGGAAAGTGAATTTGAAAGTACATGGGACTATGAAATCAGTAGTCATATTTTATTGTTCTCAGGTTCTCAAATCGTTTTATTTCTCAGAACTAGGACTTAAAGAAAAACTTATCAAAGCAAGTGGTAAGTTATCTTGTTCTCTAGCCTGTTGACCTCAAGAAAATTGTGAATACAAAATTCAGATTGCAGAGAGTGTCCCAAATATTTGGATTCTATAAATATTAAGATGCCTTCCAACCCCAAATTCTGTGATTCTACAGTGGAACCACTTGAATTTGATTTGAGGAAATGAGATATCTTTATGCCTTGTACATGATGTATTAAGTTGATGGTAAGTAGTTGTCGTTTGACAAGGGGACATGTTGACCATGACTATGTCTGGAGCTATATTTGAAAAACCAAGTTTGTGCTGGGATTCCAAGTATATCTGTTTTGGAATCAAATTAACAGTAGTGTGACTGTAGTTATATTAATTTACAGTGATTGTAGATTTATACCACAGATTCTCCTCCTAAAACATAGCCTGAGGAGGAAAAACACTTAGCTAAAATTAATAGCTTCGGAAATTATCTGTGGTTGTTGGCACTTAAGGGGTAAAAGAGGCAAGGTAGAAAAGAAGTCTCCTCTCATTCCCCCACCTCCATCACTTCTCACATCCAAACAATGACAAAGTCATGTTAATGCTTCCTAAACATTCCATAAATCTGGCTTTCCTTTTTATTCCTCATCTCTACAATTACTGTTCCGGTTCAGTCTCTTATCCACCTCTCCCCTGGACACTGCATGTCTATGTAAGTTCTCATTTCTTTTTCTTTGTTTATGTTACTTTCTTTGCCTAGAATATTTCCTTCTTTTTAATTACCTCATCCTGTGTCTGATTAATTCCTTTAATCTTTTAAGTCTTAATTCAGGACATTCCTCTGAGACTGTGTCAGCTCTTTTGCAAAAGACTCTCTATGTCCCTTAGGAAGTTTGGGGGCCCCTTTTCTGTTGAATATCATGGGTAGAGCATGTTCACTGCACTCACTACACTGCATTCCACCCTTCTGGGGAAGAGGGGATCTATCTTAGTTATCTCTGTGTTCTCTGAACATAACAAAGTACTTGCTCCATCATAGTTGCTCCATAAAATATTTCTTGAGGGCCTGAAGCTTGCTCTGAATTTCCATTCTATAGTATCACTAGAGTCAGCTGTTCTTCCACAAATATTTCTTATCTAAGTTGCATTATCATTCATCTCTACACTGTTTTCTAGCCATATCATCTCTCTACTTTCATTACCTTTTTATAATTTTCAAGGAGCATTCAGGGTGAATTTATAACTCTGGTTTACCCCTTATAATACCCATGGATCTGGCCTTTGCCTATTTCCCTTTCCAGCCTCCTAATTCTTCACTCTTCCACATGCATCTCTGACACAGATAAATAGAACTACTTGTGCTTTCTCATAAGAAACATGTGTTTCAAGCTTTTATGACTGCACACACAATTTCTCTTTTGCCTTAAACACCTTCATTCCAATGCCTCCTTCCTTCATCTAAATCCTATCCCTTTCTTGAATTATCAACTCTCTTGGGAAAGACTTCCCAGAGCCACTTCCACTCACATCACCTCCCCAAATCTTAGCTACTGCTCTCTTGTGTATTCTTATTGCACCCTGTGCTTTTTCTATGAAATGCCAGTTACACTTCACCAAGCTTGTCAATTTCTGTTTCTATTTCCTCTATGCAAGTATAAGCTCCTCAAGGGAAGAGACTGTGTCGGCTTCGATCTGTGTTTTTGGCACTCAGTACAGTATTTAGCATATACTATAAGTTCAGTTGCAAAGGACAGAATAGGAACGGAGAAAAAGTGAAAGAGAAGAAGAGAGAGGAAATGGCAGTAGGCACGTACTAATTTCCAGATATTTGAAATCATTCCAAATAAGTGAATTTTTAAAAATAAACAAGAATCTTATTAGCTGTGACTGATTACTGTTCTCTGTTTCTGCAATACTTTATAAAATAAAAATTAGTTTTATAATCAAAATATATTTGATCCTCACAAATGAGTAAAAAAATTTTGATATTTCTATCATTAAAGCTCCTAGAAGTTCATGAAGCTAAGAAGTAAGAAAACCAGAATGTGAATCCATCTGATTTACACAAATTGAGATTATCTGATAGCATAAATAGGACTGGCTGTGTAATTTGTGGGGACCAGTGAAAAATGAAAATGTGAGTTGCTTTGTTCAAAATTATTAAGAATTTTAAGACAGCAACAGCAAAGCATTAACAAGTTTAGAAACCTCCTAAGTGCAGGGCTCTGTGCAATGGCAGAGTTCATACACTAGTGCAGCTGACTTTGACATGCCTTTCCATAGTTCTAAGGTGCTCTTCTGTTGAGTGCTAAGAATGTCGCTGGCAGCACATTTGCCAAAAGCAAATATTTTCTTGTTGGATTAGGCAACATCTGCCTTGTTGGACTAAAGAGCGAACATATTAACAGTTAAGGACCAAGCACAATGTGGGATAAATGTTTTGATTATCTCATGAATCAAATAACCCTGCACATTCACTGTTCCTTCTGTCTAAGCCACCTTTCTTTCAAAATCTTATTCACCCAGGTGAGTCCTATACCTGTCTTAAAGCATCAACTACTCTGGGAAAGACTTCTCCAAGCCCATTCTTCTGCCTGGTCTAAATCATTGCCCTCGTATATTTCTCACCCTCTTCTGCTCTAGTGGGTCACTCATGTTGATTTTACTCTGTTTATGTAAGAGTAAATTGAGGCTAGGAGAGAACATAGCTAGGAAATACTTACTGTTGGATAATTTAGGCTTCCAGCTCCTTTCACCACTAACTCAGCCTTCTTTTATGCTACTTTAACCTGCTGGAGGTCACTTGTCCACTTAGTGTTCGGCATTAGGCATCCTTGCCATCTTACCTTTTATGCCCCTAGAAGAGACACACTGAAGGCTGATGGAATGATCGCTATTTTCTAGGTAGAAAGTGACACACCATCATATGTATCTGACCTGGGCTTTGTGATCTGGTGAAGGTATATGACCCAGTGCATCCGAGTGTAAGTAGGCATCATTATCTCTCCAGAGTTGGGAGCGAAAAGATGAGCTTAGAACACTTATCTATCTCATTTAAGAATAATACTTACCAAGCTTTCACATGAATCTGAAAAGGAAGGCCAATGTTCCACACTTTCTGGGAAGCTAGAAGACAATATTCGCATTACTTACAAGCCTTGATTTGCTAAAACGTTAAGTGCTCTTTTATTCTTTACTTTTTAAAAATGACAAATAATAATTGTACATATTCGTGAGGTTCATAAGGATGCTCCGATACATTAATGTCATATCGGAACTGTTTCAATGGCAAAATAGACATTTTACTACGATATAATTTTTAAAATTCTTGACTACAATTTAAATGTAAAAAGCATATATTAAGATGTAATGTTTGGGTCTCTGCCTTTAAAAATGAGGATTGATGTAGAGAGGATCCGGGTAGAGATTAGTACTCTGCATGTAACAGAAGAGATGTGAAAGGCAAAACAGCTTCTTGAAATGTGTTAACTGTGGAGCTATCATCATGAGAACATCTTTCATAGTTTAATTGGCTTAATTAATTGAAAATGAGGTAATTGATTTTTAGAAGGTGTTTAAAAATTGTGGTTAAGGAGGGAAATTTTATAAAATGAATTCATAAATCTTTGATAATCCTTAAACAGAATAAGGAAGTGTTGGTTTCAGTGAACTTCCTATAAATCCTGTAAGCCCACATGAGGTTAAAACAATGAGACCACTATTTGTAGCCAGATGTTAATTCTCCATAAACGGTAGTGTGGTTCATAGTAACACAGAATCTAATGTGGAATTAATTTAAAAAATCAAAAAAAGTCAATTATCTGAGTATACTGGGAGGAAACCTCAGTGAAATGCAGGAGATTCTACATGTGTATCCCAGGGAATCTCACTAGTTGTTAAGTAGCCTGTCTCTAGAGGTTTTTCAGCACTTATCTCCATTGTGACTAGGGGATGAACATTTACATCTTAACTATCAAGATATGTGTGCAGCTGAGACTGACACATCTAATAAAGGACTGATTCACTGCATCTGCCAAGGTCTCTTGGCAAGGGCTTTGGATCCAAATGCTGAGATTTCCTAACATTTCCTGAATGGTTACTCTTTCAGAAGCATAGCAATATTATCACTTATCCTTCCAATTCAACCACTTAGCTTCTCCTTCAGTATTACTATAATGGGGTCATACTTTGAAAATTTAACTATGCATTCTTCTTTAGGTTTCCAAGCAAATAACATTTATTATAGTTGTCCCAAGAATTTATGAAACCTGGAGAAGATTAAAGTATGTTATTGCAAATGGAATGATGTAATAGCTTCTGACATGGAAAATAAGATTTTTGAAATTTCTTGTTGCCTTTCAGTGTACCAAGAACACTGGTGGATGAAGACAAAGGAAAGACGTTACTAATCCAGCCAAAATTGTGTCCTTATTTTCCTTCCTTGGGCTGCTGCTTGAAGACCTAAAAAAGAGTAAATACATGAGAGTAAATGAGGCCAGAATTGGATTTTTATACCCACTTCTTACTTGAAGCTCTGAGCTTTGCAAGCTACTCCTTACATGACCTTATGAGATAAATGTTATTCTTATTTTTACAACTGAGGCAAGTGGAGATGGGTGATTTATTCAAGATTACACAGATGGCACAGAACCTGGATTTGAACCCAGGACAGTTTGATTAAACACTCTTGATCACAATACCATATTGCTTCTCTGTACTGCAGTGGGGAACATAGAGTTGCTAAAATTTTTAAAACTTAAAATTATAAAAAAAAGAAAGTCCATAAATTTTCACACCTTTGTATTTATGGAATAAGTGAATTTCTGATCATATTTTTTAGCTGGTGTGATACCAGGGTATGGCATTTGCTATTCTGGTTTAGTAATGTATTAAAATCTAATAGAATTGTGTGTAGTAGAATCAAAATTTTAAATGTAACTTGGACTTCTGTGTATCATGCTAAAACAATTTGAAGCATACTTTTGCTCAGCTGCATCTAAGCTAAAAGTATTTTTTTTCTTATGTAACTCTCTTGAATAGTTTTGTAATTGATGATGATTGTAAATGATGATAAAATTTCTGGTCTTGATTTGTCAAGTACCATAAACATTCACAATAGATTTGTAATTTCCTTGGCGTTTCAGAAATTAAATTAATTGCCACTATAAAAATGATTTTTGAAGCTCTTCTAAGTAGGGTACTTTGTTTATATTCTAGCCATTTCCTGAGGAATGGTGTAAATATTTCATAAATGTTTTGGGAACCAGACTTTTTATGCCCAATCTCACTATCCAACACATAAATTATCTCTTTCCTCTAGATATTATTTTTTACTTTTAGGTACTTAGCTCTTTATTTACATGTTTTAAAGGATATTATTTCACAGTAGTCAGTCGAGACTTTAAAGACGTTGGATGGGTGTTCTTCCTGTTTAGGCATTCTTTGGCGAGTGTTGTGTGTGGTTTGTGGTCTCTCCTCTCTTCTCTCTTTGTACACGTAGACTTGCTGTCTCTAGTTCAAGGCTTGCTTTTGCTTGTAAACCTGTAATATTACAATTAAATGATGTAGCAGTTCAAGTAATCTTAACTACCCTGGATTAAAATGCTCTCAGGCAATTAAACAGCAGTTGTAAATCATTGGAATTTGGAAAAATAAATAGTGTCATATGATAGTTGCATGACACATGATGGATCTGATTTTTAATATATGCCATCTTGATTAGAAAATGAACATAAGCCTTCTATAAAATGTTATGCATAAGATAGAATTAAGCAGAGGAAGGAAAAAAAAGAACAGAGAATATGTGAATTTTTATTTCCCAGAAAAGTTAGGGGAGGCAAAATTTAACTCAGAAAAGTGATAAAACTGCAACAATTCCATTAAATCAGTTATACTCCCTGTGAAACACAAGTCACAGTTTTCATTTTACTGTGGTTAAATAAAATAAACATTGTAGTTGATAAAAACAAGTAAAAGTCATATACAACTCGAAATGACTCAATTAAATACTCCAGCATTGCCTTCCCCATGCTTAGCTGGTATTTGTGTGGCTTCCTCTTACCTTTTCAGCTGTGCCTCTCTCCATATAGATATTTTTATTATCACAGTCATTTGCTATTTTGTTCAAGATTGATTTGGTTTATCTCTACATATCTGTGATTATATGCAAATAAGGTCAAAACAAACATTGGCGTTTTTATTTTTCAGGAAAATCTCCAAGAGTTGGTGAATCATGCTATTGCCAATAATAGTCATGTGACAGAGATGAACATTTCATCATCTTCAGTAAATAATCAAGATGGTAAGAATTATACAGGATGTAGCATAGATTGTTAAATTTGTGAAAGTACGTTGTAGGCTATGTTAGTTAGGATTAGGTTTGCCTGCTACTGACAGAAATCTCTAAATAACAATGTCTTAAACAATATGGATGTCTTCTTCTTCAAATAGAATCTAATGTCACCTATGCAGAGATGACATGCTGGGTCTGTGATCACCAGGAATCCAAATGCCTTCTATCTTGGTGCTGGGCCACAATCACCAAGTGGCTTCCACCTCACAGTCTGCTGTGGCTGATTAAACTCCAGCATCTTACTGATATTCTAGCCAGCAGAAAAGAAAAAGAACCCAACAAGGGCAAGGTTGAATTACAAAGAAAGGAGAACATATACATTGGAGGACTACTATCGACCTCTGCCACAACCTACATTTCCTCAACGTATGAAATTTTAAAGTATACTACTAAATTAAAAAAATTATTCATATTCATATTTTCAATGGTAAAACTATTGAGCATTCTGTCATTTGTGCCAATTGTTTTACCAAAAAGTTTAGATATAAGAGGAGACATTTATAACACAAGGTGTTTCTAATTGGAAAGCAAGCCCTGGAAAAATTTAGAAAACAAGAGAGATGTGAAATGTGCTATACATTATTGTGATTTTTGAAATCTATTTTTTGGAAAAAATGATGCTTATAAATAATTGAAACTTTAAGAGAGGTTGAAGAAAGTGGAGCACAATTAAATTTTGTGATTAGAAGGTTGCATTTCTTATAAATAAATGTTTACTATTGAGAGGGCGTGACAGTGCTACGAGGCAGGAATTTTCATTCATTTTATTCACTTATATTTTTGGTAACCAGAATAGTGCGTCGAACAGAGTAGGGACTAGATAAATATTGAATTAACGATTGATCAATTGGTGGATTAAATTAGAGTAAGAGACGAAGAAATATTTCAACACACCAATTGCAAGTAGATTTTTACAAAAGAGCATACATTTAATACTAAATTTGAAAATTCACCAAACATAGTAATAACATCGGTTTTTCCTTAGCTTATTCAATAATATGAGAAAACCGTGTAGAGAAAGAACCACTTGAGTACATATAAAACCCACTGAAGATGTCAAAACGTATACTAATTTAAAAGAGGCTTGTACATTTTATCAAGCTAGGAGAGAAGTCTGGGACTAAGCAAGAATTTATTTGTAGCAAGTCACAAAATAAAAATAAAATATGTGGCCTAGACTGCAACAGTCATAAAATTGTGGGAATTTTCATGAAGTTCTTCCTGAATTTAAAGAAAACCACAGAGGTGTCCTTATCCTTATGCATGCCTTTTGCATTGATGAGTGATAATGTTTCATGAGTAGGTAAAAAAGTTGTAAAAACTCTAAATACTGTATGAATTTATATGCCATCACTTAGAAATATGCAAAAAGATAAACACTTCCTCACAATATGTAAGCTGAACAAAGGCATAAGAAGTAAGCTATGCAAGTTGTAAAACATGAGTTGACATGTACTTAATCTTACTTTATTGGTGTAATTCAAACACATCTGGAGATTACTGAGTCTTGAAATATGCAGATGACCAGTTAATTAAGTGTTTGGTGGACAGATTTCAAATTTGAAATGATAATTTCTTTAAAATGCTTTTTTTAAAAAACATCTTCTGTTGTGATTAGAATTCTTTTTCAAGAATAGAAATGTGAATATATTATGGATCCTTTTCTTGGCTTTCAACCGAGAGCCATGATTTCATTTTTTTGTCAATGACAATAAATATTTTAAATATATTTGGGAAAGAGAGAAACTGTATGTCATAAACTAATCTCTATCTAAATCTTTGAAAGTACACATGCCCTCTCCTTAAAAAACAGGCAATTCATAATGAATTTTTCTTCAAGGAATAAACTCATATCAAGGAACATGCAGATTAAGATGTTCATTGAGAGCAGCGTTTAGTCTGTTTATTCACTGTATTCTATGCACCTGGAACAGGTTCCTGGCACATAACAGATATTTAATACATATTTAGTATACAGGTGATTGAGTGAATAAATTAATGAATGAACAGCTAATCATATGCATATGTCATCCTAGAATTCCAATTTTGCTGAAATTCTGCAAATTATGACTTCGTCTATTATGTCAACATAACGAAGTTTTTCGTTTTATGTATTTAAGGTGGCATTCATCATATTGCTCAGAGCCGGCATTCAATGTTTAGAGTTGGCCAGTCATTACAGCCAGAACAAATGATTCACTTCCATTCTACTTTATCCTTAAGGGTACTTTAAGAATACCATGGAGAAAAATAAAATTAGTGTCTGCCATTAATGGATATTGGGAAATAACTGGTAACCAAACTGATGAACTCAGAAGGGCTCAGTGGCTCTGGGCTAAGACTTGCCACATGGTGGAGAAAAAGTGATGCTTCATTAATCATACCTCTAATAACTTATTCTTGTAATTTCATATATTCCCATAATTCACATTTCTGAGTTTAGCCAGTCACTTCTAATATGTATTGCTTTGGTTATAAGTTGATGCTATAACACTGTTGCTGACAATGACGTTACAGTGACATTAGCATGATTTTATTAAAACCTTCCAGTATTATTAAATTAATAATCTATTTGAAAGATATTAGTCAGAAATTTCTCATAAAGTTTTTGTTTTGTTTAAAGTCCTTGCTTAGAGTAGCCACTATTACCGGTTCCAAGTAATCCCCACTCTCTCATAGACAACCCTGAATTTTAAGTATTAGGATTCAGCCCATTAGTCTTCTTGGGGATGAGAATATAATCCTTATTTTAAATTGGCTGGAGAATTAAAGTTACAGAATAAGACTGATGGCCAGTTTCTAGAAAGTAGCATACCAGGATACTCAAAGGAAACCTAATGAAACTGTGGTGCAGCTCTCTGCTGAGATTATTCTCCTGTCATTATCAATGGATGCGGTGCCAATTTTCCTCACTTCTAGTCATTTATAAAGTCTCTGTTAATTTTATAGTATTGCACTTCCACTTTTCTCTCAAGATTTATGTTCTTCTTGTCCCTTTATCTCTGGCAGCTTTTACTTTTATCCTTCACCTTTGGCGCTTCTGTGTTTTAGTAGTCAGTATTTTTTGGTACTCAGTTTCTGGCTCCCTTTACATGTGTTTTGGGTTTGGGGCATTCCTTTCTTCTTCTGAACTCCTTCTGCTCTAGGATGGTGTGGGTCTCACCCTGAAAAGGAGAGGATATGTATCCTTCTTCCCATCTCATAACATTTTTCAAATATACATCTTCTCAAGTCACACCCCTACACACAATTCTTTCTACCTCCTCAAGATGACGTTGAAATTCCGTAAATTTTTTTTTTTAATTTTTTTTATTTATTTATTTTTTATTTATTTATTTATTTTTTTTTGCAACGGAGCATCGCTCTATCGCCAGGCTGGAGTGCAGTGGTGTGACCTCAGCTCACTGCAACAGCTGCCTCCCAACTTCAAGCAATTCTCCTGCCTCAGCCTCCCAAGTAGCTGGGACTACAGTCGCGTGCCACCATGCCCAGCTAATTTTTGTATTTTTAGTAGAGACGGGGGGATTTCACCATGTTGGCCGGGATGGTCTCGATCTCTTGACCTCGTGATTTGCCAGCCTTGACCTCCCATAGTGCTGGGATTAAAGGCGTAAGCCACCGTGCCCAGCCTAATATTTTCTATAAAGCTTTTATGATAGGTCAAAAATCACCTCTCAGACTACATCTCATTATTTAATATCTAACAATGTCGAAATATCTTTAGTTCTCCAAACATACTCAGTTTTCTCTCCTTTCACATTCTTCTCCTTGTGCTGAGAACACTCTCCTTCCTGATGGATAGTGCTATTTACCCTCAGGACTTAGTTTATGTAATTTGTCTCTCAGGAAACCATCACCGCTGCATTATGGCTGGTAGGGGGTCCAGCTACCTTCTCTCTGTTGCTTGCACTTATTACTATCAGGGAGCTTATCTCTTATATTTTAATCATCTAGTTACATAGAGGAAGTAAATAAATAATAAATCCTTGCTGAATTTAAATTTCTTGAGCACAAGACCTGTGAATCTTGCCTATTTTATGTATAGAAAAATGCTGAGCACAAATTAAGCAGCCAAGTTTTTTTTCATAAATAAATGAAAAGATAGGTATTCTGATTTATTTAGAATTGTATTCCAAAAACTCCAAATCATTAATATTTTCTTTCTGATTTCCTTAGATTTCTATGGATTGTTTTCCAAATTCTTGAATTTAAGTTTATGAAATAAAAGACGAATAATTCATTTTAAATGATTTTAAATCATAATTAAAAACAAAATTGCCTTGACCATCTCCTGAAAATGTTGAACAGGGGTCACTCATCATCATTAGTTCCTGAAGAGTTTATAATTGTAGATTGATATTTTTGTTCCAATATTTAAGAAACGTTTCAAATTGTCAACTGACTTGGGTCTTCAACATCATCTGTAAATACCTAGTTTTACTAGAGAAAGAATATAGATAGCACATTTTTGATACTCGAATTTAGTTTTATTGTAGATTAATATATATTATATAATAAATAAAACCTGATTCATACAGTAAAGTATTAATATATATAAACCTACCCTATAATTAGTTATATTTTGATTTAATATATTATATAATTTAAACTATATTATTATATGTAGACCTTACTGATTATATATATAAGTTTTTTAAGGGAACTATGTGAAACTGGTTAAACTCTGTTTAAAGCTACAAAATTTGAGAGATATGGAAATTCTGGAATCTTCCCAATTATTCCTAAAGTTGTAAATATATTATTCATATATATTCCGTATAATTGTTTAAAGGACAGAAAATATGTCTAAAACTGAATAATTCTATGTCATTGCTAAATACCAAGAATTTTACTTTATGTATTTTGATATATCTTGAATTTTACCTCATATTATCTTAATGATCCTTTTTTACTCATGTTAAAAAAGCTACTTTCAATTCTACTTTGTTCAAATAATATGGCTATTGTTACATTTTTCTTGATTTTACCTAATACATTGTGGCCAATTGCTTTCTGTTTACCTTTTCATGCTATTTAGTTTTAATTATATCTCTTTAAGTTGAGATGACTGGAGTTGGACTGCTGTGAAATGTCTCCTTCAACTCCCCTCGAAACCCCATCTCTACTAAAAATACAAAAAATTAGCCGGGTATGGTGGTGCATGCCTGTAATCCCAGCTACTCGAGAGGCTGAGCCAGGAGAATCACTTGAACACGGGAGGCGGAGGTTGCAGTGAGTTGAGATCGCGCTACTGCACTGCAGCCTGGGCAACAGAGCAAGACTCAAGAAAGGAAAAAAAAAAAAAAAAAAAAAAAAAAGGGAGGGGATTCAGGGTAAGAGGTTGCTTTGTGAGCCTGGAGTCATGGAGCAGAAATTGCTGCTAGAAAAGCCTAAAGGCACAGGCTGCCCTGACCATCCCTTCTGCAGTTGTCCAGAGAGGAGGCTGGTTGCCTTAGGAACAGCCTGTGTTGCCAGAGGTCTTCGGAAGGAAGGCTCCTGAAGGCCAAGTGGAAGAGAGAAACACACCTGAAGTCACCTTGGAGTGGTGATTGTCTCCTTGGAGAGTGTAATGGACCTCAAAAACTCAGAGTGAAGTCGTAAATGACCAGGCAGAAGAGACCTCAGCTGTATTTAAAAAGCAACAGTGGGAGAGGAGATTCCATTACCAGTGACAGGGTTCCATAGGAAGTAAAAAATGCTGCAAGAATCAGGAGAAACCAAATCCAGACCATATTGGTCTGGATGTCAAGTGAGAACTTTCTTGGACCTTACTGCTTTTTAATGTCTCCCACAGATCTAGATGATCTGAAACCAGTTGTTGAGAGAGGGAGGTGGGGTGGACGTTTTAGGCAGTGAAAAAAACACCTAAAATGTTGTCCTTTCCACTCTGCAGTCTAGCAACCTATTCCTTAGCCTGAGCCAGGAGAGGATAAACTTTAAATGAAGTTTGGAGCTTTGACTATTACTTGAGAATATTTTGAACACCGAAATCAAGCTTTTTGTAACTAGAAGTGACTAGAGGACTTTATATTTTCTGAGTGATCAGAAGAGCCATGGCATCTACCTAGGTTTTGTTAAAATGATCCAAAGAATTAGCCTCAGAAAACAGATTTGCATGGGCACTGAGGGAAAAGAATAGTTTTCTGTTCTATCTTTTGGGGAATCGTTACAGCTATTGTTGACATTATGAGTTTTCCCTCTGTGTATTTTTCTGCATTGCTGGCTTTCAAAGTTTAGTACATACCAGAAAACCAGAACTCAGAACAGAGAGGGGCAGGCTTATTGAAGGGGATAGACCTGAGCCTCTGGGGTTATATACCAGGTTCCCAGGTGATTCTGATTTCAGCTAAAATTTGAGGACCACTGTCTTGGCTACATCAGTGGTAAAGTGGATGAAGCTGTGTCATGAAATGCTTGCCAAATGCAGATTAAATTAGAATAATGCAGAGGTCTTTAATTCTATTCATTTGCATGTTTCTCATATTGCTGATTCTTCCCGTTTACGTTTCAACAATCTTATTCCTGTTTCTCATTTCTTTACATCCTGAAAAACTACTGCCCTTCTTACCACTCCAAATTCATTCTACTTTGTTTTATATCTAGTTACTGCAATTAGGGCACGTCATATTTCATTATAGTCCTGTGTGTCATCAGGCAGTACGATGAAGGCCACAAAAAAAGATTGTTAGCCTTGATACTGTGATGTCTTATTATTATTATTTTTAATTTCGAGTTGAGATCTCACTATGTTGCCCAGGCTAGACCCAAAGTCTTGGGTTCAAGTGATCCTCCAGCCTTACCTTCCTGAGTTGCCAGGATTACAGGCATTTCTTTTTTTATATATTAAGAAACCCACTTTATTGAGATGTGATTGACGTATGAAAAGCTGTATATATTTAATGTACACAACATCATAAATTTGGATATAAGTAGACACTGCAATCTGCCATAAAGATATCTATTAATTCCAAAATTCCCTCACACCCTCTTCACTTATTATTATTAGTACTACCATTATTGTGATGAGAACACTTAACATAAGACCTACTTTATAGTTCTAGTAAAATTTTAAGTATGTAAGACAGTATTGTTAACTACAGGTGCTTTACAGTAGGTCTCTTACAGAGGTTCTCTGTATTTCCTGAATTCGACTGTTGGCCTCTCTAGTGAGGTTGGGGAAGTGTTCATGACAATATCCCTTAATATGTTTTCCAAGTTTTTCACTTTTTCCCTTTCCCTTTCAGGGATGCCAGTAATTTGTATATTTGGCCTCCTTACATAATTCCGTATTTCTCAAAGGTTTTGTTCATTGCTTTTTATTCTTTTTTATTTTTGTCTTATTTCAGGGAGCCCGTCTTCAAATTCTAACATTCTTTTCTCAACTTGGTTTATTCTGCGTTAATACTTGTGATTGCATTGTGAAACTTTTGTACTGTATTTTTCAGCCGATTGGATCAGTTAAGTCCCTTTTTTATACGGCTATTTTGTTTGTCAGCTCCTATTTTGTCTTATTGTGATTGTTAGTTTCCTCGGATTGGATTTTTCTCTTCTCCTGAATCTCAGTGGTCTTTATTCCTATCCATATTCTGAATTCTATTTCTGTCATTTCAGCCAACTCAAGCTGGTTAAGAACCCTTTTTGGAGAACTACCATAGTTGTTTGGAGGACACAAGACACTCTGGCCATTTGAGTTGCCAGAATTCTTGTGTTGTTTTCTTCTCATATCTGCATGTTGGTATTCCTTTAACTGCTGAGCTGTTTCCAATCGAGGTAATCAGGCAGGGGCAAGGCAGTTTTACTGGAGTCCCAGGTCAGGCAGCCCTGCCTAGTGAGGAGAAGTGTGGACTAGGACCTGCATAGAGAACAGTCTGGCCACTTTTCTGTGACGTGGGTGCTCTGTGGTGGGGACCCAGACCAGCTGCTGGGCTTCATGGACTCCCTGGAGCCTGAAGGCAGCAAGGTTGAGGGCTGCAAGACAGCAAAGATGGCAACCTGCTGCTCTCACTGGGAGCTCTGTCCCAGGGAGTTGCAGAGCTCCTACTGGCTCAATAGTCCCAGCAGGGGGTGGTTGGAGACCCAATCCTGGAGGACCTACCCAGTTAAGAAAATACAAAATTTGGGATCCATATAACAGCCTGGCCACTTTTCCCTAGGGCTGCTGCAGTATGCCGAGGGTTCACTTCAGCCCCTAGTGACCTTGGGTTTTCCTGTACTTGAAGGTGTCAATAGTAAAGGCTGCAAAACAGCAAAGGTGGCAGCCTGCTCTTTTCTCTGGGAGCTCCATCCCAGGGAGGTAGGAACCTATTTGCTTGCCTGAACACAACTGTGGGGGTGGTTGTAGTCCTCGGTTTGGAGATTCTGCTCAGTTAAGAGAAACAGGATCAAGGATTTGCATGAAAAATCAATCTGACTGCTTCTCTGTAGAACTGCTGCACTGTGCTGGGGAGCGCTTCATTTCCTAGTTTCCTGGGACTCCCTAGAGCCTGAAGGCAACAATGGCTAAGGCTGTTAGCAAAGATGGCAGTCCATCCCCCCAGCTGGGGCCTCCGTCCCAGAGAGACTCAGAACCACTGCCAGCTGGAAAACACCAGCAAGAAGGGCTGGTGACCCGTCAGGAGGTCCCACTGAGTGAGGGTCAGGGACCTGCATAAAAAGCAGTCTGACCACTTTTTCATAGGGCACCTACACTGAAGGCAGCAATGGCTAACACTGAGAAACAGCTAAGATGGCAGCCCACCCCTTCCTCTGGGAGCTCCCTCAGAGAGGCGCAATGCTGCTACCAGTGGCTTACTGGAGTTCCTAGTCAATGGGTCCTGTGAAGTGTCACGGAAGTGGGGCCTGCAGGTCATCACTGCTCAGCCTTCTGGAACAACTGCTTTCCAAGGGGTATGTATGAGGGCCTAGCCTCCCACTTCGCCAGAGCTGCAGCCACTTTTGCTGGGAAGCTTGGGTATCTAAAGCTCCCAGAACTTTGTGTGTGCCTGAGTGGCTGCTATCAAGACTCCATGTAGCTCTGTGCATCAGACTGCAAGCCCTTGTGGAGCGGGTTCATGAGGGGATCTCCCGACACAGGGCTGCAAAGATCCATGAGGGAAGCATGGGTGTCCGGGGTTGCTCACTCACTCACCACTTCCCTAGGCTGGGGAATGT
Organism: Rhinopithecus bieti; assembly: GCF_001698545.2. NCBI lineage: Eukaryota > Metazoa > Chordata > Mammalia > Primates > Cercopithecidae > Rhinopithecus > Rhinopithecus bieti. The sequence goes on along the minus strand of NW_016809129.1, from coordinate 1,757,187 downwards.
CCCCTGGCTTGGTGGTTGTACTGCCTTGCTTTTCTCCATTCTTCATGGCTTGAATTGTTTTCTTGATGAACCCCAGCGCATCCACCTGGATGTTTCAGTGGAAGGCGCTGTGTTCACTCGCTCCTCCTATTTCTCTCCATGAAAGCAGCACACACTAACTGCTTTTAGTTGGCCACCTTCCCCAGTTTTTACATTTTCAATCCTTATTCAATTCAGAGTTTTTAAAAAAATTATGACATGATATACAAATTGTCAAATTTATCTTTTCTCATAACTGGTAACTGTTTTTTTTAGCTCCATTTATTATAGAGTCCCTTTTTCTGTTTCTGGTCTTCTGTGCTCTACTCCATTGGTCAACTTGACAACCACTAGGCCACCCACTCTGTTAATTATCATAGTTTCATCCCAAGCCCTAATTGTTAAAATTTTTTAAAATAATTTTTTAAAGAGATTCTTCATAATATGATCCATAGATTAAGTATATTTTGAATGTGGTATCCATCTTAATTATTTTCCTTTCAAAATACATGTTTCAAAAGTAGTGAAATTCTGAAATCAAATATTTATTGAATATTCTAAAATGGAAGAAATTAAAATAGTTTCTTGGTACCTTTGGGATTTTATTTATAGAGTGATTGATTTTTAAATTAAAAAACCCACAGGTTTTAAATTCTAAGTTAATACCCTCTAAGGCTACTGCTCACTGCCTATTTCTCCAACTGTAAAATGGTCTGATGCAGTATATACCTCAAAGTGAGTTTTTGGTAATAAAAAAATGACATATTCAATACCTTTCAATTAAATGGTATTCACTTATTTAGCATTTACATATGCTTGAGATTTTAATGTATTTTAGATATTCAAGTTTCAGCACATTAAAAAATTTAATTTTCTTTAGGGTTACATTCAATGTAGTTTCTGATAAATTCATTTGCCTGAAGAGTATCCTCATAAACAGAGGAAAATTACTGTAATCTGATGACTGTACTTTTACATATCCGGCATCACTTGAGGGGAGCCCAAATGTGCTTGAGGATGGGCAGTTAGGGTATGGCTTCGTGTCATTAGTATAAACATTCCTCTAGCCTACCCTATAGACCAGGACAGCCTAAAAATTACAAAACATTGCTTTTGGACTTAATCAGCACTAACTCTGAGCTAAAAACTAATTGTTTGGAACCTTGAACATTATTGAATCCACTTTTTTGAGTGACAGTTTTTGAGAGGTCAGATGATAACTGTAATTTTGATATAAAATCACACCCTGAATCCATCCCCTGCTTTGTTTTTTTCTCAGTTTCTCAATATAAAGCTGAGATAGATATATCAACAATCAGCTGAATCCTCAGTCAGCATTTTGACAATACGATAAAAGTCACCTGGTAGAAATAGCCAAACGGAAACTCCTGGAACTTCCATCCTGACCAAAAGAGTACCACCTTTGCAATTCCCATTGACAAAATGAATTGCACTCTCTCTTTGCCTGTTTTACTCAATCCAAGTTCAGAGTCTCAGATGGAAGCATTTGCCTGGAGAAGCCGAGATTTTGTGCCAATGCTCTTGGTGCTGGTGGTGGGAGACAGAGAGACAAGTAGGTTTTGGCTCTTTTCAGGTTCTGTAGAAGGAGGTTATTTGACAGAACATATACCATTGGGAATTCTCCAGAAATATAAAGGTAGGTCAGATTCTAGGCAGTCAAAGTCATACACGTGTAATTGCCCAGGATCACAGAGCTAAGTGAAAGAGTTGAAGTCATTAACTCCAAATCTTTCTACTGCACAACACTGTCACCTTTATTAACTAAAAGATCAATAGTAGATATTGTATATGATTAGGTAAATAATGATAACACTTTGGATTTATATCTCAAAAAATAAACAGCACATTTTGAACTACTTTAACACTTCTATAAACTAAAAAACTTAGTAGTTTAAAAAAGTTTACTGCCTTATTTAACTGAGTGAAAGATAAATTAAATGACTTCCCCATGGTCAAACTGTGGTAGATTTAGCATTATTTGTTTTTCCTAACGCTGTTTCAACACCTTAGTATCCATTACCTGCCTTCTGATAATAAAAGGATATGGCCACAAACTAAACCCATTGAAGGTGAATGATATGGTTTCTTCCCAGAAACTGTATGATGTAGGGATTAGTAACAGGAAAACTAAAATTTAGGAGACATAGAAAATAATAGATTTAGTCAGACTGGGCTATAAGAAGATTAGAGCTGAATTTACTTACCATAGCTTTAAATAATACAAGGTCCAGCTTAGTACATGTCCCTCTCTTAAATGGAAAGGTACTTTTAAGGCTTCTTGGCCTATTTCCGCTTTAATAATCCAACACCATCTGTGAAAACAAAACTAGTATTATAGGTCTCCACTAAATGGATTATATGTTTCTTAGCTGACACCTGTTCAGAGCACTTAGGTATTAGGTGACTCAGAGATCGAAAACATATCCGTATCTATTGATTGAGCCTAGATAGAAAATTTAAATGTCAGGAAACAGTGGCCATTTTAGAGCAAAAATATAATGAAAACATATTATATATTTAGTTTTAAGCTCCTTGAATTTGAGATTATCAAAGAGAAAAGGAAATTGATTTGTATAGAACAGCACAATTTATGAAATGCTTTCACAATACAACTGTATGGTGAAGCACTGGATACTATTTAGGAGCATTTAGTTATGCTGTCATATATCATGAGCTAATAAGTCATGGCATCAGGGAGGGTCCTTGGCTTTGCCGAATTGCACAACTTGAGGACTTTCTACAATATTGGGCATACACGGCCTGCCTGGCTCAATGTGGTGGCCCTGGATTGAGCACTAGAATTTAAGTGTTGTCACACAGCCCAGGGGTTTATTTTTTTGTCTTAATTTGGGCTATCCTTGGCCCAGAAAGGAATCCAGAATGAAAACAAGCAGAGACTTGAGTTTTATTATAATTTGACTTGTATTATAGAAATACACTGAATTTTTAAAAACATTTAGTAATTCAAGAAACAACAGCAAAAATTATGTTGGAAGGAATACTAGTTGCAAGAAAATGTAGCCCACACTCCAGTGATGCTTTGAAATTCAAAGAAACCACAATTATCCTGGACTCTAATATAAAGGAGAATGAATGTTTTTTCCAAACTCGGATTTTATTGGATGCATGGTCTGGCACACTTTCTAGATGGTCCAAGACCTTTTACTCATAGGTGTTTACTCATCACTCCATCTCATGAAAAGGCAACATGTTTATGATAAAATGCAGCCTGAACTAAGAAAAGTATAACTTATCATATTTCTTAAATATTTAGGGAGCAACAGCATAAATATTTCAGTGAATATGGTGATAGAAAAATGCATGAAGAGCCTGGACGCGGTGGCTCACACCTGTAATCCCAGCACTTTGGGAGGCCGAGGTGGGTCGATCACCCGGTCAAGAGATCGAGACCATCCTGGCTAACACGGTGAAACCCCATCTCTACTAAAAATACAAAAAATTAGCCAGGCGTAGTGGTGGCAGGTGCCTGTAGTTCCAGCTACTCGGGAGGCTGAGCCAGGAGAATGGCATGAACCTGGGAGGCAGAGCTTGCAGTGAGCCAAGATCACGCCCCTGCACTCTAGCCTGGGCGACAGAGCGAGAGACTCTGTCTCAAGAAAAAAAAAAAAAAGGAAGGAAGAAAAATTAAAATAGAAGTGGGCAGAGGTAGGTATTCTTTGTTCTTCAGGACAAGAAGAAAGGAAAAGAATAAAGCAATGCATCCCAGCAGAAATAAAAAAGCAAATGGAAGTTTCTCCTACAAGGTCTTTCTCTGCCTGTCTTACTGAGAGCCTTCCTGCCCAATATATAGTCTTGTGAGGAAATGTTTGGTAAGAAATATCTTTACACTAACATGACGTATTAGTCCATTTTCACACTGCTATAAAGAAATGCCTGAGACTGGGTAATTATAAAGGGAAGAAGTTTAATTGATTCACGGTTCAGCATGACTGGGGAGGCCTCAGGAAACTTACAATCATGGCAGTAGGGGAGGCAGGCATCTTCTTCCCAGGGCGGCAGGAGAGAATGGAGACCACAGGAAAAACTGCCTCTTTTAAAACCATCAGAGCTTGTAAGAACCTCCCTCACCATCATGAGAACAGCATGGGGGAAACCGCTTCCATGATCCAAACACTTTCCACCAGGTCCCTCCCTCAATATCTGGGGATTACAGTTTGAGATGCAATTTTGGTGGGGATGCAAAGCCAAACCACATCTGAAGCTAGATATGTCTATAGGTCCTCTATCTAGGTAATGTATTTGTAATTTGGTGTGCTGATGGGGAACATATTTTGGAGTAGACATTCCAGCACTTGTAGGCTTAATAAAAAAGTAAGAGAAAGTAGAAATGGTCCTTCGTCCTGAAATATAGTTGTCCTTCTCATTAATCAAATCTTATTCATGATTTAGCAAAAAGAAGAGACACATAGAGGTAAATCCCTTAAAGCTGAAAAATGTTTGGAAGTGGCAATTTTAAGACATTTTACTCTAGTACAGTGTATCCCAACCTTAAGTGTTTATGAGAACCACGTGAAGTTGTGTAAAAACTATAGCTACTTCTGTTTCATCAGCAGGGATTCAGATTCAGAGGGCCTAAGGGAGCTCCCAGATTTTAATTCTTAACAAACTTCAGGATATTCTGAAGCACGTGGACTTGAGAAACCCATGGTAATCCCAAGATCCACAAAGCCCAGTATTTCTATTTTGTTTAGCAGTAGCCAAGCTCTCAAAAGTATATATAACACAGCTCTGGAGCCTAAAATTTAAGACGGAGGGGAAGAGTATGAAAGAAATTGCAAGTAGCTGAATAAAAATGGCTGTCTGAATTGTGAGGGCTGATTGTTTTTCAGATAGTGTATATCTTTGGAAATATGTCCCTTCATCATTAACATTAATGGTGGGTAGCTGGATATTTCAATGACATGCTTTGTCAATTACAAATGTTTGTACACAAATAGATATAAATCAGTATTTTGGGAAACATAAACATCCATCTAAAGAGGTAGTATTTGAATATGTTAACAGAACATAGAAAGATGGAAATATTTTTGTATCTCAACTTACAAGGCATGTCTATTTCTGCTATAGATTTTCTGAAGAAAACATGTTTAATATTTTTAAACTATCTGCTTATAGTTCATAAAACAAAGTGCTGCTTTTTAGATAATTGAAAACAGTAACTAAATATGAAGTTATCTCACAGTTTTCTGGATATCAGCCATCAAAGAATAATTCCTGAGCCAGTGTAGCATGTGGACTTTATTGACTAAATCAGGACAATATTAAGTAAGAAAAAAAAATCAGGCCAGGTGCTGTGGCTCATGCCTGTAATCCCAGAATTTTGGGAGCCCACGGCGGGTGGATCAGGAGGTCAGGAGATTGAGACCGTCCTGGCTAACACGGTGAAACCCCATCTCTACTAAAAATACAAAAAAATTAGCCGGGCGAGGTGTCAGGCACCTGTAGTCCCAGCTACTCAGGAGGCTGAGGCAGGAGAATGGTGTGAACCCGGGAGGCGGAGCTTGCAGTGAGCTGAGATGGTGCTACTGCACTCCAGCCTGGGTGACAGAGAGAGATTCTGTCTAAAAAAAAAAAAAAAAAAGTTCAGTTCACCCTATTAATTGTGAAGCTAATAAATGAAGCAATGTAGATGTTAGGTAGCTTACCAAAGCTACTCACGTTTGGGCCATTTCTACTTTTACTTTTTTTGGGGGGGCTTTAGGAGTGCTGAAGTGTCTTCTCTTGAACATGTTCGGCATCAGCACATTCAGCTGGTGAGCAGACTATTCTGGTCTAATTACATCCATTGCAGTTGTTTTCCCACCACCAATTCTCTCATTTTAATTCTTTTTATTTTATTTTATTTTTTTGAGACGGAGTCTAGCTCTGTCGCCCAGGCTGGAGTGCAGTGGTGCCATCTTGGCTCACTGCAAGCTCCGCCTCCTGGGTTCACGCCATTCTCCTGCCTCAGCCTCCTGAATAGCTGGGACTGCAGCTGCCTGCCACCACGCCCAGGTAATTTGTGTGTGTGTGTGTGTGTGTGTGTGTGTGTGTGTATTTTTAGTAGAGACAGTGTTTCACCTTGTTAGCCAGGATGGTCTCGATCTTCTGACCTCACGATCCGCCTGCCTCGGCCTCCCAAAGTGCTGGGATTACATGTGTGAGCCACTGCGCCCGGCCTCATTTTAATTCTAATATTGTCTTAACACACCTTGCAGATACATTAGTTTAAAATCTGGTCCTCCTAGCAAAAATTAAATTTTTTTTATTATTTGCAATTCCCAAATAATAACATGTTAGCTTTTTTTTTTTTTTTGCATACAATACAAGTCGCTATTGGGTGAAATGTATGCTCCTGCCTCCTCTTTTATTAGGTATTACTTGCTGTTATTTATACCACTGAAAGATTTAAAGGCATTCTGACTTACTGAAGAGAATAAGTTTAGGATGTGTGAAATATGCTGCATGTTGTAAAAGACAGAATAATGCTGGAATGAATAAACTTGCTTAGTATAAACAGTTCACAAAGTACAGTATTCCTGTTTTGTTCACCAGTAGTTAAGCTCATAAAATGCATGCTACTTAGCCCTAGTATCTAAAATTTAAGAAAAAGATGGAGAACTTGAATGGAATTGCGTGGGACTGAACGAAAATGGCTGTACATATTGTGAGGGCTGATAGAAACTGGCCATTTCAATTTTACTCTGCACCATATGGGTTCAGAGTTAGCATTGTCTTCTGAAGTGACATCATCTTAAATGTCTGTTTGGCATTCACGATAGCATGAAGGTTTTCAATTCTGGTCTGGCCATGCTACCTTGATATACATGTTGCAGATGAGAAATTATGGCATACAGCCTCTGCCAAGGTGCAGGGAAATTGTGTTTCTAAAATAATAAAGGCAAAGATGAAGGCATGTCTGAAGCACTTTTGATATGTATATCCAATGTTTTAAAATTCTGGGCAGACTATCAAAATGTAACCCTATACATAACCCTAAAAAAGCATAAACAGACTATTTCTTTTTTATTACCATTTCCACTTATTTTCCTCCAACCTGTAAACACTAAGAACATTTTCGGGGCTTCAACATTTATAAAATTACATATCCTAGATGCTTTCAGTGTAAATTAACCTCTAACAGAATCCTAGAAGCCCAATTTAAGTGCTCAGAATTCTATTCCGGGTTCTAGTAATATAAAATATGAAGTTTCCAGTAAACTTAAATGATTCCTATTGTATGTACCTGAGGTATAAAAGTCATTGCCTTTTATGCTCAGGTTTAGCTTTCATTCGTTTTAGTCCATCTGCAGAATTTTGGAAAGAATGGCATCACAGAAATGCCAGTTGACTTACAAGGTTTGACCACTTGGGGAAAACAATCTTAAGCAGGATGAGAATGAGTGTGGTGGGTTGGGGAGGTGTGGTGGATGGGGGACTGCCTGGAAACCAGAGAAATGAGAAGAGCTGAGGGAGAAACTTTCCTGTGGGCTTTAGCAATTACTGCCAGAGCAGTTGTTCCACATGTGCAGTTTATAGATGTGGGACTTCAGGAACATATACATGAGAAGGTGTTCCTCCAAGTGACAGCTTAAGACACATGTACCCACATTTTCACCAAGTCCATGCATTCAAAATCAAACCTGGCATGTACAAATTCACCCAACATTCAAGAATGATGCTTTAGTCCTTAAAAATTATCTGGTCAGCTCCTGATGACTTGGTCCCAAAATACCACATGCACTGTGTGAGGGATGGCCACTGAGCATGCTTCGTTGTCAAGCTGATGACTGCATTATTCAGGTAGAAATGGAGAAGCGTTTCTAAGCCCCCAACTTAATTTTCTCTGACTGTTAATCATTTTCTAAACCAAATTATTTTATGACACTAAATTCCAATCCTAAACGTAATGCATTACAGTGCAGTATTGGAGGTCTCAGGATATTTATCATCTCAGCCTACTCACCCTGCATTTTTTGACTTCTCCGTGTCTCAGTGCCTTTAACACTGAACCCGTTGATAGTGTCCAAATCAAGTTGTCAGCAATGAAGCTGGGAGAGGAGAGCTATTCACGATCTAGAGAAGTACCAAGGATCAATAATGAAATGACAAGACTGTGAGGAAGGCAGACAGTGGCAAACTGTCAGCATTTTGGTAACGTTTTCATCTTCAGCTGTGATAGGGTGATGCAGAGTCCAGATGGGGATGAATGGAAGCCAATAAATCAACAGGCATAAATGATCAAAATACTACAGAATATTGACTTGTTTATGCTGCAAAACTCACTAATATTTTTAGACTTCACCCACTTGGCCACTCAGTAACATTCATGCAGTTGACTGATCTTTTTCAGAACCACAAGCATTCTAGATGACACTTTGCATACCTTATTTTATTAAATATTCCTAAGAAGACTGTGTCAGCTTGTATTTTATCCCCACTTTTCATGTTAAAGAGACTGAGGCTCAGAGAGGTAAAGCAACTCACCCTATGTTACACATTCAGGTCTGTAGGACCCTAGAGTCCTAGACATTAACCAGCATAATTGGTTGTGTCTTTTATGCCATATTGGAAAGGAAGTGAAGACATTAAAGAGGATATATATGGATGGTGACAGGGATTAATAGAGTGGATGTCTCTAGGCAACGTAAGATCTTTTTAAAGGAATAGTTGAGCAAGCAGTCTAGAAGCACAGAAGCTTGAGGTCGGGTGGGAAGTGTTAAGAGATGACAAAAGACCGCATGCGGAGATAAGAGAACATTGAGGACTGAAAGAAAAGGAACTGAAAGAACATTAAGAACTGAAAGAGCGAGTTATTTGGTGCTTCATTCAGATAAATGGTGACATCACCTAGATGGTGTTCTCAAAATGCGTGTATAAGATGAGCCATTGGAGTATGAAGGAAATGTTAGAATGTTAATCTAATACTAGTTACATAATATTAATTATGAACAATATATATTAATATTAAACATATAAATTGATCCTAATGGTGGTGGCAGCTGCTACTGTTTCTGCTCTTCTGATTTTCTCCTCCTACTACTTCTTCTGATTATTCTTTCTATTCCTCTCCTTTTTCCTCTTCTTCCTTCTCCTCTTTCTCCTTATTCTTCCCCTTTTCTTGAACATATATGAAGCAATCATGTATAATGTACATTTCCCAATATATCCTGAAAGATAAGCAGAAATTTTACAACACAGAAGGGTTGATGGTATATTGTGGTTTACCTGAGCCTAATGCAGTGAATTTATAAATTACAGTGTCTGGTTTTAACTATAGTAACCCTTTTCCAATAGACCATTTTCCAAATGGTTCTACAAGATTACCGAAAAAACTATGGATTCAAAAAAATTAACAATGCAAGAATGAGCAAAGAAGACAATGGCAGAGCTGCTGTAATTTCTGCTTCTAGCACAAGTGCTTGGTCGGCCCCATTAGAAAGTAAAATACAGATGATTAATCCCACCAACATATTCGTACCATATTGCTTTTATTGAGAACACTCATGTTTTTATACATTAAAAAATAAAATATGAATTTATGTTATTTTGTTGCTTCTTGAGATTTAGATTCATGTGTGGCCTTGGAGAGAGAGGCCTAATAGATGTGGGATGGGACGGAGCATTCTGCATGGGTCGTGGCAGCCGTGGAGGCAGATTTCAGAAATCAGCATCCTTGGTCCAGCAAGTGGAATAGGTGGTCGAAGTAGCCAGTTATCAGCAAGCAAACACATATAACATTTGTCATAGGGGGCAGGCTGAGGTGGTAGGTAGTGATCCTCAGCATCATGGATGTGCTAGTCTATGCTTCACACTTCCCAGAGAGTCAGCAGTGGATTGTGTGAGGAGAAGTTTGGATTTCCATTTTCCTTTAGGCCAAGAAAATTTGTTTCCCCCTATCCATGGCTTTTAGGTGGTAGAAAAGTTTACTGGTTTGAATTATTATCTTCTCCCTCCCTTCTAAAGAGATATTCAAGTCCTAACCCCCAGTGCATGTAAAGGTGACAGATACTTATTTGAAAATAAGGTCTTTGAAAATGTATATCAAGTTAAAATGAGGTGAGAGTGGATTAGGGTAAGTCCTAATCAAATGACTGATTTTCTTCTAAGAAAAGGAAAATTTGGACACGGAGACAGACATGTAGGGGAGAATACTATGTGAAAATGGAGGTAGATGTTGGAGTGATGCATCTACAAGCCAAGAAATGTCAAAGATTGCTTGCAACCATCAGAGGCTAGCAGAGAGGCATGGGACAGATTCCCTCTCAGAACCTTCAGAAGTAACCAACACTGCTGACATCTGGGTTTAGGATTCTAGCAGCCTCCGTACTGTGAGAGAATAAGTTTGTTTATTTTATTTTATTTTATTTTAAGTTCCAGGGTACATGTGCAGGATTTGCAGTTGTTACATAGGTAATCCTGTGCCATGGTGGTTTGCTGTACCTATCAACCCATCACCTAGGTATTAAGCCCTGCATGCATTAGCTGTTTATCCTGATGCTCTCCCTCCCCACCCTCTCCACAGGCCCCAGTGGGTGCTGTTCCCCTCCCTGTGTCCATAGTTTCCGTTGTTTTAAGCCATTCGGTTTGTGGTAATTTGTTTTGGCAGTCCTAGGAAACTAATATAGAAAGGTAGAGATTAGCTCTCTATTTTAGGAGGAAGTTAATTGATTTGACCATTACACATCACCATTAAAGGTCAGATTCCAGGCTAGCTATATGAACTTGGATGTGTTACTACTATACTTCGACTTTAATTTCATCTAGAAAAGGAATGGGCTAGAACCTTGGGGCAATTTCAAGGTTCCATAAATTTCTTGAAGTCAAAAATTGTGTACTTAAATGTGCTCCTCTTTCTCTTCTTTCCTCCTAATAATAAAACAATGAGTTATTATATGCTCCTTTGTTTTGAGCAAGAGTTAAAACATAACTAGATCAATACCTTTTAGACCAGGGGTGCTCAAACCTTAGCATGCATCCGAGTTACCTGTAGGCCTTCATAAACACAGAGTGCTGTTTCCCCCCATCCAGAGTTCCTATTTAATAGGTCTGGGAAATTGCCTTTATAACAAGTTTTCAAGTGATGTCGATGCTGCTGGTCCGGTTGCCACATTTTGAGAAACACTGCTCTAGCATCATGTTTTCTAAGCGCCTTTCTGATTTTAACTAGGGTCATCGTGATGTTCTTGTATGATAGTCAAGTGAACTAGTAGCAAGGCAGGGCATCTACAGTTAGGGCTGCATATATGTTGGTTGAGTTGGTGGGAGAAGATGATGGCATTCTCTTCTGATTGCTTCTAGTTGGTAGTAGAATAGGGAGTCATCAGATGAGAGTGAGGAGGGCAGGAAGAAGTACAGGATGTTTGAAAGTAGAGGACGAGCTGCGAAACTGTCAACATGAAGAGGGGAAGAATCAACTGATGAGAAAATGTGGTAAGTTTTCTGGGCAGTGCCTAAGGCTTACAGTCAGTGGTTTAAAGTGAGACTGGTTAGCAGTGTGACTGGTTTTTAATCGACCATGGGGGCTGCTTATGTGCAGTCACGAAGTGTGCAGAAATTTAATTTAACAAGAGTTGGGCTTTTGTCAGGCAAATGCAATGAAGTATGATGTCAAAAGGGTTGAGGATATACATAAAGAAATGACAATGGTGAGAGACCATGGGCTAAGGTGGGAAGGGAGGGAAGTGATGTCTGGGTGGACAGTGAAAAGGTGACCAAGTTAATGGACTAGATTTGAAGTTGGGATGAACAGTTGTTGAAATTGGGGTACTGGAAATTTAGGAGTCAATGGTTAGATGCTTAGATTGTGATTTTTGTGGATAACAATAATGTCAGTAAATAAATCACTTAGTTGCCTATAATGGCAAACCTAACCAAGACTGTCTTTGTGGTTAAGTCTTTTATTATTTATTTACTTTTTTTTGAGATGGAGTCTCACTCTGTTGCCCAGGCTGGAGTGCAGTGGCGTGATCTCGGCTCACTGTAAGCTCCGCCTCCCAGGTTCATGCCGTTCTCCTGCCTCAGCCTCCCCAGTAGCTGGGACTACAGGCACCCGCCACCATGCCCGGCTAATTTTTTGTATTTTTAGTAGAGACGGGGTTTCACTGCGTTAGTCAGGATGGTCTCAATCTCCTGACCTCGTGATCCCCCTGCCTCTGCCTTCCAAAGTGCTGGGATTACAGGCATGAGCCACCGTACTCAGCCATAAGTTTTTAATTTAATTTTGACACTTATCAGGAAACCGCCAGGTAGACAATCCAAGACAGTTACTTACTGTTGCCATCAATAACTCAGTTTTCCCTCCCTTTCTCCCTCTTTTTTATATAGTGATGGATGCAGTTTGCATATTTGTTTTATTTTATTTATTTTTAGGACATTGGGATCTATGTTCATAAGAGTGATTGAACTACATATTTTTTCTTTTCCTGTAATATCCTTCTAAGGCTTTGATTTAGTCATACCCTAATCTCATCAAAGAAGCTGTGCTGTCTTGTTTTTGTTTTTGTTTTCTCCAGTTCTCTAGAAGGCATTGTATAAGATTAATGTGGATTTTGTTTGTTCGTTTGTTTTGTTTTTTTCCCTGAGTGGCTGGAAAAATCCCATGGTAAAGCCATTTGGGTCTGGAGTTTTCTTGGTGTAATGTTTCTTAAAGATTTAAATTTATCAATGCAGTTAACTCTTGAACAATGTGGGGTTAGGGACACCAACCCCATGTGGTCAAAAAACTATGTATGACTTCTGAGACCCCCAAAACTTAACTATTAATCAGTTACTGTTAACTGGAAGCCTTACTGATAACACAAATAGTTGATTAACACATATTTTATATGTTATGTGTATTGTATACTGTATTCTTACAATAAAGTAGCTAGAGAAAATAAAATGTTATTAAGAAAATCATAAGGAAGAGAAAATGTATCTACTATTGAGTGGAAATGGATCATCATAAAGGTCATTTTCATCTCTTCAGGTTGAGTAGGCTGAGGAGGAGGAGGAAGAGTTGGCCTTGCTGTCTCAAAGGCAGCAGAGGGGACAGAGGTGGAAAGAGAGGTAGGAGAGGCAGGCACATTAGGTGTAACTTTACAGAAATACAGTAATTTCTGTCTGACTTTGCACTTTCTTTCTCCAAAAATGTTTCTATATGGTACTAATACTTCATCCACCATTTGCTTTAGTTTCAGTGCCTATATCATGGAAGGGTCCATGTAGTGAAAGAAGTCAAAGGCAGTCCTGAATAATTGGAATCCTTCTGCCAAACTGTCTAATGTCCATTTGTTTTCTGGCACCACTTCTACGACTTCTTCCCCACCGTCTGGTACTGATTGAGAAGCATTCATTTCCATAATGTTGTCTTCTGTTAACTGCTTGCATGTGATGTCTATTAGCTCTTGCATTTCTCTAAAACCCATATCTTGAAATCCTTCAGTCCCTACCTGCTTTTCATATTCACAATCTCTTTTATGATTTATTTGATTGGCTCTGTCATAAATCCTGTGAAATCATGCACAACCCCTGGACAAAGTTTTCTCCAGCGGAACTCTGTTTCAGGCTTGATGACTTTCATGGCTTTTTCTAAAACAACGATGGCATCTGCAATTGTTTAATTCTTCCAGACTTTCATGATGTTTTCTCTATCAAGGTTCTCACCCATGGTGTTAAAATTTTTTCCATAGAGTGCCACGTGCAATGAGCCTTAAAGATCCTATGACCCCATGGTCTAGAGGCTGAATTAGAGACATCGTGTTTCGGGGTATGTAGACCACTTTGGTGCCTTTGGTGTTAAACTCATGGGGTTCTTGGTGGCCAGGGGCGTTGTCCAATATCAAAAGAACTTTAAAAAGCAGTCTATTACTCTCAAGGAACATCCTGACTTCAGAGACAGAGCATTGACAGAATCAATCCAGAAAAAGGGTTCTCATCACGGCCTTCTTGTGTACAACAAAAAGACTGGCAACTGGTGTTGATCTTTTACCTTCAAATCTCAGGGGAAGGCTTGACATGGTGGCTCATGTGTGTAATCTCACTGCTTTGGGAGGCCAAAGTGGGAGGATTGTTTGAGGCCAGAAGTCCAAGGCTTCAGTGAGTCATGATTGTGCCACTGCACTCCAGCCTGGGGAACACAGTGAGACCTTGTCTCTAAAACAAAACAAAGCAAAACCAACAATGACAAAAGCAACAAAAACTTCAGGGGTTATCAGCTTTATAGGTAAGGACAGTCCTGATCATAAACTCAAATGCATTTGCACAAAACAGTAGAGTTAGCCTATCCTTTTCTGCCTTAAATCCTGGCGTTTTCTTCTCTTCGTTACTAATAAATGTTCATTGTGACATTTCTGTTTTTCTATAATAGGGCACTTTTATCCACATTAAAAACCTGTTCAGGTAGATGTTCTTTATCTTCAGCCATTTTCTTTTTTTTCTTTTTTTTTGAGACAAGGTCTCACTCTTGTCCAGGCTGGAGTGCAGTGGTGCGATCTGGGCTCACTGCAACCTACGCCTCCCAGGCTCGTGATCCTCCCATCTCAGCCTCTTGAGTAGGTGGGAGTACAAGTGCATGCCACCATGCCTGGCTTTCTATATATATATATATATGTGTGTGTGTGTGTGTGTGTGTGTGTGTATGTGTATATGTTTTTGTTTTGTTGTTTTGTTTTGTTTTTGTAGAAACAGGGTTTCACCATGTTGCCCAGGTTGGTCTGAAACTCCTGGGCTCAAATGATCCACCTACATTGACCTCCCAAAGTTCTGGGATTACAGGTGTGAGCCATTGTGCCTGGCCTATCTTCAATCATTTTCTTAATGGCATCTGGGAAGTTATCTGTTGCCTTTTGACTGACAGAAGCTGCTTTTCCTATTATTTTGACATTTTAAAAGCCAAACTTCCTTCTAAAATTATCCAACCATCCTTTGCTGGCATTAAATTCTCCAGCTTTAGATCCTTCATTTTCTTTTTGCTTTAAGCTGTCAGCTTGCATTTTCAATATAAGATAAAAGAGTATCTCACAGAAAGTGCAAGGCTTTTGCACCTACTGGTGTAGCTGCAGCTATGGGTTCACAAGTTTCCTTTTCATTTTTTTCAATGGTCCTTATTACTGGATTTATTTCTCTTGAAATGGCAGGACTACTGTCGTTACAGATCTCAGTCTCTGATGAGTATCAGGCAATTCAACTTTGTCTTATAATGTCATGACTGCTGTGTGCTTCTTGGGAGCATTGCCAGCATCACTAGTGGCACTTCGTATGGATCACATGGTGTGATTCAAGGTTTAAAGTATTGCCCTAAACACAGTAAAACACATGTGAGAACTGCAAGAGGCCATTTTTTTTCTGTGATGTGCAATTACTGTGGAGACAAACTGCTCATGCAGAGATGATTAGCATCACAAGGCATTAAAAATGGATACTTGCAATACTTGAGCTCACTGCAATAACTATAGGGGGTGGCTATGAAACTGTTACAGTAATACAGTGTGAACTACACTTAATTTCATGCCATTTTAAAACCGTATCTTTACATTTGCTTATGCTTCTCTTTACTGCAAATGGTGCCTTGTATGGTGTATGTTTGTGTATGTAACTTTAGTTAAACATAAAGCTTTACTTTGCTAAACTTCTTATAATAGTTTTTTGTATGTATTATGGTAGTAAATAAGTAGACTACTATCTACATATATTTTATACATTCAAGACATACCTACATTTTTCTTATATTTTTTAAATATTTGAGAGCTTTTATTAAATTGTCACAAATCTCCAAAAATGTTTTCAGTATATTTATTGAAATAAACCCTTTGTATAAGTGGACCTATGCAATTCAAACCCGAGTTGCTTAAGGGTCAACTATAGATAAAGCGATGAAGATTTTATATTTGTTTTTGTGCTAATTTTGGTAAATTTTGTTTTTCTAAAAAATGTTTTTAAGGCCGGGCACGGTGGCTCAAGCCTGTAATCCCAGCACTTTGGGAGGCCGAGACGGGTGGATCATGAGGTCAGGAGATCGAGACCATCCTGGCTAACATGGTGAAACCCCGTCTCTACTAAAAATACAAAAAACTAGCC
>NW_016809129.1:1725734-1739165 GCF_001698545.2 Rhinopithecus bieti | reverse complement strand
AAAAAAAAAAAAAAAAAAAAAAAAAAAAAAAAAAAAAAAAAAAAAAAAAAAAAAATTAGTGCAATAAAATACAACTTACCATCTTTACCATTTTTAAGTATACAGTTCTGTAGTAATTAATATACTCATATTCTTTTTCTTATAGATTTTTCATATGCTAAAATTTTAAAGATCTAATTTTTTTTTTTTTAAACAGACTTTCGCTCATGTTGCCTAGGCTGGAGTGCAATGGTGTGATCTTGGCTCACTGCAACCTCTGCCTCCCAGGTACAAGCGATTCTTCTCTCTCAGCCTCCCAAGTAGCTTGGATTACAGGCATGTGTTACCATGCCTTGCTAATTTTTTGGTATTTAGTAGAGATGGGGTTTTACCACGTTAGTCAGGCTGGTCACAAACTCCTGACCTCAGGTGATCCACCCGCCTCAGCCTCCTAAAGTGCTGGGATTACAGGCATGCACCACCACACCACGCCTGACCTAAAATATTTTTTTAAAGATAGTTTTGCTGATTGTAGATTTCTAGGTTGGCAGTTATTATCTTCCAATATTTTGGCATACATTTTACATTCTCCTTCAGCTTTCATTCTTTAGAGAAGTCAGCTAACATTGTTGCTTCTTTGAAGGTATTACGTCTGTTTTTTTCTGGCTGATTTTAAGATTTTTTGCTTTGCTGTTGGTGTTCAGTAATTCTACTGTGATGTGTCTCAGTATGGTTTTCTTTGTATTTATCTCAGTTGAATAGTAGTATTTCTTACATGCGTGGCTTCTATTTTCCCAGAGATTATAACTTCTCATATCTTTTCTTCCATGTCTTCCATCAGTTCTCCCCCACCCTCATCTTATCCTGCTCTTCTAGTTCTCAGTTTGACAATTAGACTGATACAAATTAAACCATGGCCAGACGTGGAAGGCTTAGACATTTTTCAATGTTTTGCTCTACTACCTCAATATATTGGCTTTGATCCTTATGCTTCTTACCTTGTGGCTTCCAGTAACTGCTGCAACTCCAAGTCACACGTCTGTGTTCCAGGCAAGAAGAAAGAGAAAGTGAAAGAGGCTGTGGACTTTCATTTATATTTAATGTGGTCACCATGTGGGACCCCAGAATAAAACTTTTAGCTTTTGTACTCTCTACTGTAGATGCAGGCAAGGGAGAGTTACAAATGATCTTTGGATAGCTAGTTGTCAACACCTGCCACAACAATTATTGGCCATGACAATATCTAGGTTTCAACAATGCAACATGGGATAGCAGATAAGATCATTGAGGGTAAGAAAGTTAAGAACTGAAAGGCTAAGATCTAAAATGAACATTCTACATAAATATTGAAATCAGCATTGGGGAATATTGAAATCAGCAGTGAGGAAGGTAGGGTGGAAGTAAGACTTGAAAAATTACCTATTGGGTACATTGTTTACTATTTCAGTGATGGGTACAGTTAAAGCCCAAACTCCACCACTATGTAATATATCCATGTAAGAAATCTGCACGTGTATGCCCTGAATCTATAAAAAGAAAAAAAAAGCAAGAGAGAAATTTGTATAAAAGTAGCAAAAACAAAACCAGCAACTGATATAAGCTGCCATATAAATGCCACCACACCCCTGACTCCTGGGTGGAGCAACTGTGTTATATTCAGTATGGTTCCTCAGAGGGTCTTTAGAAAGATCGTATACAGTAGCTCACAACATAACTCATGTGTTTGCATCCTTCACTGGTTTTCTTCTTTCCCTGTCTCATTTTGCATACTCTCTAAATTGTGTTTTCTGCAATCTCTGGAATAAACTACATGTAAAGGAAGAGGAAGAGGAAGAAGAAGGAAGAATAAATAAGAAGAAAGAAAAAGAAAAAAAGAAGAGGAGGAGGAGGAGGGGAGAGGGAGGAGGAAGAAGAAGGAGGAAGAGGAGGAGGAGAAAGGAAAAGAAAAGAAATCAGCAAGAGTCAGATGTAGTATGGAAAAGAAAACAGTGATTTGGTGCTAACACCTTTAATACTTACGATGGGAGATTATTTGAAAAAGAGGAGTAAGAGATGGCATTGTCTGATACATATGTTTATAAGTAGGTGTGTGTGTGTGTGTGTGTGTGTGAGAGAGAGAGAGAGAGAGAGAAATAATGTCTAGAGCAAGAAAGATACTATGTATTTATGTACATTTTCTGAGCATTATGTCACTTACTGTCCTAACTGAATAAAACCTGAGTCTCCTTGAAGACTCTTCTTCTCTTACAGTGCTCTCTTAATTAAAGTCTTCCTCAAATCCCCACCATCGCCGTGGAAGTAGCAGAGTTTCACTTTGGTTTTTATTGCTACTTTTCTTATGTCTCCCTCTTTCACTAAGAGTCACTAATATTAAATCTGTCAAACTAAACCACATCCTACCTCAACTTTTTGGAGACAACTGCAGAACTCACTAATCACTCTTCGTTATTTCCTGAGTGGTTGAATTTCAGGTTTGAGGGCACTCTCCCAACACTGCTCCTGTCTGCATTCATCTTAGTGACTGTAATATCAACATAGATAATCTTTCAAATATCCTGGTTTTTCAATTCCTAAATCTTCTTTATTCTAATTATTTTGTTCTATATTCTATCGTAGCCAACTACTGTACTCTGAGCCATAATGTAACACTTATTACCAATAACTAAAAGCTTTTCATAATCATAACTTCAATTTTTATTTTTTCTGACCACAATTTCAAATCTTTCTAGTTTATTTCTGCTGTTATTCCAACTCCAAAAATTATTTCTACTCCACCTAAATCTACTACCTTCTTACTATCCTTCACTTCACTGAAATCATTTTTCTCTTTTATTCAGCATAATTTCCATTGTCATTCACTATAAGAAATAATGGCCTGATCTTTCTGTCCTGTTGCTGTGCTGCCAGCCATAATCCTCAACTCTCTGTTTAGTCAGCATATATCCAGGTGAATGTGTTGGAAACAATAAGAAACCATGATGACTGCTCTCAGTTTAAATTCATGACCTCAAAATCGTAAGTATACCCATAAAGCTGCCCACAATCTTAAAACATTTCTATAAACCATTCATTCCACTAAGCTAGATTTTGATTTTACATCTTTTCTCTGCACCAATCTCCAAAACTTCCTCTCCTATCTTACTTTTAGCTAATGATGTTGCTTCCAATTTCACCAAGAAAATAGAAGCCATCAGAAAAGAACTTCTGTACACGCCTAACACCACATCTCCCAATCTGCCTATATTAGTTCCCATTATTCCTTTTTTCCTGTTACTGCCAAAGAATTATCCACATACCTATCAAAGATCAACATTTTTACCTGTGTACTAGATTTCATCTTCCTTGCTCAAAGACTTCAGTAATTTTTCTTTTTTATTTATTAATATTATCAGCATAAAATATACTGAAGTTTCTCATTTTCAAAAAAATTTTCTTGATACCACACTCTTTGCATCAGTTAACTTTTAATGTATGAGAAATTATCCTGAAATGTACCGGCTTAAAACAATGCTCATTCTCTCTTGAACCTGCCTTACTCAACACTTTGACCCACCACTCCACAGATGCATTTTGCCAAAGTCGCCAATGGCCTCCATGTGAGTAAATCTATTTTCAGTTATTTTCTTTCTTAACCGTCAGCAGTTGATTGATTACAGTTTCTTTTTAAAATACTTTCCTCACTTAACTTCTAGGATATCAGATTTTTTTTTTTTTTTTTTTTTTTTTTTTTTTTCTTTTCATATCATTGAAGGAGATTTCTTTGCTGGTCACTTCTCTTCACTTTCTAAATATGAAAGTGGGCCAAAGGTCGGCCCTTGGACATTTTCCCTATCTACACTAATTCTCTGTGACCTCATTTAGTTTTATTACTTAATCAGTGTTCTCTTAACTCCAACATTTATATTTCCAATCTGGACTTAATGCCCAAATTCTAGACACTTTTATCAAACAGTTTACTTTTATATGTCTAATAGGTGCTATAAATGTAACATACACAAAATAAACCTTCTTGTTTTCTTCCAAACCTACTCCTCCAGAGTACTCCCCTTTTATCAACTGATCTTCTTTAAAAATTATTCAGAATTCGGCCAGGCGTGGTGGCTCACGCCTGTAATCCCAGCACCTTTGGGAGGGGCCGAAGGTGGGCGCGATCAGGAGGTCAGGAGATCGAGATCATTCCTGGCTAACACGGTGAAACCCCGTCTCTATTAAAAATACAAAAAAAAAAAAAAGATTAGCCAGGCGTGGTGGTGAGCCAATCCTGTAGTCCCAGCTACTGGGGAGGCTGAGGCAGGAGAATGGACAAGAACCTAGGGGAGGCAGAGCTTTGCAGTGAGCCTGAGATTGCGCCACTTCACTCCAGCCTGAGCCGGACAGAGCAAGAACTCCTCTCAAAAAAAAAAAAACAAAAAAGAAAAAAAAAAAAAAAAAAAAAAAAAATTGCAGAATTCAATGTTTCTAACAATCAAAATTTATATATGCAGATATATTGCCTCAACCTATTACAATCCTCTCCGGTTGCTTCTCTGCTTTCTGGATTTACCTCTTTTGTTCTGCTCTCAGCAAATCAGAATAATCCTTTTAAAATCTAAATTATATCTCATTAACAATTGATAAAACCCAATACATATTTCATTGAATGAATGAACTATACTAGGAAGACTGAATTTAGATATTCATAATATTATTGGAACATTTGGATTGGTACTTCCCAGAATTGCCTAATTCATTTCTATGATCAATTAAAACTTTTTAAAAAACAAAACCTCTTTATATTAATCAACCCTTTTACTTTTACAAGCATTAACAACATTTGGGGCCGGGCCGCGGCTGGCTCAGCCTGTAACTCCAGCACTTGGGAGGCCCGAGCACGGGGGTGGATCACGACGGTCAGGAGATGGAGGACCCATCCTGGCCTACACGGTGAAAACCCGTCTCTACTAAAAAAAATACAAAAACTAGCCGGGCGAGATGGCGGGCACCTGTAGTCCCAGCCTACTCGGGAGGCTAAGGCAGGGAATGGCGGTAAACCCGTAGGCGGAGGCTTGCAGTGAGCGAGATCGCTGCCACTGCACCTCCAGCCTGGGCCGACAAAGCGAGACTCCGTCTCAAAAAAAAAAAAAAAAACCCATTGCAAATAAATTGCCCGACTATGTTTTTGTTCCTTACTGACTTTTTTATTGAACTTTTCTTACCCATATAGTTTAAAAAAAAATATAAATCAATTGCTCATCCCAAATCCTAGATTACACATATGCATTATTTTATTTGATTTTTTTTGAATTTTACATTATTTTAAAATTTTATTTGAAATTTTTTATATATGGTACAAGATAGGTAAGATAAGAAGATAACTTATTGCACTATTATTTTATAAACTGTTCACACTTAATTTTTCATACATTTATTTCTGATTATATTGGTTTTATCTTTGTTAACTGATAATGTCAGGTTCCTTTTCAATACTCTTAGAATTCATGATTGCTATCTTAGAAGTCTGTTCTTTCTCTAAAATGTAAGATGATTTTATCTAGCTCTTCTTCCCCTCTCCCAAAATAAGAGAGCTGGGATTAAAATTGGGGAGATATTACATTTTTGTATTAATTTTAGGATAATTTATATTTCCCATTCAAGAACATACCTAATTTTGTTCAGATAATATTTCATATACCCAATAAGACTTTATACTTTTGTTGGTAACTCTTTTATTGGAATTTTTACCATTTACATTTTTGAATAGTTATTGCTAACATGGAAACACTATTTTATATATTTACCTGGTATCTAGCCACTTTACCAAATTCTTTTACTAAATACTATCTACTAAGTTGTTAAGTATGCAAGCATATTATCTGCAAAGTAGATGATAGTATCTCATTGTTTCTAATATTTATATTAATTTTTTAATTTTAATTTTTTATTCCGTTCAATAAGACCTCCCCAAAAGTTTAGTTAATGATGGTAATGGCAAACATCTCTATTTTTCCCTCTGCACTTAATAGAAGTGCAACCACTCAGATTGATGGCTACCTTTCTTTCTTTCTTTTCTTTTTTTTTTTTTGAGACAGAGTCTCGCTCTGTCGCCCAGGCTGGAGTGCAGTAGCGCGATCTTGGCTCACAATGGCTACCTTTGTTTAAAGCAGAATAATCTTTTCCCTATATATTAATAGTTTATTTTTATATTTAGTTTTTTTAGTAAGAATGTCAGCTTATTAAGACATTTGTAGTTTTGTATTAATGACATGATTATATTGACATGATTATGCCTTCCATTCATTATTGTCTTTGAGACATCCAAATTTATTCCAATTTATTAATTTTTCATAATTAACACAAAAATACTATAATTAATCAGAATTAATGCAATTCTTTCCAGTCCCTACTTCCAAACTCAGCTTCCAGCTCATTTTGCATATTTCCAAATAATCTCCTTGCTCAGATAAACAAAATGGTCAGTTCATGAGAAAGGCTTTTCTTAAAGATTGTAAACTTTTTTGTAAGGCAAATGTGGTTTAGCATTTTTTTTTCCTGGCTAACTTAATAAAATTATTTAACACAGGGCCTCATACATGGTAGGTACATAATAGTTATTTTTTCCTTTTCTTCTTCTTCTGGACAACTATTTCTGGTTTCTCCTATCATTCTTTCTATAGTGTGACTTCAGGCTCCTATATTGTGCTGTTAATTTTCTCTGAATTTGTTCTAGTGATTTATATCTTCTCTTTAAATGTCACTTCTAGAATGAAAACCAGAGCTCTAGATGTGGTGTGATCAGCAAGAATAATGTTTTATAGATGTAGAGCTATATAAACATAGATCTATATAAATATCTACATAGATGTAGATCTATATAAACATAAATGTAGACATAAAACTATATATCTATATCGTGTCTATATCATCTATACAAACATGGATGTAGACATAAAGATATAGATGATACAGACATAAAGATGTAGGACTGCACATAATATTCTTAGCATCCTTCTGGGACATAGTAAGCTCTAAATAAATATTTGTTTATCAGAAGCAGCAGCAATGGATACACTATTATCAACATTATGTTTTTAATTCACTACCTATGAAATTTTTTCTGAAATCAGTATCTTGTATACTTTTCAAATTTTATTTTACTCTTTCTAGTATCTATGGGGCACTGTAAAAAAAAAAAAACACTGGACAGCTGTTTGTTTAAGGTTGTATCTAATATTCTAAGTTTACAGGTTTTCATATTGAGAAATGGAACTGTCTTCCCTTTTGGTTATTTTATCAGTGGAAATGCTTCAGATCTTTCTAAAATGCTGGTACAGGTAAGATAACTGAAATTAGCTTATAATTAGACTTAACAGTTATTCCTGTGCACATATTTTATCAAGAATTTGAAATATAAGCTTGGCATTTGTTTTATATTGGTGATAGTTATACTAAGTCTCAGCAAGTGTAGATTTGCTGTGTTAAAGTAAATATACATCTTTATACCTGGAATTTAAGATCCCTTTGAGGTTATTAGTTAGAAAATGTAAGTTGTTTTCTCCCCATCTTAATGGATTTATCTACCTTTGGTCTTTGATGTTGGTGACCTTCAGATGGGGTCTCTCAGTGGACATCCTTTTTGTTGATGTTGATACTATTCCTTTCTGTTTGTTAGTTTTCCTTCTAACTGTCAGGTCCCCCTGCTGCAGGTCTGCTGGAGTTTGCTGGAGGTCTACTCCAGACCGTGTTTGCCTGGGTATCACCAGCAGAGGCTGCAGAACAGCAACAATTGCTGCCTGTTCCTTCCTCTGGAAGCTTCGTCCCGGAGGGGCACCCGCCAGATGCCAGCCAGAGCTCTCCTGTATGAGGTTTCTGTTAGCCCCTACAGGGAGGTGTCTCCCTGTCAGGATGCACGGGAGTCAGGGACCCACTGACGAGGCAGTCTATCCCTTATCAGAACTTGAACGCTGGACTAGGAGATCTGCTGCTCTCTTCTGAGCTGTCAGGCAGGGATGTTTAAGTCTGCTGAAGGTGTGCCCATCCACAGCCGCTCCTTCCCCAAGTTGTTCTGTCCCAGGGAGATGGGGGTTTTATCTATAAGTCCCTGAATGGGGCTGCTGCCTTTTTCTCAGAGATGCCCTGCCTGGAGACGAGGAATCATAAGCAATTAGATCTTTAAAATGACTTTACATTAGCCTACTTTCTTCCCATATGTACCATTTATACGGTATAATCTGTATGGGAAAGGAGGCACTTCGAGGTTAAAGAGAATATAAATTTGGGATTTAATGTTTTTGATTTTAACACATTTGTGTCTCAACAGGGAAGACAATTTGAAATGTAACAAGAGGGTTCTATTTGATTCATTTAAAAAATAGAAAGTGGCATCCAGGGTGAGGCTGGCATGTCAAACAATTACTGAGAGCAGTGCCACTGTTTGCCTATATGTGTGTGTGTGTGAATTAGGATCTGTTTTTTCATGGACACTCTATTTACACAGTAACATTCCTTGAAGCAATATATGCAGATTCATTCTCGACATAAGTTTTTTTTACTTTTGCTAAAATAGTTTTTGCTTAAAATTGCTCCCTCTCTTTTCTGGCTACAACTACTTCCCAGCTTCTCCTCGATTTTTTCAATGATTTAGGAAAAGATGAACAAGATTTAAGTCCTGTTTCTCATGACTATAATTACAAGACTAGTTTAGTTCCACTTTCTTGTAGAGGAATTCCTACATTTTGCTGATGTTTTGGCTCATTCTTATAAACTCTACTGTCTGGGGAGCAGGAACCATTCTGACAAATTGTCTCTTTGGGAACAGAAGTATATTTTACTGAGTCAATTATCTTGATAAATCACGTTATATTTGAGTTTTTGTAGTTTTGTGGATAAACATTTTTACTTGGAGTCCCTTTGTTGTTCACTGTGTTAGCACCCATTATTCAAGCAATCCTTGATCTTGTCATTAGTAGTACATGTAGAGAAGAATTCACTGTAGGAATTTAAGAAGTGGCTTTTCAACACAGCTTCTCTAATACAGTATTTCATATCCCACACACAATTCAAAATAAAAATAAGAAATAAAAACCTATTAGAAAGACTTAGCACAAAATTCAACAGATTCCATGTAAGAAATATTGATTAGAAGATATTCTACTAGAGTCTAGAGATGAGGTTTATGTCTCAAATGTATGTTTTAAGCTTATTAGAAATACCATCTATTAGTAAAAATTACTTCTTTAGAATGAGACAAGAAAATTCTGAATATGGACTCAGATGCCAATATATGTTAATAGCGTAAAATACAGACATGAACTGAGAAGGCGGTTTCACCAAAGACACAAGACAAATTAAATCACATATATTTTGCAATGTCACCTAAAATAGACTATACAAAAATACCTTGATAACAGAGAAATGGGTGATCAGTTTGTTGTTGTTACTTTTTTTGTTGCTGTTTCTTATGGTTACTTAATACCTACCTGTAGTGCAATTATATGCTGTAGAATTCTGTAACAAAAAAAGGCCTAAACCAAGGGGATGACTTAAAAGAAAAATAAACATTTCAAAGATTCAAATAATTTATCAGGAAATACTTAAAGTACATCCTATATTTTCTTTTTTAAAACTTGAAAATCCCACCTCACATTTTGTCTGGAGAGTTAGGCAACATCTGTATTTTTCAACTTTGTCAGTTATTCAGGACCTATTATAGGCCACACAACTTTGAGCTTTGAAAGAAACCCACAAATATATAATTTAACTCATTGTGTGTAGCTAGAGGACTGAAGAGATTTAATGATTTACTGGACATCAAGTTACATGCAAGTCGATTTTTAACTTAGGTTTCCAAATGTCCAGTCCAATGCTTTCACCACTATTGCCTGGTAGGCATCACGTGTTATTAAGTTTGTTTTGTGTTTTCTGGATTGTATTTAGCAAATTCTGAGTCTTAGAAGAGGTTCAATAAATGCTTATTACATGTATAAATGAAAAATGGCCTGGAGGTAGCATAAGTCAATATTCCATTTTTCATCATAGCTTTCATCAAACAAATCTTGTATTTATTTCTGGAATCTATTGCACACCACAAATCAAATGTGCATAGCAAATAGATTTTTTTTTTTAAACCTGGCTCAGCCAAATTGACCTGAACTTCTCTGTGCTTGTTCAACAATTCTGGTGCAGAGTTTAAAAAACTTGTAAGTTTTATTTCGTGGTTACAAGTTTCAGTCCAGGACTGAAAAATATAATAGTAATCTGCAAAGTTCAAGGATGTGTAATTCTGGGAGCTCAGAAAGAATTCATAGCTCTTGTTCTCAGGAGCTCTGCAAACAGATGCCAAAGGCATATCAGATTACCTTCTAATACGAGGAGTAACAACTAACAATGACACATCGATTGCTTACTTATGAAAATTATTTCCATAATGCTATAATGTTAGAAGACAAAATCAGCTGCCTGACATGCACAGGAGATTGAATTGAATGTAGGGTGTTAGGTCAGAGTGGAGCAGGGTTTGAAAAAACAGAATAAAAGGAATACCTAGGAAAGCTATTGGGGTAGGGCAGAACATGAGTTCTGAAATAAGAAGATCTGAACTTGAAATGCTTCTTTGCTCTGCAATTTAGACAATATAATCTGCTGAGCTCAATTAGCTCCTGTATAACCTGGAGTGAAGATGCCTATCTTGTAGGGTTATTGTAACGTTAAAACGGGATTTGGGGGAGAACCAGCCAGTGTAGGCATTACCCACTTTCGTGTTGTTTCAAATATATTTTTTATATTTTAGATATGTGTGTGTATGTGTGTGTGTCTTCATTACTACACTGAACAGTTTTACTCTAAGTAACTAACAAATAGCATTCTAGAGGTGCTTCAAAAATACTAAGGAAGTCTGACCTTCTAGATGTTAGAATACAACTTTTATAGTGGTTCTACTTGCCTTCAATTGAAATTGTGGAAGAAAAAAATCCGCCGGGAATGAGCAAATAATAAAACTGCTTTGAAATGAAGTAAAGAAAGTAGCTTGAGAAAAACATGACTGGAAGCAGGTCACAACTTGAAATACAGTTGCTATGTTCCATACTGTGCAGAGTAGTAGAGTGTATCCAAAGTGCAACCAAAGTAGTCTAGTACACAACAACATCACAATATCCTGTAGTCCCCCTACCTCTCTCTTTAAGCTCCTTCTGTCCTTTCTCTCTCTTTTCTCTCTCTCTTGCCTTCTCTCTCTCTCCTCTCTCTCTGTACACTCTCTTTGTTCTCTCTGACTCCTCCTTCTCCTCTCTGACTCCTCTCTCTCCTTTCTACTCCACCCTATTCACAGGTTGGATAAAGTTTGTGATTTATTTGACAAAGGATACAGCTATTCAGCTAGAATGCAGGAGCCACTGAGAGCAAGTACAAAGCCAGCATGCCTTGAAAAAACTTCTTGAGGCTGATCAGATTCTCAGGTTGGAATGCCAGGAAGCTTTCTTAGTGTTAGGAAGATTCCACGTGTAAGGCAGGAGCTCACTAGATCTGAAAAGCTTAACATATGGCTGTACCATAGTTCTTTTTCAGTAGGGTTTACAATGTTCTTTAGGGCAGCATGTAGATTTAATATTTCTATTAAAGGGAATGCTTGCAGAGATTAGGAACCTCCTGGTTTTTAAGTCAACACAGCATCAGGACCATATTATTATCCTGTAGAAAAGCAAAGTGGCTAATTTCTCTCCTTATGTCCAGATACATTCTGGATAATCCGCTCCCCACAGTTACAGTCTGACTCTGGATTTTGGAATATCTTGTTATGAAATGGATGCGTCTGATAATGAATTAGGTCTTAGGACTAGAATCTTGAATCCATTCTCAAGTTTTATGAAGTCACCAACCTTTTACACACATATGCTTTAAAAAAGCCTGTCTACGAACAGAAACTCACTCCTGTGCTTATCAACTGATAGAAGAACAAAACTGAATATAAAACTCACATCGTTTGTATTGGTCAGTGTACAATGCATTAAACACAGATTTATTTTTCTTTGAGCAGACTTTGTACTGCATGCACTCCGCTTCTTAAGATCATCAACTTGTTCCCCCTTTAAATGCCTAAATCAACACTAGTTAGATCCTATCAGCCATTTCTTCATGCTGGCTTTTTATTTTTGTCCTCTTATTTTTTCCCTTAGGCCACCTAAATCTTCCTCTCAGTTTTCGTCCTTTCTCCCTTCCTCCCTCCTTATTGCACATAATTCAAATATCAAAAATATAAAAAGTTATTCAGTGAAACATTGCTTCCCCACTAGCTCTCTACTTTCTCAGTATATATTTTGCCTTCCTCATGACTCGGGTAATCACTATTACTTTTTTCTTTTTCCACTTATAAAGAATTCTTATATAAATACAAGCCCATAAAATAAGAAATTTCACTTCCTCTTTTAAAACTACAAGTAATAGCATATCACACACATTTTATTCAACAAGAGATTGTATTCAATCTTCTACTGTTAAGAAAAGTTACAATAAATAATCTCATACATGCATCGTTTCACACACATTAATTATATCTCAATATAATTCCTAGGAGTCACTTTGATAAATATTACCAAAATGCTCACCAAAGATGCAGTACCATTTTAAACTCTCATCAGCCATGGATTAAAATCTATCCCCAAATTCTTCCAGTTGAATATGTCATGAACTTTTGGATTTTTAACAATCTGGATGGGGTCAGTGTGGTTTAAATCTGTATTTCTCTGTTGTGAATAAGGTTAAGTATCTTTTAAATTTTTTAAAGAGCTATATTTGTGTTCTTGTGAACTGTCTTTGGATATTCTTTGCCCATTTTTTTCTTTTGGGCTATTGATAATTTTCTTATCAATTGGTAGTTCTTTATATGCCAGGAAGATTAAGCTTTTGTGACAAAAATTGGGAATATGTTTCTAAATTCAGTTTGCCATTTGTCTTTTTGACTATGTTGATAATTTTTATTTTATGTGTTGCCATGCAAAAATTTAATTTGTATGTAGTCAAATAGGTTCATTTTTTTCTCCCTACAGCCTCTGAGTATTATGTCATAATGAGAAAGATTTTTTTCTAAACTTAGGCTATAAATTAACTCTTTCATGTTTTCTTCTGTGGTTTTGTATTCCATAATAAATATTTAACTTATTTAAATATTTCTTCTAGGCCGGGCGCGGTGGCTGACATCTGTAATCCCAGCACTTTAGGAGGTCGAGGCAGGTGGATCACCTGAGGGCAGGAGTTTGAGGCCAGCCTGACTAACATGGTGAAACCCTGTCTCTACTAGATGCAAAAAATTAGCCGGGTGTGATGGCACGTGCCTGTAATCCCAGCTACTTGGGAGGCTGAGGCAGGAGAATCGCTTGAACCTGGGTGGGCGAGGTTGCAGTGAGCGGAGATTGATCTACTGAACTCCAGTCTGGGCAACAAGAGCAAAACTCAGTCTCAAAAATAAAATAAAATAAATAAAAT
>NW_016809129.1:1680792-1722708 GCF_001698545.2 Rhinopithecus bieti | reverse complement strand
AACTTAAAGTATAATAAAAATTAAAAAAAAAAAAAAGAAAGAAACCATGAAGGCCAATGGGGTGATATTTCGTTTCCCTCAGAATTCTATAACCAGCAAGCATGTAATTTGGTCTTTTAGATGTATTTAAGATATATTTTGTCACATTAAGATGTATTTTAAAAGATTATATTCCAAGAGTGGATTTTTAATTGTCAATCTTTATAGAACACTTAGTTTAATGTTATGGTTCTCAAACTTTTTAACTTGTTTAAAATCTTAGAAATTATTGAGAACCCCAAAGGCTTTTGTTTATTTAGTCTATATCTACCAATATCTTCTATATTAAAACTTAGAACTGAGATACTTAAAAATATGTATTAGTTAATTTATTTCAGAATAAAGATAATAAACCCATTACATATTAACATAAATTCATATATTTAAAAGTATACATTTCAAAGCAGAAATGTCTCATGAGAAGATTGGCATTGCTATACGTTTGCTAATCATTTCAATATCTGACTTAATAGAACACAGCTGGAGTCTCGTGTACGTTTCTGCATGTAATCTGTTTCAGTATATTATTTTGGTTCAAGTTTATGTAGAAAATCTAGTTTCACACAGATACATAGCTACAAAGTACAGAGTATTTGAATAGATTTTTCAGATAATTATAAATATCCTTCTTTGACATGTCACCGAAACTCAACATTAAATATTAATATTTAATATTTCTTAAGAATTAACCTATATGTGAAATATTAAACCATATCAATGAAGTTTTGGTATTGTGTTACATTAAAGTCCATTGTCCATTTTGTACTTCAAATAGATCTTTTATCTATTTGTGCTTTTGTGAAATCACACTTTGGTCATTTGAAAAATATGGGTTCATTAACTTATACAGATTTTCTAAATATTGACATATTTTATTAAATAATTTAAAGGAGGCTTTATTGACATCATCAATGATCTCATCAGAAAATCTTTGCATATTGGAAAACTGAGAAGCTCAAAGTAGTATATAGAATTTTTTCAAGATTCCAATTTCTGCTTAGTGTTTTTTCTTTAAGAGGCTCACTATGTTCATTTTTGAAAGCATTTCTGCTAAATGTGAGAATCAGATTAACCATGGGCTGTCAATTATTCTTTCAAGTAAAGATGGTGCTTCATGAAAAAAAATCTGGTTCCACTTACAGCTAAAACAATTGTCCAAGTACATTTCCTTGGGATAATTATCATTCCTTGATATGTAGAAGTATTCCATGGACCTCCATTTTGTTATACAGAATTTTGAAAAGACATTCCTCAAGGACTGAAGTATAATAAGGTTAGGATTTTAAAAACTTTTTAATTTTAGTGGGTATATAGTAGGGGTATATATTTATGGAGAACATGAGATATTTTGATACAGGCATATGTGATGTAATAAGCATGTGATAATAAAGGAGATATCCATTCCCTCAAGCATTTGTTCTTTCTTTGTGTTACAGACAATCCAATTATACTTTTTGTTATTTTAAAATACACAGTAAATTATTGTTGACTGTGGTTACCCTGTTGTCGTATCAAAAACTAGATCTTATTCATTCTATCTAGCCATATTTTGTACCCATTTAACATCTCTACTACCCCACCCTCCCTAGCCCCACTACCTTTCCCAATCTCTGGTAACCATCATTCTACTTGCTATGTCCATGAGTTCAATCGTTTTAATTTTTACCTCCACACTTAAGTGGGAACATGCAAAGTTGGTCTTCCTGTGTCTGGCTTGACCTCCTGTTCCATCCATGTTGTTACAAATGACAGGATCTCATTTTTTTTTTTTTTTAATGGCTGAATAGCACCTCCTTGTATATGTGTACCATAGTTTCTTTATCATTCATCTGTTGATGGACATTTAGGTGCTTCCAAATGTAGGCTATTATTAATAGTGCTGCAATAAACATGGGAGTGCTGATACCTCTTTGATATACTGATTTCCTTTCTTTTGGGTATGATGCTTAGCAGTGGGATGATGGATCTTTGGTAGCTCTATGTTCAGTTTTGTGAAGAGCCTCCAAACTGTTCTCCATAGTGGTTGTAATTTCTACCACAGTGCTCAAGGGTTTCCCTTTTTCCACATCCTTGCCAGCATTTTGTATTGCCTTTTAGATAAAAGCTATTTTAACTGTGGTAAGATAATATCTCATTGTAGTTTTGATTCATATTTCTCTGATGATAAGTGATGTTGATCATCTAATATACTTGTTTGTCCATTTGTATGTCTTCTTTTAAAAAATGTCTATTCAGACTTTTTTGCCTGTTTCAAAATCAGATTATTAGATTTTTTTTTCCTATATAGTTGTTTGAGCTTCTTTTATATTCTGGTTATTAATCCTTTGTCAGATGGATAGGTTGCAAATATTTTCTTCTATTCTCTGGGTTGTCTCTTTACTTGTTGATAATTTCCTTTGCTGTGCAGAAACTTTAACTTGATATGATCCCATTTGTCCATTTTTGCTTTGGTTGCCTGTGCTTGTAGAATATAACTCAATAAATTTTTACCCAATCTAATGTCCTGAAGACTTTCCCCAAAATCTTTTTTGGATAGTTTCATAATTTCATGTCTTAGATTTAGATATTTAATCTATTTTGGTTTGATTTTTGTATATGTCATTCTTCTGCATATGGGTATCCAGTTTTCCCAGCACTATTTATTGAAGAGACTATCCTTCCCCTAATGTATGTTCTTGGCAACTTTGTGGAAAACAAATTCACTGTAGATGTATGGAATTGTTTCTGGGTTCTCTATTCTGTTCCTTTAGTCTGTGTGTCTGTTTTATGCTAGTACCATGCTGTTTTGTTGCTTTGGCATTGTAGTACATAATTTGAAGTCAGGTAATGTGACTCTTCTGGTTTTCTTCTTTTTGATCAGGATAGCTTTAGCTTTTCTGTGTGTGTGTGTGTGTGTGTGTGTGTGTGTGTGTGTGTGTTTTGTGGCTCCATAAAATTTTAGGATTGTTTCTACTATTTCTGTGAAAATGTCATTATTATTATGATAGGGATTGCATTGAATCTGTAGATTGCTTTAGGTAGTATGAACATTTTAAAATATTGATTCTTCCAATCCATGAAAATACAATATCTTTTTATTATTTATGTTTTCTTCAATTTCTTTCATCAGTATTTTATAGTTTTCATTGCAGACATCTTTCATTGTAGACATCTTTAATTTTCTTTGGTTAATGCCTAGTTATTTAAGTTTATTTGTAGCTATTGTAAATAGAATTACATTCTTGATTTCTTTTTCAGAGTGTTCATTGTTGGCATATCGAAATGCTACTGATTTTGTATATTGATTTCTGTATCCTGCAACTGTACTGTTTTGCCTATCAGTTCTAATATGTTTTGGTGGAATCTCTAGATTTTCTAAATATAATATATTATCTTCAAACAAGGATAATATGACTTCTTTCTTTCCATTTGGAATGCCCTTTATTCTCTTCTCTTGTCTGGTAGTTCTAGCTAGGACTTCTAGTACTATGTTGAATAACAGTGGGTGAAAGTAAGCATTCTCGTCATGTTGCAGATCTTAGAGGAAAGACTTTCAGGTTTTCCCTATTTAGTATGATACTAGCTGTGGGTGTGCCATATATGGTTTTTATTATGTTAAGGTATGTTCCTTCTATACCCAGTTTTTAAAAGTTTTTATCATAAAGCATTGTTGAATTTTATCAAATACTTTTTCAGCATCAGTTGAAATGATCATATGGTTTATGCCATTCTGTTGAATAATGTATCATATTAATTGATTTGCATATGTTGAACCGTCCTTGCATCCCTGGGATAAATGTCACTTGGTCATGATGAATGATATTCTTATGTTTTGTTGAAATCGATTTGCTACTATTTTGTTGGGGAATTTTGTGTCAATGTTCATTAGGGATATTGGTCTGCAGTTTTCCTTTTCTCGATGTGTTTTTGGTTTTGGCATCAGGGTAATACTGCACTTGTAGAATGAGTTTGAAAGTATTCTCTCCTCTTCTATTTTTGGGGATAGTTTAAGTAGGATTGGTATTAGTTTTTCTTTAAATGTTTGGTACAATTTATCACTAAAGCCATAAGGTTCCAGGCTTTCTTTGCTGGGAGATTTTTATTAAGGCTTTGATCTTGTTACTCATTATTAGTCTATTCAGGGTTTGGATTTCTTCATGGTTCGATTTTGGTAGATTGTATGTATCTAGGAAGTTATCCATTTCTTTTAGATTTTCCAGTATATTGTAATATAGTTGCTTATATTAGCCTTTAGTAGATCCTTTGAATTTCAGCAGTATCAGTTGTACTGTCTCCTTTTTCACATCTGATTTTATTTATTTGGGTTTTCCTATTTTTTTTTTAGTTAACCTGGCTAATGTTTATTGATTATGTTTTTGTTTAATTGATCTTTTGTATTGTTTTTGTTTCAATTTTATTTATTTCTGTCCTGGTCTTTGTTATTTATTTTCTTCTACTAATTTTCAGTTTGGTTTGCTACTACTTTTCTAGTTCTGTAGGATGCATAATTAGGGTGTTTACTTGAAGTTTTTCTATTTTTGAGGTAGTTACTTGTAGCTATAAACTTTCCTCTTAATACTGTTCTCCCTGTATCCCATATGTCTTGGTACGTTGTTACCATTTACTTCAAAAATATTTCAATTTTTTTCTTAATTTCTTCATTGACCCACTTCATTCAGGAGCATATTGTTTGATTTTCATATGTTTGTATAATTTTAAAAATTCCTCTTGTTATTGATTTTAGTCTTATGGTCAGAGATGTTTCATATAATTTCAATATTTTGAATGTTTTAAGACTTGTCTGGTGACCTAGCATCTAGTCTATGCTTGAGAATAATCCATGTGCTGAGAAGAATGTGTATTCTGCAGCTGTTGGATGAGATGTTCTGGAAATATCTATTAGGTCTATTTGGTCTATAATGACATTAAGTTTGCTGTTTCTTTGTTGAATTTCTGTCTGGATTACCCATGCAATGCTGAAAGTAGGATATTGAAGTCTCCAGCTATTATTGTATTGAGGCCTATCTCTCTCTTTAACTGTAATGATATTTGCTTTATATATCTGGATCCTCCAGAGTTGGGTGCATATAAATTTACAATTGTTATATCCTCTCTTGAATTGGCTTCTTTATCATTATATTGTGACCTTCTTTGTAGCTTTTAAAGTTTTTTTCTTGAAATCTATTTTGTCTGTGATAGATACAGCTAATTTTGCTGTTTTTTGGTTGCCATTGGCATGAAATATCTTTTTCCCTCTATATTCAGTCTATAACTGTCTTTACAGTTGAAGTGTAGTGTGTTTCTTACAGGCAACAGATCATTGGGTCTTTTTTTAAATCCATTCTCTGTCTTTTGATTGGAGAGTTTTGTCAATTTATATGCAATATTCTTATTACTAAAATGTTGCCATTTTGCGATTTGTTTTCAGGTTGTTTTGCAGTCTGCTCTTTCTTCCTTCTTTCCTTCCTGTCTTGCTTTTAGTGAGGGTCACTTTCACTGGTGGTGTGATTTAATTTCTTGATTTTTATTTTTTCCATATCCACTGTATTTTCTTTATTTGAGGCTTGCAAATACTGTTTTATAACCCATATTTTGAGCTGATAACAGCCTCACACTGTTTGCATAAACAAATAGACAAATAAAAAGAAAACTAATAAAAGCTCTGTACTTTAACTTTATCCCCTTGCTTTCTACCATTTTGTTGTTTCTATTTATATTTTATTGTACTCTCTGTGTCTTGAAAAGTTGTAGCTATTTTTGATTGGTTCATCATTTAGTCTTTCTTCTGAAGGGTAATTTACATACCACAGTTAACAGTGTTATAATATTCCGTGTTTTTCTGTGTACTTACTATTACCAGTGAGTTTTGTACCTTCAGATGATTTCTTATTCCTCATTAACATCCTTCATTTCAGATTGAAGACCTCCCTGTAGCATTTCTTGTAGAACAGGTCTGGTGTTGATGAAATCCCTCAGCTTTTGTTTGTCTGGAAAAGTCTTTATTTCTCCTTCATGTTTGAAGGATATTTTCACCGGATATATTATCCTAGGATGAAAGTTTTTTTCTTTCTCCAGCACTTTAAATATGTCATGCCACTCTCTTTTGGCCTGTAAGGTTTCCACTGAAAAGGCTGTTGTCAGATATACTGGAGCTCCATTGTTGGTTATTTATTTTCTCTTGCTGCATTTAGTATCCTTTCTTTATCCTTGACCTTTGGGAGTGTGATTATTAAATGTCTTGAGGTAGTCTTATTTTTGTTAACTCTGCCTTATGTTCTATAACCTTTTTATACTTGAATATTGATATCTTTCTCTAGGTTTTGGAAGTTTTTTTTGTTATTTTTCCTTTGAATAAACTTCCTCCCTCCCTCCGTCCTTTGCTCTCTCCTTCCCTCCTTCCTATTTAAGACTAGTAACTCTTAGATTTGCCTCTTTGAGGCTATTTTTTAGATATTGCTCAGGGCAGATCCAGAAATTTCATCCAAGACCAAGTTATTGTATCAGAGACCCCAAACACCTGCTTGGTGCCCTACCCCTCTGTGGCCGAGATGGTACCAAAGCTTCAAGACAAAGTACCCTTTACTCTTCCATCTGCTTTTTTCAAGTAGAAGGATTCCCTCCTCATGGTCAACACAGTTGGAACTGTTCTAGGTCACACCTGAAGCCAGCATGTCTCTGAGTCTCATCCAAGGTACTATCTGGGTAACACTGTGGATTATTCAGGGCCAAAGGGCCCTGTAGTCAGCAGGTGATGAATCCTGCCAATACTAGGTCCTGCCCTTCAAGGAAGCAGGTTTCCTTCTGGCCTAAGGTGTGTCTGGAAATGTCCTGGAGGTAGAGTCTGGAGTCAGGGCCTCAGGACTCTGCCTACTGTGGCTGAGCCTGTATTGGAGTTGCAAGACAAAGTCCTCTTTACTTTTCCCTCTCTTCTCCTCAAGCTAAAGGAGTCTCTCCCAGATCTGTGGGCTACATTGCCTGGGGTTGTGGCACAAGCACTCCCTTGGCTACCCTAGCTGGTGTCTCACTAGGTTGCATGACTCCCAAGTCCACTGGCTCCAATCCCAGCACAGCACCAGGACTTGTCCAAGAATTGCAATCCTTGTGGGCTAAACTGCCTTTCATATGTGATGAGGACCACAGAGCACTTTAGCTTATTGTGATGTGGCTTGCCAGAACTCAGTTTCCGACTGCTAGGATGGGCAATTCCTGTCTGGCTAGCGATAGTCTAAATAGTCCCTCCGTTGGCACTGGCTGAGTTGTGCCCAGTGTTTCCACTGTGACAAAGCAGCCCTGAATTCCAGTGCAAATTCCACAGTCCAGTTACTGGACTCTCTCTCCCTCAACTGCACAGATTTTCTCTCTGTGCCATTCGGCTGCTGCTGGTGGATGGGAGAGGAGTGGCATCAGCAATTCAAGACTGTTTTTCTTACCTTCTTCAGTGCCTCTTTCAGTTATGTGAAGTAAAAACCAGGTACTGTGATCACTCACTTGATACTTGGTTCTTATGAAGGTGCTTTTTTGTGTGTGGATAGTTGTTCAATTTGGTGTTCCTGTGGGGAAGACAATCAATAGAGGCTTCTGTTTGACCATCTTGCTCTGCCTAACCTCAAAATTCAGAATTTGTACAGCTTCAAGGACATACTTAAGTACATCTGAAAGTTTTTTTTTTCTAAACTAAAAACGCATGACCCTGAAGAATGTAATGAGTACTATTCAGTTAGATGTCACTGCTTTGATTTCTGCTAAAATGTAAGACATTGTTTGGCAGTACCGATGCAAATATCTACCCACTTAGAAGGGTAAATACCATCTTAGTGTTATTATCAAAATATTTTGAACTCATGAACCTCCTCAACTGTTGCTGGGACTCCTAGATAATGATACTCTGAGAACCACTGATCTAATGTTTCTTTACTCAGTTTCTATTTGTTCTCTATTATAAGCAAGCATAAAAGTAATATACTTCCGCCTCTCTCTCCCCCAACTGACTTTAGTCAATAGTACTATCTTTCTTCATATTTACCTTTGTATTGTTAAATATGCTTAAACATCTATTGATTGATCTGCCAGCTTTAAATGATATCCTTTGACTCTAGAGATTACATATGAGATAACCAGCGAATTTACTATACCTTCAACCTTCATCCCTCTTCCTCCCTAAATTTCCATTAGTCCTATCATTTCTACATTGTCAGAATGTAAACATTACATTCTGTTCTGTTGCTTCAATTCCTACATTTGTTTTAACCTTAGTGTTTGTTGCCAATTCATTTGCCATGGTTTCAATATTTGCCTTGTCTGACTGATGTTCAGTCTGTAGTTGTTTTCCATAGAAATACTTATGAAAACACTACTTCTGAGATTTTATATGTGTCTTTTGAAATATGCTTTGGCTATATATTAAAACCTTTGCGTAAACGTTCTTTTCTTGAGTATCATACTTATGATACTTCCTTGAGGGTTTTTCTTCATTTTTGAAGCCCAGCATCTTTGAGAGGATATCTTGGGTTGATAATTCTATTCAATTTTGCCTGGTCCATTACTTCTTTAAATCTCAGTTGTATATATATTGGAGCTTTTAACTTTATCTTCTTTTCTATGTTTATCTCCAAATTTTATACTCTTTTATTCTTTTCCCCACTTTCCCAATTTGTATTCTCTATATACCACATTGTATTTTTCCTGAAAAACTTAGAGGAACTCTTCACTTTATTTATCAGGGAAAATGCTTACAGTCATAGGAAATTTTCTTTTATCTTTTTTTTTCTTTTTTTGAGACAGGGCACTTTGTCACCCAGACTGGAGTGCAGTAGCATAATCGTGGCTCACTGCAGTCTCAAACTTCCCATCTCAGGTGACCCTGCCACTCTAGCCTCCCCAGTAGCGGGGACTACAGAAGTGTACCACCATGCCCAACTAATTTTTGTATTTTTTGTAGAGACAAGGTTTTGCCATGTTGCCCAGGCTGGCCTTGAACTCTTGGGCTCAAGTGATCTGCCTGCCTTGGTTTCCCAAAGTGATAAGATTACAGATGTGCGCCACCACACCAGCTCTCTTTCTGTATCTTAAGTCCAGAAGAAACATAAACCATAAGAAGTCTTAGGAAAAAGCAATTAGTCAGTGCTAAGTAGTATCTGACCTCCTAGACAATTCAGTTTCTTAATGATGTCATGAGAGATCCCATTTCCAGGAACTTAGAAGCAGATCTAGACACTCATATTTCTTTTTCCTCAACATTGATGGTGATAGTAGTAGTGCTGGTGGGAACATTAAATATGTTTGAAGCCCCAATATTGGTAGGTTTTTCAGCTTTGCATATCCAATTCTTATTTGGGTATGAAATCCAAAGGTGTAGCCTTGTAACCATAGATCCAAATTTGGATCTCCAATTCCGTTTAGCTACAATAAAGCTAGTATTTAGATCTGTCAGACTCTTGCATTGATATCTCAGTTGTTTCTGAACTTACCTGAGTATAAGAGGTAAGGTGAGAATCTCACTTCCAAACTTCAGAACTCCTCCTCCGTGTAACTGCTTCCTCCCAAGCCTCAATTTTTTCAGGTGTAAAATGAGACTTAATGTACTTAGTGAGCTAAGGAATATATAGCTCCTATTCCAATGCCTCGTACAAATTTGCTTAACAAAATATTAGCACCACCTTCCTCCTTACCCCAAATATATACCATACTTTCTCTCAAAGAAAAGAGAAAGTTTTTTTAGGCTCAGCTGTGGTTTCAAAAGTTGAGTTGTAGAATTTTTTAATAGATATTTTCTGAATATTATGCTCAGGCACTATCTTTCAGACACTATGCTACATTTTTGGAACTGAGTGAAGAAAATTAAAACAATTGAATTCCTGGAGCTAGAGAGTAGAATGATAGTTACCAGAGACTTGGGAGGGTGTTGCTGGGGAAGTGGAGATGGTTAATGGGTACAAAAATATAATTAGAGAGACTAAATAAGATCTAGTATTTGATAGCACAACATGGTGACTACAGTTAACAATAACTTATTGTACATTTCAAAATAAACACTATAATTAGATTGCTTGTAACACAAAGAAAGGGTAAGTGGTGGAGGTGATGAGTACTCCATTTACCCTGATATGATTATTACACATTGTATGCCTGTATCAAAATATCTCATGTATACTGTAAATGTATATATATGTGTGTGTGTGTGTGTGTATTATGTACCCACAAAAATTAAAGAGTTTCTGCTTTCTAAATTCTCACCAGCGATTGGTATTGTCAATTTTTTAAAAAATTTACTTGACCTTTTCTAACAGGTTTGTAGTGGTATCTCACTGTTGTTATAATTAGCATTTCTCTAATGACAAATAATGTTGAGAATCTTTCCATATCTTTATTTACATCTGTATATCCTGGGAAGGAGCTGATCAGATCAATTTTAATGAAGTTGTTTGTTTTCTTTTGTTGAATTTTAAGACTACATTGTATATTTTGGATATAATTCTTTTATCAGATATGTGTTGTGCAAATATTTTCTTCCAGTCTGCAGCTTGTCTTTTTGTTCTATGACAGTGTCTTTTGCAGAGATGAAGTTTTACATTTTAATATGTTTTTACTTAACAATTTTTTATTCCATTGATCATTCTTTTAGTATTGTATCCAAAATCATATCACCAAACCCAAGATTGAGTAGATTTTTTCCTAAAGGTTTTATAGTTTTGCATTTTACATATAGGTCTGTATTTGGATTTGAATACATTTTAATAAAAGGTATAAAATCTATGTCTAGGTTGATTATTTTGCTTATGGACATGTAAATGTTTCAGCAATGTCTGTCAAAAGGCTATCTTGTCTCCAATGAATTATGTTTGAACCTTTGTCAAACATATTGTGTTTACTATATTTGTGTGATATATCTAGCTTCTCTCTGTTCCACTGATGTATGTACCTAGTCTTTCACCAATACCATGCTATTTTGATTATTATAGCTTTAAAGTAAGTCTTGAAACCAGATTGTGTGAGTCCTCTTCTTTTCTTCTTCAGTATTATAGAAATTTTTAAGGTATTTAGCCTTTTCATATAAATGTT
Organism: Rhinopithecus bieti; assembly: GCF_001698545.2. Lineage (NCBI taxonomy): Eukaryota > Metazoa > Chordata > Mammalia > Primates > Cercopithecidae > Rhinopithecus > Rhinopithecus bieti. The sequence goes on along the minus strand of NW_016809129.1, from coordinate 1,711,632 downwards.
AGAATCAATTTGTTTATATTTACAAAATAGTTTGTTAGCATTTGGATTTGCATTGCATTGAATCTGTAAATCAGTCTGAGAAAAAAACTGACCTCTCAACAATCTTGTATATTCCAAATCATTAATACAGAATATACTCCCATTTATTTTAACCTTCTTTGATTTCTTTCATTAGATATTTATAGTTTCTGCATACAGATTATGTATATATGTTATTAGATTAATGCCATGTTCAGAGGGCTATTACAAATGGTATTTTTAAATTTCAAATATTAATTGTTCATTGTTGTTTAAGAAAACAATTGACTTTTGTATATTGACCTTCTATTTTGTTATACTGGCTTACTAGTTTATGGAGGTTGTTTTGTAGATTCTCTCAGGGTTTTCTACACAACCATGTCATCTGCAAATAAACAATTTTATTTCCTCTTTCAAATAGGATATTTTAAATTTCTTTTTCTTATATTAATGCACAGTGAGGACCTCGAATACAATATTGAATAAGAGTGGTGACAGGGGATATCCTTGCCTTATACCCTGTCTTAGTGATAATGCATTTAGTCTGCCACCATTAAGTATTATGTTAGCTGTAGGATTTTTGTAGATGTTTTTCAAGCTGACGAAGTTCTCCTCTAGTCCTAGTTTGCAAATAATTTTATCATAAATTGGTTGGATTTTATCAAATGCTTTTTCTCTGTCAATTGACATGATCATTTGATTTTTCTTCTTTAACTTGTTAATGTGGTAGACCACATAAATTGATATTATTATGTCAATTTCAGCTTTGCATACTTGAAATAAATCCTAATTGGTTGTGGTGTATAATTGTTTTTATGCACTGATGTATTAGATTTGCTAATATTTTGTTGAGAATGTTTGCATCCATATCCATGAAAACTACATTAATCTGTAGTTTTCTTGTTATGTTTTATCTGGCCTTGGTCTTCTGACGTATTGCTGCCCTTATGAAATGTGTTGAAAGTATTCTCTCTGCTTTTATTTTATGGAAAAGATTGTTGATACTTGGCATTATTTTTTCTTTAAATGTTCGTGGGAACTCATTAGTAAAACCATACGGGCTATTGTACTTTATTTTTAGAAGGTTATTAATTATTGACCCAATTTATTTAATAGATATAGCACTATTGAGGTTATCTATTTCACTTTGTGTGAGTTTCAGCAGTTTGTCTTTCAAGAAATTGATCCATTTCATTTAAATTAGCAAATTTGTTTGCATAGAATTGTTCATATAATTTCTTTGTGATCATTTTAATGGCTATGGTATCAGTAATGATCTATCGTGTATTTCTGATCTTGGTAATGATACTGGTAACACAAATACCAATCATAGACATTAAAATGATATCATAGACATTAAAACACTTTAGTGTGTATGTATGTGTATGTGTGTGTGTGTGTGTGTGTGTGTGTGTGTGTGTCTATCTCCATCTCTCTTTCTTGGCTAACCTGGTTAGAGTCTTATCAATTTTATTTATCTTTTAAAGAACCATCTTTTGGTTTAGCAGACCATCTATTTTCTCCTGTTTTCAATTTCATTGATTTCTGCTCAAATTTTTAGTTATTTTCTTTGTGATTTATATTTAAATTGTTCTTTTTTCTCATTTTCTGGGGTGGAAGCTTAGTTTATTGATTTTAGATTTTCCTTTTTTATAAAATACGTCACTAATACTATAAGTCTACCTCCAAGTACTGCTTTTGACACATTGAACAAATTTTGATAAAAGGTATTTTCATTTTCATTTACTTGAAAATATCTTTAGAATTTCTCTTGAGACTTTATTAAGACATGAGTTTTGGAAGTGTATTGATTAATTTCCAGTTACTTGGGCTTTTTCAGCTATCTTTCAGTTACTGATTTCTAGTTTAATTCCATTGTGTTTGGAGAGTATACATTCTATGTTTTCTAAATTTGTTAAGGTATGTTTTACAGACCAGAATTTGATCTATCTTGGTAAATGTTTCATGTGCACTAAAGAAGAATGTATATTCTACTGTTGTTGAGTGAAAGATTCTATAAAATATGACAACTAGGTTAAGGGAAATATGAGGATGTTTCTGAAAAGAAACTGAGATAGAATCTGATAATACGTGCGATGAGGCTCATAAATGAATAAATTAGGACCCAAAATGAAACAAGTCAGGAACCAAATTGTGGAGCTCATGGTCACTGGCCTATAGTTTCTCCCAGAATAAGGACTAGAAAAAAATAATGCATGAAAACTGAGAGTTTTCAGAGTTGGAGAGTGGCAAGTGTAATGACAATGATACATTAAGAAAATGATGACATTTCATTTGTGAATGTGAGTGTGTGTGTATTTCATGTTTGAGAGAATTTGGAAAAGAAATATGTTCAAAATGTTTTAAAAACATTGGCTTTTGTTGGTGTTTGTAAATGACCTAAATAATTCCTGGGCTATAAACTGAGAAATTGATTTATTATTTTTCCCACACCTTTATGTCCATTTGATTGCCAGTTTGAGATAGAGATCACAGATTATTAGATAAAGTACAGCAATATGATTTAACACTAATTTATTTCTGCCTTGGGGCTGGATACAAGACTTTTGCTCCATCATGGCCTTTTACCTCTGAGCCCTTGGCATTCTTCTGTAATCCCAGTCCATAGTACACTCTCACACCCCCAATTCCCTGTTTCTCCACAACCTTATTGCAATTAGCTTCAATCTTATTTTTTCTCTGGTGGTTCTTCTCACTAAGCCTTCAAACATTTTTCCCAGAACTTTTGAAAACCTCTGTTTTGCTAGCAATCACTTTTCTCTTTAATTTCAGTCTAAATGTTTCTTTAAATAATATTTCTACCTCTTACACTAAACTGGCACTTCGACTACACAGATTATACCACCTTTTGGGGTCCGCTACTATCCATAGCCATTCTCTAATCTAGAAAGTTCATACCATTTGATAATAACTGCATTTCCCATCTTATCTTTATCACAGTGATTAGGTACTGTCTTTCCTCTGATTTCTCAGGGACTTTAACAACTAAATCACTGTAATCCTCTCTAGTCCATGATATTGGACAGCTTTCAGTGTGTCTACAGCTGGTACACTTGATACCCAATCGTCTGATTTTTTGTGACCTTCTCTTTTAATGGTCATTGCCTCCTCTCCATATTAGCAATCCACATACTTGGCTATACCTTACAAGTTATTTTCATTCCAAAATAACTTTAAACAAGCTTTAACACATGAAATTCTCCTGGTCTTTTATTTTTCTGCCTATGCCATGACTCCACTTCCACTGAACTTATCTTTATTTCATGTCAATATCCAGGACCTTGGCTTCTTAGTCATTTCCAACTGAAGTAGAGTATATCTACTACAATTATATTCATCATTTTATCTATCTAGCTTAAGCTTCTTGACTTTCCATTTCAACCTTATTCTCACTTTCACCCTTGCTATTTTGATTACATCTCTTTACCTACCCTCTGAATCATCAGCAAGGGGAAAAACAAGCTACCTCCTTTCTCTTTCCATGGCACTGATGGTGACAAACATTACCTAAATAGGATAATTGGTTCCATCTAAAATCCCGGGATGCTCAATATTTATTTTCCTTTTATCCAATCCAATTCCTTCTTGCCATCCCTGTCATTTTGTCAACGCATATATTACACATTATAATTTTCTTTTACTTTATTCAAGTCCCTAAGCATGACTCTCTTATTCACAACTGATACCTTCCTAATATTTTAGAGAGAGGATGACTACAATGCCTAATATGGCTCTGTATTTACTCACAACTTTCTTCCATCTCTTCCAAAAATGAATCATTTCCACTTCCCTGATTTATGCCCCTTCAAATCTTTTCTCATTAATTTTAATTTAAAATGTTAATTATTATTGTCATTAATTCTCTAATCTCACCTTTAAATCTTTTATTCCATTTTTCTCTTGATTCTTTTTCTCAACCTACAAACATATCGAAGTCTCACTTTGTTTTTAAAGAACACTTCTTTCCATGGTCTTTCTTTCCTCTTATGCCACCTTTCCTTTTCTTTTCATCTTGAAAGTGTTATCTACATTTTCTTCTGCCACTGAAAGAGAGAGAACTCCGACAACAATGTGTGGATTGGATGAGTTGTCAGTGATAGTTACCTTGGTTTTCTGTCACTCATTATTGAGTCTCCAGTAATCAAGCTTCAACTCCTATAACCTTATTGTAACTGGACTCTTGATAGTTGATATTAATCTCCTAATTTGTAAACATAATGATGAGAAGATAATGTTTTGCTACTATATGCTGATTTTTCTATTCTTGTAAGTTCGTGTATGAATATAGAGTGTAATCACACAAGGCAAAAATATAAAGAAGCTGCCTGCCTCATCAAGTAGAGATTTAAATATTGCTGTACTTGTCTTCTGTGTGGTAATCACTTTAACATACCTTTATTTTCAGAACTGGAAGCAGGATCCTAAAAGCAAGACAGACTTGGGCTCAAATCCCTGGCTCTGTCACTTACTACTTTTGACTTTAGCAAACTACTCTTAGCTTTTGTTTTCTCATCTCTAAAGTGTTTATAATATCCTTTCCCAGAGTGGCTGTGATATTAAATAATTGTGCAAAAATGCCTTGCTCTCCGAGTAAGCACTGAACAGAAGTTGTTTCCTTTTTTATCTCCTGCTTTTACCTCTCCCTTTAAGATGGATTTGCTTCCCATGATATGTCTTATCATGTCTTGTACACTCTACTTTTTAAGCAAACAGTGAGTGACCAATGAAGAGGTTTCTACAATTTCCCCTGAGATAGTGTTTTACAGATTAACAGATCTCATTGCCGTGGAATGTTTCCTGATCTTTGGCTGAAGTAAATAGCTCACTAGTACCATATATAGAAAATTATGATGAGCAGAGTTTATGACTTGATACTTTTCCATCAACTATGGACAAAGAAAAATTAGGTTTCATTTTAAATCACTGTCTTGAACCACTATTGTCCAGTTTTTTTTAGTATGGTATTTATATTTTTTATTCTCATTATGAGAACTAGCTATTTCCCTAGGTGAATTTTAAATTAACATGTAAGATTTAATCACTTTAAGTAATGTTTTAAAATGTCTCTTCCTCTTGATCATTATAGCACCCTCTAGAGAATATCTCATATATTGTTTATCCCTTGTTCATTATCTTCAATAAAACTTAACATTATGAATATGATTCTAAATAAAAACTAACAAAGGCATCTCATTATTTTATGGTATAAAGTTTTAAGATTTTGTGTACAATATTGTATTTCAACCATCATTTCTCGGCCAGTATTCACCGAATATATGTTTGTTCCTTTATATTCATTAATCTCATTTAGACTTCTGGCTTTAGAATTCTGGCTTTATGGAGTTGTCCTTTAACTTTAAGTAAGAGAGGTTTAATGGTCAACTTTTTGCTGTGTTGGTTTTACTATACAATTTCACCGTATTTCCCTTTCAGTATGTCCTGAGATAAAAATTTGTTACGGACTTATGTTTAATTAGACAAAGTGAAATGAGGTAATTATTTTGTGACTTTGATCAATGGAAATAAACACCCTGGATAATTCAAGGCCATTTCCCACTTTTTCTTTAATAACATTTACGGAAAAGTCACAGTAATGTTTAGGTACTTGTCTCAATCTTCTTCCATGTGCCTGAGTAAACATAGCTAATGGGTCTGTTTTACATAATAAAATGTTATGGAAAATTCAAAACATAAGCCTGGCAGGGACTTCCAGAGGTCATCTGGAGCACCTCGCTTCCTCTGAGCAGGCTTCCTATAAATTTTTCTTTAAAGAGAATGTCTGTTTCTTGGTTCGGATTTGCAGATGACACACAAGGCTGAAAGATCTAGAAAAAATAATTGTGAGTTAAAACAATGTTCAGGAAATGGAGATGCTCTATCAACTTGATAAAGACGAAATTAATAGGAATAAATAAGTTCTATATTTCACTTCAAATTTCAGTCGTATATGTACAAAGTGTGGGACAGGAATGGGGAGGAATAACAAGGTAGAGGGAAGAAGGTGGCTGGATCAAAGCTTGTACTGTGGCCATGTTTCAGAGCATTAAACTGATGTGCTGGTTTCTACCTCACCTAAGGCAACCATTTATCCTCCCAATCTACCAGGAGAATGGATGATCATCTACTGCTGTAGAGACAGTTCACCAGGGAGAACAAATGTGCCATATACTTAGCTTATATGATCAAATGACACTATCAAACAGAGTGTGAACTGAAGAACAGTCTTTCTTTTGTTTCCTCTCTTCCCATATAAAAGACTCTCAGCTACAGGGAAGCAGAAAAGCTCAGAGAGAAAAAGATAAATAAGTTAGGGCTAGGAGCAACATGTAAATACATGAGTGGGTGATTCCCCGTGAGATCCCGAGGATTGGTAAAAAAAAAAAAAAAAAAAAAAAAAAAAAAAATGGTGCCTTTGGGAGGCCAGGGTGGGTGGGTCATTTGTCATTTGAGGTCAGGAGTTCGAGACCAGCCTGGCCAACATGGTGAAACCCTGCCTCTATTAAAAATACAAAAATTAGCCAGGCGTGATGGTGGGTGCCTATAGTCTCAGCAACTTGGGAGGCTGAGTCAGGAGAATCACTTGAACTCAGGAGGTGGAGGTTGCAGTGAGCTGAGATTGCGCCACCGCACTCCAGCCTGGGTGACACAGAGAGACTCTGTCTCAAAAAATAAAATAAAATAAAATTGTGCCTTGTGTATCCCTTTGTAAACTCAGTGTCGTTGGGATTATTGATTCTGTTATTCTTAATTGGTATCCATTGTAAGCCAAGCATTGCCTGTACTTCTCACACCCAAAAAATCATCTCACGTTTAGGAAGAAGGTAAGAGGTTGTCTAAATCCACCCTTGTTCACTGTTCTTCTGAATTATGTGTTCCACTCACCTTGCCTGCATTTTTGTAGGACCAGACCACTATTGATTTTACTCCTGATCTTGTCCTAAATTAATGAATAGCAGAGCTTCTAACGGCAACTATTTATATGCTGCTACTTGCATAATAGCAAGTAGCTATTATGACCCTGTGGTGACCCTGTATTACAGGGTCATCATGGGACAAGCTTCCCTTCTCTGAATACCCCTGACTTCTCTTCACCACACCATCAGGTAAAGTTGCATAGTTTAACCAGAACTGGCTGGATGGCTGGGGTAAACAAAGGACGATACTCTGCTGGTTTTTGCATCTCCCCAGATTTTCTTGACCCACTATCCCCTTAGTTCTAGCCACTTGCTCAGTAGATAACTTTAGCTGCCTTCCTATTTGCCTTCCTCATCTTCTACTGCTGCTACCTTTCTTAGCCTCGCCAGGTAAGGTCTGGGTTTTGGCACAACCTTCATTATGCCCACCAACATGGGAACCGTAGTGGCTTTGGCACTCAAGTTTAACTTAACTGGACCAAGAGAGACTCTACCTCTTTATACCAATTCCATTCCAATTCAGATGAAACACATCAACTCTGAGAGTAGGATCTGGCTTCCTGGAGTGCCCAGGTTCACAAGTGGGAAATGCAGAGGCATTAATGCCCATGCAATGAATTGAACTTGGACTCACATAGTGCAGGACATTGAAAAGGCTAGTATTAAAACTTTACACTTTTACCACATCTATGGCCTTCTTTCCACCCCATCATATTCAGGAGATGATTTTTTACCTCTGCTTCATGTAGAAAATTCATTAATTTATTTTCAACTTCTCAAATATATGAGTACCCACTAGTGGCTGGCGATTATTATGTAGTAAGCAACGAAAAGAAACTGTATCATATGGGAACTCCCTCAATCTTCTACCAAATCTATAAATCTGGTTATGTCTGCTGCCATTCATCCTCATGTCCCCTTATGCTTCATCCACCGTAGCTGAGACTGATGGATATGTGGAGCTGCAAGGAAGGCTGAGAAATTTAACCCTGGAAAGGCAAATGGGGTAGTCATGATTGGTTTTAACCAAATGATATTTATTTTCTGGGAATTAGTACAATGTTCCTATGTATAAAATCAGAGTTTTTTGTTACCAAAACAGGTTGTAGAACTATCCCTGTAGGTAATAACAAGGAGGGCATCTGTGGCTGAGGATTTGCATCACTGTTGCATTTTAGCAGCATGCTCAATCCTGGCTCAGAGTCATTGTTCTATGAACCTTTGTACCTTCCATATATTTCTCCAATTTTAGAGACAGTGCTTTGAATGTTCCAAAGCTTGCAAAATTAAAAATCCTGGTTGGGTATGGTGGCTCACACCTGTAATCTCAGAACTTTGGGAGGCTAAGGCAGGAGGATCACTTGAGATCAGGAGTTGAAGACCAGTCTGGGCACCATAGTGAGACTGCACCTCTACAGATTTTTTTTTTTTTTTTTAATTGGCCAGGTGTGGTGAAGCACAGCTGTTGTCCTAGCAACTTGGGAAGCTGGGGCAGGAGGATATCTTGAACTCAGAAGTTTGAGGCTATGGTGGGCCATGATCACACCACCGTACTCCAGTCTGAGTGGTACAGTGAGACCCTGTCTCTAAAAAAAGTTCTTTAAAAAAAAACAAAGAAAATCCTAAAGCAGTCGTCAAAACTGCAGCAGATTTTGACTCCCAATTGAGAAAGATAAACATGTCAACACATCTGCCATCAGCTCTTTCTCTCCTTGAAAAATAATAATTTCTTAGGAATCTGTGAGGCTATTGCTGTTAGACTATAAAGCGTTTTCTAGATGATGATGTAATGAGGACATTTTTAATACTTCCTCAATTTGGCAAACCGTTATAATGCTACATGCCTAGTTTTTCCCACTGTAACAATCAGTTCAGAACTAGGCATTAACTCAAATTGTGGCAAAACCTCCACAGTGATTTTCTGTATATTCCAGAAACCATAGTGGTTTGGGTCTACCGAACCACAATTATTTACACCACTTTTCTGTTGGTTTGATAATCATGGTGAAAATTTTTTCCTGATCCAACCTAATGTGAATATTTTAATGTGAGCTATAGCTGAGTACTTAACTGCAGATCTGAAATCTTGGTTGATAATTCCTCGGGGATAACCCTAGCAAAATTAGGCCTCCCTAATGTTCAGTCTTCAAGTGGAGTCATATTAAAAGACAACACACAGGAATTCTAGAATCCTTGAAGAATAATGTCAGTCTTCAAGGCAGATTTTTTCCTAAGGGAGCAGGCAACACACAACACAGAAAAGTAATTCTCTTGAGACATTACTCCACCCCTGCCTTTAATTTTCACTCTCATATGAACCAGTAAGAAACATTCCCTTTCTCTCTGGCCACCAGGCAGATGCCCTCACTCATTTCTGCATTTTCTACAAGCAAAGATACAGCATTATACTCAAACTCCTACTGCCCTGAAGTTTCATTACCTTCCTGGCTGCACTCATCACATCTAATGTGGAACTGCTCTTGTTGTATAATACATTGATAGATGGACCAGACACTGAGATGGCATTTAGGGTGCAAGATTGCATAAGAGATCAATGCCAGGGAAGGAATGGAAAAGAACTAGAGTTGGGCAGAGAAGCTGAACTCCAGTACAGGCCTAACAAAGCCTCCGTCAGCCCAGTAAGGAACTCTGAAATAAGTATTGACCACTGGAGTATGCTTTAAGATAGCAAGGCCGGTATATCCAACCTCACTCCATGACTAAGTGTGGAAGATCCTGGGAAAAACTACATGCCGGCAAGACAACTCTCTTCAGCTGGGGACAATTACAAAGGAACTGCAGCTGAAGACTGTCTGCTGCTCACACTCTTTTCAGGAGAACAAAAAGAACTGTCTGGAAGGGGAATTTGGGGAGTAGATCTGTGTCTCCCCTATAGGTATAGTCTATAGTATAATCAACCCTTGTGCTGCTCAAATCTCTTTCTCCATAGAAGTCAGTTGATGTTATAGCTAATGTTTTCTAGTCTTTTTCCTTTCTTCTCATGTTCTTAAACAACTAACCATCACTGCCTATGAGCCTATATATCCTAACCAGATTCAGTGCCCCTCCTGGTTCACAACCAGTGAATGTTTAAACAGATTGCTAATGTGCCAGGGGCTGTGTGTGTTTCATTACTGTCAAAATGGGCTCCTCATTGTCAATCAGGTAATGAATGAACAGCTCCCAAATTCCATCTTATCAATTGCTTGTTGGACCACTGCTAGTACCGATGATCACAGGTTGCGGTTTCTAGAAGCAGACACTGAGACACACAGTTCAAAGGGCAAGTTATTTATCAATAACCATCAGCTGCAATGGGAAGGAATTTGGCAAAGGAAAAAGTCAAACCGCAGTGCAGAACTGACAAAACCTTAATCCTGCAAGGAGCTCTTGAATGAATATAGCCCATCAGAGAGTTCGATGTTTGGGCCAAAGTAGCTGGCCTTTCTACTCCTGCCTCCCTCAGTCACCAGTTGCAGCCTGTCCCTGAGAAAGGCACGACTTTAGATGAGGAAGTCTCTTTCGCTGCGTCCAACTGGGAAGGAGCTGACAGCTGTAGGCTGTTGCTCACCACTCTGCCTTCAGCTGGTCAGTAAGTCTTTGAAAAGAATTCTGGTTCTTTGTATTTGTTTCTACTGCAGTTGTGCAGGGGCACGGAGGAGAAAGGAATGTTTGGTGAAGATGGTGCAGATAAGATTTGTTTTTCATGAATTCAGAGTTCAAGAGGGTAATATCAAGGACCTGGGAAAAGGAATGGAGTGAAAATTTGAGTCAGAAAAAGAAAATCCAGAACATTATGGGTGTTAGAACACAGGAGGGGATAGAGAGGTTTTCAGTTTGGAAGATGATGAGAAAAGTAGAAATAAGGGGTATTGTTCACTTCCACATTTCTAAGCCATTTGGCCCCATGATTTTAATTGCAGCTGTAAAGGGAGGTGAGGCAGTCGTTTGTGGAGTTAGACCTATTTGATCCTGGTCTGAAAAAGTAAATGGTAGCAATGAGCAGCTGCAAACGAGCCAGAAATTCTGGGTCCTGCATGGATATTTAAACTCAGGGCATGGTGTTAATGTTTCTGTGTCCGTATTTTAATCCTCTTAGCTGACTTGGAAGACTTAAGTCTGAGACTTAACAGAACCTGTCAGAACTGATGGGATAATGTAGAGCAGATTTGTTGTTCTCACATACAAGAGATGCCAGCTCTCTAGAGCCTTAATTTTAACACAGAGCTTAGCGTCCCTTAGGTCAGGCACTAATTCATCAGAATTAAGAGGAATGAACAGGTGCGATTTTCTTTGTAGTAAAAAAGTTAATAATAAAACTGTTAGGGTGCACTGTATGCAGAAATTGAGACCACTTGGATATTTGCCATGTGGCTTATAACCTCAGAAAGGTATTTTTTATTTTTATATCAAAGATCACTTATACATATGTCTATACCTTTAAAAGAAAATAGTATACTGCTCTATGAAGTTCTGTTTTATTGAACAATAGGTAAATTGCATCTTTCTACGTCAATGAATATATGACAAAATTATGACCACTTATATTTCATTAATGACCACTTGTATTTCATTATATAGTTTTGTCATAATGCATTTAGAAAGTCCTCTGCATTTAAATATGTTATATTTTCTGTTTTGTATTTTTTTAAAAGTCTCTGGTGACTCTCTTAGTCCCTTTATGCCTGCAGACTTATATACAATTATCTCTTTACATTAAATATCTATAAGTTGAATAGCTGAGTCAAAGTATCTAAATACATGTTAAAAGTTACCAAATTGCTCTCCAGGAAAGCAGTCTAAATGCCTTACCTGACCCAAGTCAGGTAAGAATGTTCTACAACCTTCCCAATATTGTATTTAAGAATTTATTTCATCTCTGCCAATTTCATGTTCAAATATTGTATCCCTTTTAAAAAATGTTATATTTTAGTATTAGTGAAATTGACTATTTTGTCATGTGTTTTTTGAAAATTTATTTTAATCTTTTGTGAAATTACTTCCATGTGTTCTTAGCTTAATTCTCTATTTGTATTTTGTCTTTTTTTTTTCTTTTATTTTTTGATACAGAGTCTCGCTGTCACCCAGGCTGGAGTGAAGTGGCACTGTCTCGGCTCACTGCAACCTCAGCCTCCAGGGTTCAAGCGATTCTCCTGCCTCAGCCTCCTGAGTAGCTGGGATTACAGGTGCATGCCACCATATCCAACTAACTATTTTGTATTTTGAGTAGAGACCACATTTCACCATGTTGGTCAGTCTGTTCTTGAACTCCTGACCTTGTGATCTATCCACCTTAGCTTCCCAAGGTGCTGGGATTACAGGCATGAGCCACTGCACCCAACCTTTTTGTCCCTGTTTTTTTTTTATATTTAATATTTAATTGTTTAATTAAATAATTAATATTTATTTTTAATACTTAAATTTTTAAAATTAAATGTTAATATTTAAAAAATTTTTTTTTACTAAAAATTGTATATCTCAAGGATATTTACTCTGTGCCTTACTTCATGTATATATTATCTTTTCATGACTCTTTTATGTAAAAGTTTGTATTTTAAATTAAAATTTTAAATTTAAAATTGTTCCAATTCAAACCAAAGTTCCCTATGGTCTAATGCTCAAAATAATGTGCCACATTCTAACATAATACAAATACTTACAGTTTGTTTTCATAATTAAAATTTTAATACATCTGAAATGTATTCGAGTGCTGGAGTTTAAGACATCTGAACACACTTTTCTCTTTCAGTTAGTGAGACACCTGAGCCAAGAGCGTTTATTGAAGAATTAATTTTTCTCTCATTGATATATACTTGGTATGACTATGGTCTTTGAATCCTCTTATATTGATTTGTCTCTATATTCTGCCCTCATAATTATACTGCTTTCATTACTGTAGCTATATCATATAAATACCTTAAAGAATAGCTATTAATGCATTCTTTGTATTAAAAGTTGCAACTCAAATTTTAGAAATTGCAATGCCTACTAGCTGAAGCAAACAGTTTAAGCTCACAGAATCCACGAAAGGTTTGACAACTTTGCTTTGATACTTTCCTCAAGGCAGCAATGACTCAAGAACAAGGGAAACCGGAAGGAAACCCTAAGGCCCTTCCTCCCTGGACATGCCAGCCTCCTTTTCTCACTCTTCTTATTCTCAGGGTGGGAAACATGGCTGTTGATAGCTTTTAGTTTAAGGCTTTAACTCTCAGATTGAAACTAATTTCAAATTTTGTCTATGGGCTTCTTAGAATTTTCTGACAAGAAACATATTAGCTCAGCTCAGGTTTGGCATCCACCATTTTACATAGCCCATGCAGGCGAGTACCTGTGAGGATGATGATGTCCTTGGCGGAAACTTCTTAATGAGTTTTGGAATGCATTAGTAGGTTCATAAACTATAAACAAATTGTTTTGAAGTTGTGGTTAGAATTGTGTTTGGTAAAATATTTTGACAAGGGAAATGCAAAATGTTTACGTAATTATGACAATGCTTTTGTTTTCTCTTGCTTTAATGTTATGTTAAGTTTGCTGTTTAAAAAGTGGGTCTGCACTTTTGCTGTTTAAAAAGTGGTTTAAGTGAGTGAAGTACATGCTTGGTACTGTTATGAAAGAGTATCTTTAGGCTATGTGAATTTGTTTAGAAGTCCAGAAGTTTTTCATGACGTAACAATGGGCAGCCATGACCTGGTCACATAAATTAGGCATCCAGGCTCTACCTACAGTGGTAGTGTAGTGAAGGAAATACTTCCTACGTATAAGACTGGAAGATTGGAAGAGGAAATAGAGATTCTTTTGTTCATTTATTACTATAAAATAGATTGGTGCAAAAGTAATTTTGGTTTTGCCACTACTTTTAATGACATGCAAGAAAATTCTGTTTTCATCAAATTAAAACAAGAAGTGGGCTTTAATTATAACTTTCATTTTTACTATCATTCCATGATTCTTAACCTTCAGCAAGTCTTTCTTTCTAGCTCTCATCGCATTTGTTCACAGTCTAGTCTTTTTTCTTGTCAGTCTCACCTTCTAACCTGTCAGCTTCTTTAGGTCAGGAACTTTCTTATTTCTCTTTGAGTGCTAAGAAGCAAAACACTGTTTTTAAACATGTTGGTGCTCTATACATGCTTTTTATAAGTAACTTAAAAAATAAAGATAGCATAGATATAACAGAATTTAGAGTAGACTAGAAACTAGGTTACTTATTTTTATACATTCAAGTATTTTACATAATTACATTTTATATGAATTTTTTCCTTAGGCCTTTATCTCTTCCTTTACTGTAGTTCTACCCGTTACTCATATGCTACATACCTTGTAGAGAGTATAACTCATATCTTCTTTTTCTCTTGAACTGAGGCATTTTTTTCTTCCTGAAGTGTGTTCATTGAATAGAAAAATTAAATATTGTATATTAATCAATGGATGTTATATGCAGGACATTATTTCATAGTATAATATTTCATAGTGGGAGAAGAGTTCACTAAGATATAATATACAATATTGCCAACTTAACCTCACATCAAATGAGCAAACAAGCATAGGTGTCCAAAGGCTTTGGGTGGGTTTATATGCTCTGTGAAAAGAAATGCCCTCAAGATTAACATTCTATGAATTTTGGAACTTAGATTGAGCTCCTAGAGTGAAAGTAGATAATCAAAAATGTACTTTCAATTATAAGTTTCATTATAGTATATTCTATACACAAGCAAGTGCACAAGGGTGCAACTGGGTAAGTTTTGACATATGTGTGTACCTACCCAATCACAAATCATTCCCCAAAGTTCCCTGGTGTTCCTGGTTCCCTGGTGCACCTCTTGTCTTTCCCAGTCCTCCTCCCTAGGCAACCACTTATCTGTCTTCTGTCACTGTTGAATAGTTTTCATTTTCTATAGTTTTATATGAATAAAATCATATGTTATATATTCCTTTATTTGGTCTGGCTTCTTTCACTACGTATAATTATTTTACAACTCACCCATGTCTTTTATGTATTATTTTTTCAAGATGCACTCATGCTTCCTTCACTAAGTATAATTATTTTGAGATTTATTCATGTTTTTCATATTTCATTAGTTCATTTCTTCTTATTGCTAAGTTTTATTTTATTGTGTAGATATACCACAGTTTGTTTATCCTTTTACCTCTTTATGGACATTTGAACTGTTTCCAGTTTTTGGCTATTACAAAATAAAGCTGCTCTGAACTTCATATGTAAGTCTTTGTTGGAAGTTTACTTTCTTTTCTCTTGAATAAAATAGCTAGGATTTGGATGGCTGGGTCATACAGTGCATGTTTTCTAAACAATTGATTTATTCATTATTTGTTAGTTTATTCATTAACCTCCCCCACCCATCCACCAACTACCACAATATTAGCCATTCTAACAGGAGGATAGTGGTATCTCATTGTGGTTTTAATTTGCATTTTCCTGATGACTAATGATGTTGAGTGTGTTTTCATGTGCCTTGTCACCGTCTCTATTAGTTTCCTTTGACTGGTATCATAAACTATCACGAATTTGGTGGATTTAAAACAGAAAATTATTCTCTGACAGTTCTGGAGCCTAGCTGCCTAAAATCAGTTTCCCTGAGTCAAAATCAAAGTGCTGGCAGGGCTGTGCTCCCTCCAGATGCTATAGGGGAGAATCCAGTTCCTTGCCCTTCCCAGCATTCAGAGCAACATTCCTTGTATTCCTTGATTTACAGCCTCTCCCTCCATTGTCAAGGCCAGTGGGGAAGCACCTTCCTCTCTTCTTGGAGTCAAAGCTTCCTGTGTCTGCCTCTTATAAAGAATATGTGATTGCATTTGGGGCCCATTCGGTTGATCCAGGATAATCTCCCAATCTCAAATTTTTTTTTTTTTTTTTTTTTGAGGCGGAGTCTCACTCTGTGGCCCAGGCTGGAGTGCAGTGGCCGGATCTCCGCTCACTGCAAGCTCCGCCTCCTGGGTTTACGCCATTCTCCTGCCTCAGCCTCCCGAGTAGCTGGGACTACAGGCGCCCGCCACCTCGCCTGGTTAGTTTTTTGTATTTTTTTTTTTAGTAGAGACGGGGTTTCACAGGGTTAGCCAGGATGGTCTCGATCTCCTGACCTCGTGATCCGCCCGTCTCGGCCTCCCAAAGTGCTGGGATTACAGGCTTGAGCCACTGCGCCCGGCCTCAAATTCTTTAATCACACCTGCAAAGTCCTTTTTAAATTTTTATTTTGCCAAATAAGGTAGCTTTCACAGGTTCCAGAGATAAAGATGTGGATAAATTTTGTGAAGCCATTTTTCAGCCTACCATGCCATTTATTATTTCTTCTTTGGTAAAGTATATGTTCAAATCTTTGGCTCATTTTTTTGTTGTTATTCGTTTGTTTGTTTTGTTTTCATCAGGTTGTTCTCTTTTAATTCTGTTTTGAGAGTTTTCTTTTATATATTCTCGATATAAGTTCTTTATAGGATATGTACTTTGCAAATATATATTTACACTCTCAGTTTGGCTTTTCTGCATTATCCTAAAAGTGTTTTTTGAAGAGCAGAAATTCTTAAGTTTTTGAAAAAATTGTATTTCAATAGCTTTTGGGGTAAAGTGGTTTTTGTAAAATGGCTGAATTACAGAGTGGTGAATTCTGAGATTTTAGTGTACCTATTAAGCAATTAGTGTACACTGTACCTAATACGTAGTTTTTTATCCCTGGCCACCTTTCTACCACCTCTCTCTGACTCCCTAAAGTTCATTATCTCACTCTGTATGCCTTTTCATACTCACAGCTTACCTCCAACTTATGCGCGAGAACGTAGTTTTTGGTTTTCCACTCCAGTGTTACTTAGAATAGTGGCCTCTAGCTCCATCCAAGTGGCTGCAAAATACATTATTTCATTCTTTTTTATGGCTGAGTAGTAGTCCATGACGTATATATACCACATTTTTCTTTATCCACTCATTAGTCAGTGGGCACTTAGGTTGGTTCCACATCTTTGCAAATGTGAATTATGCTGCTGTAAACATAGGTATGAAAGTATCTTTTTCATATAATGATTTATTTTCCTTTGGGTTGATATCCACTGGTGGGATTCTGTATTGAATGGTAGATCTACTTTTAGTTCTTTAAGGAATCTCTATACTCTTTTTCATAGAGGTCGTTCACATTTACATTCCCACCAGCAGTGTATAGGCATTCGTTTTCCCCCATATCCACACCAACATCTCTTGTGTTTTGACTTTTACTAATGACCGTTTTGCAGGAATAAGGTGGTATCTCATTGTGGTTGTAAGTTGCATTTCCCTGATACTTAGTGATGTTGAGCATTTTTTCATAAGCTTATTGGCCATTGGTATATCTTCTTTTTTTGCCCAGTTTTTGAATTTGTTTTTTGCTTGATTATCTGTTTGAGTTACTTGTAGATTCTGGATACTAGTCCTTTGTCAGATGCAGAGTTTGCAATTATTTTTTCCCATTCTGGTGGGTTTTCTGTTTACTCTGATTATTATTTATTTGGCTGTGCAGAAGCTTTTAGTTTAATTAGGTCCTATTTATTTTTATTTTTGTTGCATTTGGTTTTGAGATCTTATTCATGAATTATTTGCCTAGGCAGATGCCTAGAAGAGTTTTCCAATGTTGTCTTCTATAATTTTATGATTTTAGGTCTTATATTTACGTATTTGATCCATTTGAGTTTATTTTTGTATAAGGAGATGGGGATCCAGTTTCATTTTTCTATATGTGGCTTGCCAGTTTTCCAAGCACCATTTAGTAAATAGGGTATTCATTCATCAATTTATGTTTCATATGCTTTGTTGCCGATCAGTTGGCTGCACATATTTGGCTTTATTTCTGGGTTCTCTATTCTGTTTCCATGGTTTATATGCCTACTTTTTTTTACCAGTACCATGCTGTTTTGGTAACTATCACCTCACAGTATAATTTGAAGTTGAGTAATGTGATGCCTCCAGATTTGTCCTTTTTGCTTCTGATTTCTTTGGCTATTTGGGTTCTTTTCTGGCTCCATATGAATTTTAGGATTGCTTTCTCTAGTTCTATGAAAATAATGTTGGCATTTTAAGGGGAATTGCATTGAATTTGTAGATTGTTTTGGGCAGTATGGTCATTGTCACAGTATTGATTCTTCCAATCCATGAGCATGGAATATATTTCCATTTGTGTGTCATCTGTGATTTCTTTCAGCAGTGTTTTGTAGTTCTCCTTGTAGAGATCGTTCACCTCTTTGGTTAAGTCTATTCCTAGGTATTTTGTTTTTCTTTTGAAGCTGTTATAAAAGGGATTGAGTTTTTTATTTGATTCTCAGCTTGGTCGATGTTGGTGTATAGCAGTATTCTGCATCTATTGAAATGATCATATGGTTTTTTATTTTAATTCTGTTTATGTGATGTATCTCATTTATTGACTTGTGTATGTTAAATCATCCCATCATTCCTGGGGTGAAACCCACTTGATCATGATGCATAATCTTTTTGATGTGGTGTGGGATTCCGTTAGCTAGTATTTTGTTGATAATTTCTGCATCTGTGTTCATCAGGGATATTTATCTGTAATTTTCTTTTCTTGTTGTGTCCTTTCCTGATTTTGGTATCAGGAGAATACTGGCCTGATAGAATGATTTAGGGAGGATTCTGTCTTTCTCAGTCTTTTGGAGTAGTTTCTGTAGGAATTGTACCAATTCTTGTTTCAATGTCTGGTAGAATTCAGCTGGGAATCCATCTGGTCCTGGGCATTTGTTGTTGTCGGCAATTTTTAAATTACTGATTCAATCTTGCTGCTTGTTTTTGGTCTGTTCAGGGTTTCTATTTTTTCCTGATTTAATCTAGGAAGCTTGTATGTTTCCAAGAATGTGTCCATTTCCTCTAGGTTTTCTAGTTTGTGTGCATAAAGATGTTCATAGCAGTCTCAAATGATCTTTTGTATTTTTGTGGTGTCAACTATAATGTCTCCAGTTTCATTTCTAATTGAGCTTACTTGGATCTTCTCTCTTCTTTTCTTGGTGATCTTGCTAATGGTCTATCAGTTTTGTTTATATTTTCAAAGAACCAGCTTTATGTTGCATGGATCTTTTGTATTGTTGTTTGTTTGAATTTCATTTAGTTCTGCTCTGATCTTTGTTGTTTCTATTCTGCTAGCTTTGGGTTTAGTTTGTTTTTGTTTTCCTAGTTCCTTGAGGTATGACCTTAAGTGGTCAATTTGTGCTCTTTCAGACTTTTTGATGTAGGCATTTGATGACATAAACTTTCCTCTCAGTGCTGCTTTTGTGATATCAGAGAAGTTTTGAATTATCATTGTGTTAATATTATCACTAAATTCAAAGAATTGTTATATTTCCATCTTGATTTCATTGTTAACCCCGAAATCGTTCAGGATCAGGTTATTTAATTTCCATATATTTGTATAGTTTTGAGGGTTCCTTTTGGAGTTGATTTCTAGTTTTATTCCACTATGGTCTGAGAAGATACTTGATATGATTTTGATTTTGTAAAATTTATTGAGACTTGTTTTGTGGCCTATCATGTCATCTATCTTAGAGAATGTTCCATTTGCTGATGAGAAAAATGTCTATTCTGTAGTTCTTGGGTAGAATGTTCTGTAAATATTTGTTAAGTCCATTTGTTCTACCATGTCATTTAAGTTCACTGTTTGTTGACTTCCTGTGTCAATGATCTATCTAGTGCTCTCAGTGGTATATTGAAGTCTCTCACTATTATTGTGTTGCTATCTCATTTATTAGATCTAATAATAATAGCTTTATGAATCTGAGCTGCAGTGTTAGGTGTATATAAATTTAGGATTGTAGTATCTTCTTGTTGGATTGATCCTTATATGATTATATAATGACCTTTGTCTTTTTTTACTGTTGTTGTTTTGAAGTTGTTTTGTCTGAGAATAGCTACTCCTGCTTGCTTTTGGTTTCCATTTGTGTGGAATATTTTTTCCACCCCTTTACCTTGAGTTTTTTTTTTTTTTTTTCATTTGAGATGGAGTCTCGCTCTGTCATGCAGGCTAGAGTGCAGTGGTGTGATGTTGGCTCACTGCAAGCTCTGCCTCCTGGGTTCATGCCATTCTCCCTCCTCAGCCTCCCGAGTAGCTGGGACTACAGGTGCCTACCACCATACTCAGCTAATTTTGTTTTGTTTTGTTTTGTTTTTTTTGAGACAGAATTTCGCTCTTGTTGCCCAGGCTAGAGTGCAATGGCGTGATCTTGGCTCAATGCAACCTCCACCTCCCGTGTTCAAGTGGTTCTCCTGCCTCAGCCTCCCGAGTAGCTGGAATTACAGGCATGTGCCACCATGCCCAGCTAATTTTGTATTTTTAGTAGAGACAGAGTTTCTCCATGTTGGTCAGGCTGGTCTCAAACTCCTGACCTCAGGTGATCCACCCGTGTCAGCCTCCCAAAGTGCTGGGATTACAGGAGTGAACCACCGCACCTGGGATTACCTTGTGTTTATATGAATCCTTCCATATTAGTTGAGTCTCAAAGACAGTAGATATTTGGTTTGTGATTTCTTTTTTTAATCCATTCTACCATTCTGCATCTTTTAAGCAGAGCACTTAGGCCATTTTCATTCCACATTAATATTGAGTGAGGTACTGTTCTCTTTGTCATGTTAATTGTTATCTAGATAGCTCGTACTTTTTCTTGTGTTACGCTTTTATAGACCCTGTACGTTTTAAACTTTCGAGAGGTTCTATTTTGGTGAATATCAAGCTTTTGTTTCAAGGTTTAGAATTCCTTTTAGCATTTCTTGTAACGCTGGTTTGGGTGTGATTAATTTCCTGAGCATTTATTTGTCTGAAAATAACTTTATATCTCCCTCATTTGTGAAACTTAGTTTTTCTAAATACAAAATTCTCAGCTGACAGTTATTCTGTTTAAAGACACTGAAGATAAGAACCCAATCCTTTCTGCTTTGTAAGGTTTCTGTTGAGAAGTCTGCTGTTAGTCTAATAGGTTTTCCTTTATTGCTTTTTATGTTCACTTTAGATAGCCTGATGACTATATGCTTCAGTGATGATTTTTTTGTAATGAATTTCTCAGGGGTTCTTTGAGCTTCTTAGACTTGGATAGTCAAATCTCTAGCGAGGCCTGGGAAGTTTTTCTCAACTATTCCGTCAAATAAGTTTTCTCTTCTTCCTCAGGAACATCGGGTATTCTTAAGTTTGGCTGTTTTACATATCCCATATTTATTGGAGATTTTGTTCATTTCTTTTGATTGTGTTTTCTTCATTTTCACCCGATTGGGTTAACTCAAATGCTTTGTCTTCAAACTCTGAAATTCTTTCTTCTACTTGTTCTAGTCTATTATGAAAACTTTCTACTTCATTTTATAATTCCCTAAGTGTATCTTTTATTTTTGGAAGTTCTGATTGGTTCTTCTTTATGATATATATCTCTAGAAATTTTTTATTCATATCCTGAACTGATTTTAAACTTTCTTTATGTTGTTTTTCACCTTTCTATCTCCTTGAGTAGTTTAATAATCAACCTTCTGAATTCTTCATCTGTTTTTTCGTTTTTTTTTTTAGATGGAGTCTTGCTCTGTCACTCAGGCTAGAGTGCAGTGGTGTGATCTTGGCTCACTGCAACCTCTGCTTCCCAAGTTCAAGAGATTTTTCCTGCCTCAGCCTCCCAAATAGCTGGGATTACAGGAGTGTGCCACCACGCCTGGCTAATTTTTGTATTTTTAGTGCTATTTCAAAGATTTCATCTTGGTTTGGATCCATTGTTGGAGAGCTAGGAGCTAGTGTGATCTTTCTGGGGTGTTATAGAACCCTGTTTTGTCAAATTACCAGAGTTACTTTTCTGGTTCCCTTGCATTTGGGTAGACTATTTCTTCTAATTATTCTTGAATTTATGTTTTATTTGACTGTGTTGTTTTTAATGTTTTTCCACTTAAGGATGTGAATTTAATGCTTATGGTTAATTATAGGCTAATTTGATTCTTGGTGCATTCATGGCTGAAGACTCTGTACGAGCTCCTTGGTATATAGATAGTCTTTGTATAATGGCTTTCTCATGTGCTGCTTATAGTAGCAATGTGCTCAGTGTGTGAGCAAGTTCACTGTCTCCTATGAGGTTAGAAGGGTAGAAGTCTCTGGAATCTTATCTCATAACCCGTGGTGTGCACTTATTTATTTATTTATTATTCCCTAGTATTTTATTTACTGATTTGATGGTTTAGGCTTCAGGCTAGCAGGGGAGGTATCCCTGGGTAGGAACTGGATGTGGCTAAAGCAGGTGGGTAAATGCAACATTCAAGGGTGAGCAGAGGTCCCAGCCTTGACAGAGGTGGCTGGAGGAGCTTTCAATGAGTCACACTGATGTCTTATGAGGGGGAAGAGTTGGAGCCACCTCAGCTCCCCTACCAGGTCAGCAGGAAAGCTATGTATCTCTCAGACACACTCCTGCCCCAGTGCTCTGGCTATTCAGATCAGAGAGGCACCTCTTTTCATCTGTAGGAATGTTGATGTGTCAAGTAGAGAGGAACTGGGACTCCGTCTCTCATGCAAGCCTGAACCTGGAGCATGCTCCTTCTGCAGGGATACAGTCATCCTGACATGTTCCAGAAAGGCTGTCTATAGTTGCACTCATGCCAAGCTCCCATGAGAGAATCCCCAGCTATGCCTGCGGTGTTGTACGATGGGGGAAAAATATCCCCTTCTCCAGGACCCTTCAAACACACAAGACTGTCTGACTGTTGGGTTAGAGCTGCAGTTTCCCTGCCAAGTCCAGCACTGGAACTGTGCCTCTGCTGAAAGAATCTTCCTGCCGGCAGAAAGATTCATTGCTTTAGGCCTGCCATCTAAATTCTTTTGTCCCCTGGGGTGTTGCCTTGATGTTGTGCACTCCCCCTTCCCCTAGTAGTGGGAGTCTCTGTAAGCCAGACTACTGTGAGTGTTGTTGCTCCTCTGGGTCTAGCTGCCCAGTGAAATTGCCACACTCCAGGCTGGTGCTGGGGAATGTCTTCAAGGGATCTAGTTATGTGACCTGTCTTCAAGTCTCCCAACATAGGTAGCAGCACCAGCTCTAATGAAGGTGGCAGGCGAATGACATAGACTCTGTGACATTCCTTGGTTATAAATATAGCCTTAGTGTTTTGGCCTTCTCGAACACTGGTTATAGTGATAAAGAACAGGTCATGTGGACAGACTCAAGACCTCCTGGTTAGCCTGAGTGGTGTAAGCAGTGGTGATATTGAGGTTACACTGCAGTCTTCTCCTTCTTGAGCACAGTGTTATTCCACCAGGAGATGCTGTAATGGACCATGTTTATTAGCCTTTGACCAGGAGGTGGTGCTTGCAAAAGATTACCAGCTGTGATAGTAGCAGTGGGATTTTTGCTTGCCTTGTTTTGTCTGGGATGAAGGGTACTCTGGTTTCTCAGGCAATGGGTGGGGTCGTATAGCTCCCAGAAGTTTATATCCTTCTGGGACATAAAGGCAGGTGGCAGGGCAAAGCTCGGTTGGGGCTGGATCAGGTGAGTTTGCACTCTGAGTCTCCACATGCAGGGCAAGTACAACCCCTCTTGGTGTTGGTGGATGCAGTTGGTTTTCAGGTCAAATGTTCCAGAGGGGATTGTTGCTGCCTCTGCAGCATAGAAGGGTTTGTGCAGGGAGTGGGGAATAGCAGGTGTCAGTAAGCCCCACAGAGATCCCAGTCATTCGGTGAGGCAGATCCACTCCTGCCCTGTTCCACTGGCAACAGTGAGCTAATTTCCAGACAACCTGCACTCAAAACTTGCAAATGCCCCAAGTCATAAGCTTTTTCCATGGAGAGAACAACCTGGCTTTCAAATCACATCAGTCTCAGTCCATCCACAAAGCTGGGCACCCAGCTCCTGCACTCATAGCTGCAATTCACTTTTCACTGGCCTCCCACTGGCCCTGGCCAAGGGATTTTGTGCCCATCAGAGGTTATATCATGAAACCCAACTGGGGCTTCTTTCAACGTGCAACCACTGCCTTAACTAATTAGCTGACCTCCACAAGGTTCCCTGTGAGAAAAAATATGGAATGGTTTCCCTTGGTTCATGCTGGAGACTGGGAATGCACGCAGCGGTCTTCCCACAGCTGCTCCTACTTTTATATTCCATGACCGTCCCCAAGTCAATTCCTGCACTGAGTAAGGATAAGGCCTTCCCCTGTGGCCTGGACTTTTAGGCTCCCTGGTAGGGGTATGTATCATAGAGAAAATCTCTTCCCACTCCTACTCTGGGGACTTGTAGCCCTTTACCTGACTCACAGTGTAGACTGTGGTATAGACTGCAGCCTGCTGTTTCCTTCAAAGAGTCTGTGGATTCCTTCAGCTTTTCTGTTTAGTTCCTGCATTGCTTCTTGAAAAAAGGTTCACAGTGTGAATATCTACATGCTATTTTGTTCGTCCAAGTCAGAGAGGCGTGCTAGCAAAGCCTCTAATTTGCCATTTGGTGAAAAAAATAAATGAACTTTTTAATTTCAATTAAGCCCAATTCATTAATTTTTTTTATATGGATCATGCTTTTGGTGTTCTAAGAAATCTTTGACAACCCAGATCACAAAGATTTTCTTCTAGAAATTTTATAGTTTTAGGTTTTACATGTAGATTGATGATCCATTGTACGTTAACTTCCTTTTTTTTTTTTTTTTTTGAGACGGAGTCTCGCTCTGTCGCCCAGGCTGGAGTGCAGTGGTGCGATCTCAGCTCACTGCAAGCTCCGCCTTCAGGGTTCACATCATTCTCCTGCCTCAGCCTCCCTAGTAGTTGGGACTACAGGTGCCCAACACCACACCTGGCTAATTTTTTTTGTGTTTTTGTAGAGACGGATTTCACTGTGTTAGCCAGGATGGTCTCGATCTCCTGACCTCGTGACCCACCTGCCTCGCATGTTAACTTTCATATGTGCTACTAAGTATGGTTCTAAGTTCATTTTCTTGCCTATGCATTTCCAATTGCTTGAACACCACTTGAAAAGCCTGACCTTTCAGCTTTGAATTGCCTTTGCATTTTTGTGAAAAAAAACATTTATGTGTGGATCTATTTCTGGATGCTCTATTCTGTTCCATCGATATGTCTATCTTGATGCCAGTGCCACACTGTCTTAGATTACCACAGCTTTATAATAAATTTTGAAATCAGGTGTCATTAACCCTCCAGTTTTGTTCTTTTCAAGGTTGTTTTGTCTATTCTATATCCTTTTATTCTCAAGAGAATTTTATAATGTTTGTCAAATCCTTTCACAAAATAAAACAAAAGCAAAAGGAAACCCCTGTTGAGGATTTTATATGGTTGTGTGGAATTATAGATCAATTTGAGAAAAATCAATATCCCAAGCTTCTGACCTATTAACTAGTATAACTCTCTCTAAATTCACTTTAGATTTCAGACGCTGCTGACCAGTTTATTCCTATGTATCTTTGTCTATACCAAATAGCAGCTACCAGTCCGTAAAGAAAATAAATTGTGATAGCAATATAGCAAAAAACTTTAAACCCATCCCCTATATATCTGAAGATTATATTCTATTTTGGGCCAAAAATAATATACATTGGCCTTTTGGGATAATCTTTCTATTATTTTAAAAGGATTTCTGCTCAATATGTCTTTGTTCCATTAAAATAACTATTTTCTTAAACTTGATTTTTATAGCATTTTGCACAGCTCATTTATTATGAGAATTTTTACACACTACATATATAATTCTCGTCTATTTTTACATCATGTATTTTGTGAAGTTAAAGATTTGACAGTTAAATGGCTTAACATGTTTTTCAGATTCACAGCTAGTCATCAAAAAAAACAAGTGTAGAAGGATAATACCTATTTCCTTGAATTACAGGACACTTGATTGTGTTCCAGTAAATTAACTTCGAATTTTTTTCCATTTTTAGGGATGATGAATTATTGGCTTTAAACAATGTAACAATGAAGTGCATTTCTTATCTGCTTTGCTGTTCAGTTAGCATAAAGAAAAAAACTTTCTTCTTACTGGTTCTCAGAGGTTATCAAACAAAAATCTTATGATAATTGCCATCCTACTTAACAAAGGGCAAAGCCCAGGGTTATGATCTTACAAACAAGTAGTCAGTTTTGAAGGGACTGATATAAATTTCTGTAATCATCCCTCTAATTGTTTTATTACAATATTTTTTTCCCAAAGAATTAAGATAAATGGTAATTGGTAGTACCTAACAGTTAATTAGTTTACCCTAATTAAATACCGTAGATTTCAACAAGCATGTAACTCCTTGAGAGTTGCAGTTTTAGCAATTGAAGTTGAATATTTCAATATGCCTGAAGTTTCAAATATTATGCCATGATGCATTCATAAATGATTGAATTCTTCTCACTAAAAGTGCTTTCTATTTTATACATTTCAAGATAAGTACCATTTTAGGTTGCAGCATCTTATGATGGTTTCTAAGGTAATGTTGATTTCACCTTTGATGTAGAAAGCAACTGTCACTGGGAATTGACTAAGCTTTTTGCTGTCAAAGGTTACCACTATTTTGACACCACCCTGTATGCCAGTAAAGGTTTCTCACTTCATTATCACGCCGAGGCCTTTATAATATTGCTAATACAGGATGAAAATATTTATTCACTTTTGGTTTGGATGTTTGTGAGCATGAATGATTGTGGTGAATCAAATGTAGTTGTTAAAAAAGGGTTTCCACTGATGAATAATAGAATCCCTCAGAGCTATGGGTACATGTATTTTAAAAAGGTACATTGATTTGATTACCACCAGATGTTTGTAGTGTGTTCCAGTTGCTTCCCTATTAACTGACTTAAAAAAAAATCGTTAAACCAAGACTTCTTCAACTTTCTAAACAAGACTGAGTTTTATTTAAATATAAATTCAAACGTATAAAGTATTTTAAAATACTAAATTATGTTTTAGAATTCAGCTTATTTTAGAGTTAAGGGTTGACTAACTTGGATTGTTTGTTATGTTGCTTTTTGCCAGGTTAGAAATAAGTATTTTAAATATATGGCAGAAGACCTACTTCTAAAGCACCTAAATGACCCATTATTAAAGATCTGACTTTTAATAATTAGACACTGTTTTTGTGTAGCTGTATACTTCAGAGTTTTTCTAAAATACTAAATTCCCACCTTTTCTCTTTCCTAACAACAATGTTGGACTTGTTCTAATCAGCTTTACTTGAGTGTCTTTCTAAATTGCTTTTAGGGAGAATGATGTAAATCACTGTTGTTCAGATTGATAGTATATGATGATTTAACCCTGAGAATTCCAGTGCCATGTATTTTGGCTTCATTCCAAATCACCCTGAGATATATGTAGGTGTACCTTGTCTTTTCTGAAATCATGAAAACTGCAGTTTCAGGTTATGTGCTACCTGCTTCAAAATAATAAACTGCCCTATCTATTGCCTTCATGCATGAACCTATGAAGTGTTTCCCATGATTCCTTTAAAACTAAATTGGGAACACGTTCTGTCAGTGGATATTCATTTCAGTGGATATTCATTTCAGTGTATGGGTTTGCATGCTGTTGTTATATTTGTTTTAGAAGTGGATTTTCACAGGAAACTAGCAGTGTTTCCATGTACAATTTAGGTCTAATTTCATGTAGATAATTATTGCTGCCTCTACCTTTTCTCTAAGTGTGTATAATTGAATACACAATTACTTATTTGTACTCCAAGTTACTAAGTAGAGTTTCAAGCCAAGAGCTTCTAGCATAAAGCAGTCTCTTTGGTTAGCATTTGAATATGGAAGCCAGACTACGTGAAGAGTATATTTTAAGATCAACAATGTTTTGGAAGCACTTTTAAAAGAAATCTTATGACGATATTTACAACTCTCAGGCTTAAATCAAAGGACTTGCCTTGCTGGAGAAGATCTGAGAGATAAGAACACATAAAGCCTCAGTGGTAAATCAGTTTGACATAAATAAGGTTTCAAAATGTTTAAATTCAGTGTAACTGGGTTTTTCAGTTTACAGAATGCCAAATGGTTTGTTTAACAAAACATTTCATGATACTTCTCTAAAGTTTCAGTAGAGAGAAAACTAGAAAATAAGAAACAAGACTTTTGAAATTTAAAAAATCAAATAGAATATGTATTAGCAATTTTAACAGAAATGAGAATTTTTAATTTTCTAATTTCAGTCTTTCATGTATACTCAACAACTTTTATAATAACTATAATATTTGAGATATTTGGGGTGTTATGTTTGAAAACTATCCTAAGGCCATTTTGGCATACATAGACATTTGTATCTCTTTTTCTCTCTCTAGACATGGGTAGATAGAGTTATCTCATATATAAATAGATATCACATATCTCTTGGTTGATCATTTTGAAAATTAATTTAGAAAACGTAGTTTAAAATATGTGTTTTGATGACAGCCTGTAGGTCCAGAAATAATATGTTATGTATATGTATGTGTGTGTGTTTAAACAAATGTAATATATATGCTCTATTTCAGGGAATATCCCTTCAAAAATATAAAAACTTATAAAACTAAAGTTACTTTAAAAGAGTACATTTTAAAAAATAATATAGCAAACTATCATTCAATTCATTCAGTATGTGTTAAATTCACATTTCAAATAAGACACGGTGAGTTTATATTGTTTTGTGATATCTCATCCGAAAGAGACAAAGCAGACTAAAAGAGAGGATAAGGGTTTGGGGGGCATAATGGTTCTGAGCCCCCAAAAGTCTGTGTGAAATTTTGCTGCTCTGGGGTTCAGTATCTGGGTGGGAGGCTCTACTTTCTTGTGAGACTACCCACAGGATTGACTTGATTCTTCAGACCTTCATCTCTCTAGTTCTTGTGACTCTTGGCTTAGTATCAATGGTCAAATTAAATTCTTCAGGCCAGGAGAAATGAGGTGGCCCTTACAGGCATCCCCCCAGCAAATAATCTTAGACAGTATTTTATCAACTGGGAAAGCAATATTTATAGATGCCAAAAGATAAAAGACTTTCTAAAAAAAAGAAAAAAATTCAAGTGTCAAACATGATAAAGAAGCAAAGGAAAAGGAAGAAGAAAGTTACAGAATTGGCTGACCTGAGGGTTATTAGCAAGAATTTTCTATATCTACAATAATGATATTTATTATTATTGTAGATATTTATCATTATCATTATCTACAATAATGCTAAGTACTTTTAAAGGTTTTTGATTAGTTAGATGGTATAATGTCAGTAGGACAGAATAGCCAAAGTTACGCTGATAGCAAGGCATTAAAAGATATTTAGGGCTGGGGCCAAGTTGGTGTCTCATGTCTGTAATCCCTACACTTTGGGAGGCCAAGGCAGGTGGATCACTTTGAGCCCAGGAGTTCAGGTCCAGCCTGGGTAACATGGTGAAACCCCATCTCTGCTTAAAATACAAAAACTACCTGGGCAAGATGGCAAGCGCCTGTAGTCTCAGCTACTCTGGAGGCTGAGGTGGGAGGATGGCTGGAGCCTCGGTGGCAGAGATTGCACGGAACCAAGATTGTGCCACTGCACTCCAGCCTGGGTGACAGAGCTATACCCTGTCTCAAAAAATAAAAATAAAAAAAAAATACTTCATGGGCAGAATGTGGAATATTTGTTAAACTATAGGTTGGAGGAGTTTTAAAGAAAAGGAAGAAAGAAGAATAAGAAAGAAAAGAGGTTCATTTAGTGAGCCCCTACTAGATGCCAGAACAAAATATAAATTGAATAAATAGTAAAAATAGGCCGGGCGCGGTGGCTCAAGCCTGTAATCCCAGCACTTTGGGAGGCCGAGACGGGCGGATCACGAGGTCAGGAGATCGAGACCATCCTGGCGAACACGGTGAAACCCCGTCTCTACTAAAAAATACAAAAAAAAAAACTAGCCGGGCGAGGTGGCGGGCGCCTGTCGTCCCAGCTATTCGGGAGGCTGAGGCAGGAGAATGGCGTAAACCTGGGAGGCGGAGTTTGCAGGAAGCCATGATCCTGCCACTGCTCTCCGGCCTGGGCGACAGTGCTAGACTCCGTCTCAAAAAAATAAATAAAAATAAAAATAAATAGAACAATAGATTCAAAGATCGCTTGTGTCCCCATTTTGCCAATTTCTCTAAATACATGAATGGCTGAGTTTATATGAGATGACTTTGCCTCTCAGACATGCATGTTGCCACAAAACAAAGGATGCTGCCAGTACACAAATGTGAATTACCTATCATAAATAAGACAGGGTCTGGGTTTCTGCCTTTTGAGCAATAGCATTTGGGAATAAGAAACTGGCATCACCTAAGCTTTCATTACGATTAAATTACTGGGAACCCACATAGGTAATTTAATTTTTAGCCATGTTGTTTCTGAGAGAGAAGACTTCCACACTGGATGAAGCTTTGAAAAGCTAAATTTTACACTTGAAACAGATTTTCTTTCTCCATTTTACTTCACCTTGGTTTCTCTCTTCTCTCCTGGATTTCGGTTCTCATTTACACAGTCATGATCCTGAGTTTCTGACAAGCACCACACATGGTGCTGGGAAGGCTCAGATGACTAAGACAAAGAGGTCATAGTCTGGTGGAGGAAATGGATGGCAAAGTAATTACAATATGATAGTCAGTGCCGAAATGGAAATTTGGACTCAGTGCAAGGGAAGCACAGAAAAGGATGTGGACGCCGGGCACGGTGGCTCATGCCTGTAATCCCAGCACTTTGGGAGGCCGAGGCATGTGGATCACCTGAGGTCAGGAGTTCGAGACCAGCCTGGCCAACATGGTGAAACCTCGTCTCTACAAAAATACAAAAATTAGCCGGATGTGGTGGCAGACACCTGTAATCCCAGCTACTCGGGTGGCTGAGACGAGGAGAATTGATTGAACCTGGGAGGCGAAGGTTGCTGTGAGCCGAGACTGCACCACTGCACTCCAGCCTGGGTGACAGAACGAGATTCTGTCTCAAAAAAAAAAAAAAA
>NW_016809129.1:1639288-1677264 GCF_001698545.2 Rhinopithecus bieti | reverse complement strand
TCCTCTCCCCTCCCCCTTCCCACTTCCTCTCCCTCCCTCTCCCCTCCATTGCGTTCTGTTCCATTCCATCTCTGTTCCTGTCGTCTTTGTTGTTGTTTGTGCTGGGAAAGTCTGCTGGGAAAAGGAGTTTGGGCCAGTTTGGGAAAAAGAAATTTGTTTCTTTGCATATCCATTTATTCATTCAGCAAACATTTATGGAGTACCTGTATTATGTTCCTGGGAAATGAAGAGAAAATGACCTGATCTATGGCCTTAACTTGACTATTTTACAGCATAGTGGGGAGAAGATATAGGAAATACTACAATACAATGTAATAATTCCATAATGAAGGTAGGTATGAGCTGCAGAGGAAATGCAGAAGATAGTAAGTACTTGAGGTCAGACTTTAAAAAATGAGTAATTTTCTGTAGGGAGAGGAAATCAGACAGAATAAATACATTTTATATTCAAAATTTCAGACAAATTAGGGAATCTGGCATGCTGAAAGAAAAATAAGTGGCTTAGAATGACCTGAGGAAGATAGATGAGGGGTGAAACCATTGAAGGTAAGAGAGGGCCAGATTTGGAGAGGATTTCATGACAAAATTTTTAAGAGCTATGACCTGATCAGAATTGCATATGTAGAGTAAAGAAAAGGAACTAAAATTAGTTAAGCATATGTACTAGCTCTGTAATGACTGTTTTTACTCTTTTTCTCTTTTTTAGAGATGATCTCTCTCTGTTGCCCAGGTTGGAGAGCAGGGCAATCATAGCTCACTCCAGCCTCGACCTCCTGGCTCAAGCAATCTTACCATCTCAGCCTCCCCAGTAGCAAGGGCTACAGGCTTACGCCACCATACTTGGCTAACTTAATTTTTCTTTTTCTTTCTTTCTTTTTTTTTTTTTTTTTAAGAGACAGGGTTTCACTGTGTTGCCCAGGCTGGTATCAAATTCCCACCCTCAAGTGATCTCACACCTTGACCTGCCAGAGCGTTGAGATTACAGGCATGAGCCACCACACCTGGCATGTAATGACTCCTTTGGATATAATATCTCAGTGTCATCCGGTGGGAAGAGCACAACTTTGAGTCTAGACAAACTTGGGTTCAAATCTTAGATCTTCTTCATTACTTTTAAGAGTTGGGCCAATTTTTTAAGTTTTTTGAACTCCTACCCTCTTTATAGTGTTTAATACGTAACCTGCAGGCTTGTTATAAAGAACAGATGCTAGCTGTAAAATAAATAACATAGTAGGTATAGCTATATTGTTACTCCTAATAAATATTGTTAGAGCCAAAATTCAAAGCCATGCTTCATTCCAAAGAATACACTTAACACAGACCTAGTCAATACGAGGCTGCAGCCCTTCGGCCAGAGCGCTTTGTTTAGCAGTGAACACGCAATTCATTTTGAGTACACCAAAGTTAATCCCGAGAATTCTACGGGAGACGTGATCTAACAGCTGTGTTTTTCTGATATATTTACAGCAGTGAGGATGTAAGTGTGAAAATCACTTTTCACCACCATGAAGCATGAACCAGCCAAGAAGTAAAGCCAAAATAGAAGGAGGCAGAGTGAAGAAAAGGAGAGTAAGTCCTAGTTCAGCTGAACCTATGTCAGCACAAGCAATGAGTTTTTTTTTTTTTTTAGGTAAATGAGCTAAATACTAGTAATAACTACAATCATAACACTAGCTTTTCCTTAGCTCAACTTGCATTGAGCCTTCAGTCACTTGTATCCAATAGTACACTGACTAATGAAATCAGAATGAGCAACCTAGAAGCTCACTTTGGAATAGCAATAATGTAGAGCTGGAAGAGTTTTCATCAATAAGGGAAAGAAACTAAATATGAGCAAGTGAAGACACTCCATGTAGACTGCTTGTTCTAGAAGCTGATCTATTTTGTAAAACATTAAAAAGGAGAAGGTTCAGTAGCTAGAGTGGAGGCAGAATCGAGGAAGTATTTATTCCTAAGATGGGAGAGACTTGAGCGTGTTTATGCACAAAGGGAAAGATGCCAGTGGGAAGGAAAAGGTTGACAGTACTGAGAAGAGAGTGGGTCATTAATGGCAGAAATCCAGAAGGGCACAGAATGTGATGACTATTCCTGTTGCCATGAAATCTCTAGCAAGGTCTAGGATCTGCTCAGATGGTAGATTTGACTAAAAGTGTTCAATATTTTTATTTTTATTTATATATATATATTTTGGCTTTTCAGAATGCCTAATATTTTTATGTCTCCTTTCATCTTGTCTACTGTCCTAAAATCAAGTGAAGTCTGATAATACCCCCACTGTCCCCACCAAAAGCAAACAAACACAAAAATAAACAGAACTAAACTAAACCTCTCTATTCAAACTAGTAGAGATCTTCATGGCCAAAGAATACCCCAGGATTACTAAAAGCGTCTCAGAAGAGTCATTGTGCAGGCTTTCAGTTTCTGCTTTACTTTTCTGCCTGCAATTTTGCACAATCAAATGCACAAAAACAATGGGAAAGGGAATTACGTCAAATGTACGAAAGAAATGGCAGGAATCCAGTGGGAAAGACATGCCCTCCACATTTGGCAGGAGGCGTGCTGGGAGGCAGTGGCTTTGCAGAGTGATGAGTCACACTCGAACAGAGGCTCTGGAAGGAATTAGTTCAAGAGAAGGCTGGAGAGCTCCCTGAAATGTATGAGTGCCTCAGACCATTAGCAATATGTGTGTGATCACAGTGAGACAAAGGAAACCCTGAGATCCGCAGACTTTCTTTCAGGAACCGGCAGAGTGTCCCTAGCTGCTCTTTCCTCCCTGGTGGGTGTAAAACCACAGCCCTTCTGTTTTAGTGGGAAAACGTTTCATGAGGACCACTTTTTAGAAAACTTTGTCTGGGCCAAAGAATGTAATATGAGTGTAAAATACGTAAATAGATAAAGCAAGCCATGATTCTGAAGGAGAGATTGATCTGCTCAAAGGTCAATTGGGCCACAAAATTAATGAGCTTGAGAAAGACAGGACAAGAGATGGGAGAGAAGAAATCTGTGTGTTTAACTCTGAATCAATTAACAAAAACAAGTAAGTGTCTGACTGGCAGCAAATTAGCTAACATATGGACGAACTCTAAAATAACCCAGCATAGAACAAAACCAAATTTAAATATCAGACTTACCTATTGAACAGTATTGCAAATTTCAAATGCCTTGTACTATAAATCTAAAGTTCCCAATTCTTATGCTAGTAAACTGCTGAATATGTAATACCTTGAGCAGGGATGGGCCACCTTTTTGAAATAATCTTAAAAGTAAATAAATATAAATATCTATCTACATAAATACCAGCTATGCTACTGATCCTGTTCATGTACAGTTTCATGGCATTCATTAACTTTGAGAACAGTAGTAAAATTCCAATTTTACAAGAGTGAATTCCATTTTAAGCTTGTGATATAGAATAACATGAGTCTTTGCTACACGGTATGTTCAGATTTGGCCAGAAAAAAAAGAGAAGTGAGGTTTTTATAGGCTGAACTATCAAAATGTCACCTAAAACCCCACAAATTGTTTTTTAAGTGAAGTGCCATGGAATAAATAAAATTCTCTAGTAGACAATGCCACTGAGTTTGTCAGTTGGTTTATAAAGTATCGTGTGATACAGCATTGTGTTTCTAAGGCATTAAATAATAGATCAAATGCTATGGCTATTGAAGGATGGATCAGCCCTGGGTCATCTAAAATGGATTTAAAAACTGCTAGTGTAGAGGCAGTTGTGCAATAATGTCAGAACGCAAGTTCATTGTGTGCCAAAACATCAGCTAATTTCTAGCTGTTATAATAGAAAACTGACTTTTTTCATTTCAAAAGACCAAAAAGTACTTGAGAGGAGGGAAATGTCTTCACTTTGGGAACTTACAGGAAAGACACAAAGCCCTTACAACACAATTGTGATAAGATGACTTGAACATTTCATTATTCTACTTTCATTTGCTTAGGAGAATAACCTTGACACTAAACTAACGTAGAATAAAATGGAAGTTTCTACAAAGTGTAAACATCTCTACCATGTGACTAGAATGATGTCAGCAAAACTAGTGATCTGAGGCCAACAGTGAGCTGTGGAAGGATGTCCTCTAACAGCAATTGAAGAGAGTGGGCTGGTTTGGCTTTGACTTTTAAAAATTACTAGAGAAGTGTGTTCTGTGTCTCTCCTGCCATTTGAAAGGCACATGTGTACATGAGAGCTGATTGTGTCCATTCTCCCTTTGCATGATAATTATTGGCCCTTTGCCTGGTTTACTTTAGAGTTTGTATTACCTCATTAGTTGTGTTTTTCACCAATGTCCTGCTCTGAAGAGCTTTTCCTGAATGTGATTTTTTCTGTCTCGGTCTTCAGAGTTGGCCATGCAGAAATCTAATAATGTCAAACCATTGCCCTCGAGGATGTGATAATAATGACTTTAGCTTGGAGATGGCAACCGATAAATGCAGTATACTCCGGAGGGCTTTTGAAAGACTGCAATACAATTTCCCCGTTTTACAGATAAAGAAACTGAGGCATACTTAGAAATGGAAGAAATAACAATTTTAATGGTCAGATGCCAAAATATTAAGGTAAATAAGAGCTGACATCTGCTATGCACCATATCCTGTGTGAGATACTAGGCTTTTTAAGTATGTTAATTCTAATTATCCCATTAACTTTGTAAATTAAACGGACTGTTTCCATTTGCTGCTAGGGGCCAGGGCTGGGATTTGACCCCAAGCCTGTCTCCTTCCAGAGTCTGTTCTTCATCATATCACACAATGCTGCCTCCCCATTGAAAAGATAAGTTTATTATGTTTTAAA
This sequence comes from Rhinopithecus bieti, assembly GCF_001698545.2. Lineage (NCBI taxonomy): Eukaryota > Metazoa > Chordata > Mammalia > Primates > Cercopithecidae > Rhinopithecus > Rhinopithecus bieti. The sequence goes on along the minus strand of NW_016809129.1, from coordinate 1,672,460 downwards.
GTAGTAGATTGCTTCTTAAAGCATTTTATTAACTATTATTTTGTCCACAAAGAATCTTTTCAGTTTAATAGGTATTGTTAACTTTTGTTATAGAAAAGAAACTGAGGTAAATGAAGACCCACTGACTTGCTTACAAAGGTTAATCACATTATGGGAAATAAAATTCAGGTCTTTTGTGTTGAAAGACTGTGCCATTTACATTGTCTATTTCAAGTGTTCATTTTTGGATAAACCCAAAGTGTTAAGGTCAATCGATGATACACATATAGGAATTTCCACAAATAACCACATAATTTTACATGCCATCACCAAGGCTGCAGGTAAGAGGTACTACTGTACACTGTAAAGAAAAATGCAATTAAATGTTTCTTGAGAGCAGGAACCCTACATCCTCAACAGGTAACATAGTGCCTTGGCAAATAGCAGGTATTCAATAACTATTTGCCACATAAATGAAGAATAACTTAATAACATTCACAGTTAGAGGGAACTTGTTAGTGAGGATAAAAATGAATAGACAACATTGATTTGCAGTTGAAATTGTAAAGTTACAACTGCTTAGCTTATCTGTGAGGCCCACTGATGAAAACAAGAGAGAATGCCTTCTCTCAAAAAGCTTCACTGGGAAAATATGGTCTGAGAAAGAACTTTTAATTTGAATATGCACATAATCCAAATTCATCTATACACTAAGCATTCTGTAAGTGGCATATACACTATTCAGCGGATACACCAAAAATGGCCTTATGTCCCTAGGAATTTGTTCTTTCAATCAATAAACACATTTTGTGGAGTGCCTCCAATGTGTTAGTCATGTTTCTAAATAGTAGAAAAATGGCAGTAAAAAAAAAAACAGAGAAAAATGTTTCCCTCATAAACCACACATTCTGGTATAAGAAGTGAGAATAAACAAACAGTTAAATATATATTATGTCAAAACAATGGAGAAAACCAGGAAATTAGTACTGGTGTGTATATATGTGTGTCTACATGTAAGCAGGTGCAGTTTTAAATACGGTGGTGTAGGAGTCCTCACACATAAGATGACATCTGACTGAGGATATGAAGGAGGAAAGAGAGATTTAAATATTTGGAAATGGGGGAGATGATGGGAAAAGCATTCTTGAAAATGGACTAGTACATGCAAAGTTCCTAAGGCTGGAGAGTGCTTATATTGTTGGAGAAGAGAAAGAAGTGTGGTGCTGGGAGAGGGAGCATGGTACACAATAAAGTCAGAGCCATCAGATGGGAATGATATAGGGCCTTACACATGGTTGTAAGGGCTCAGAATTTTCTCAGCATGGGAAATCATTAGTGGGCTTTGAGCAAAAGAATGACATGATTTAATTTGTGCTTCATAAGAATTTCTCCCACTACTTACTGTTTTTTGAATGGAACAGGGCCAAGAGTAAAAGCTATTACAAGGATCCAGGTGAGAGATGATAGCAGCTTGCTAAATGTTAGCAATGAAGTGGTAAAAAGTGGTCATATATTGGATGCATAGTTGAAGGCAGAATTACCAAGATTTGTCAAGGGACTGGATATGGGGCAGAAAAGAGATTAGTCAAGGATGACACAGAGGTTTTCAGCTTGAGTAACTGGAAGGTTTGAGTTGTCATTTACTGAGATGGGAAGGAGTCAAAGAGGAGATTTAAGAGATTAGGAATTCAGTTTGGAGATGTAAAATAGGCAGCTGGGTGTGTAAGGCTGGAGCTCACAGGAAATGTCCAGGCCTGATATACAAATTGGAGAGTCATCAGCTCATCAGCCTATAGATTTATTTAAAGTCCTGAAACTGAATGATCTCACCAATGAAAGTCTGGTTGATAGATAAGAAAAGTCCACAGATCAATCCATTACAAGAGTGAAGATAAACACTGAGAAATAGCATCCAGTGAAGTAGTAGACAAAGCAGAATTTAATATTTAAAAGCCAAGTGATAAAAGTGTTTTAAGGATATTGATCGATGGTTCCAAATGTTGCTTAAAGATCATGGAGGTGAAAACAGAGAACTCTTCAAAATAATTAACAATGGGACATCATTCCTGACCTCAACAAGAGCTGTTTCACTGGAGAGACGGGGCCAGCTGTGGTTTGGCTGTGTGTCTTCACCCAAATCTTGTGTTGAATTGTAATCCCTAATGTTGGATGTGGAGCCTGATGGGAGGTGATTGGCTCATGGGACCAGTTTTTTGTGGTTTAGCACCATCGCCCCTTGTTACTGTCCTCACCGTAGTGAGTGAGTTCTCATGAGATCTGGTTGTTTAAAAGCGTGTAGTACCTCTCTTGCCTCTCACTCTTGCTCCTGCTCCCACCATGTGAGACATCTCATTCCCCCTTTGCCTTCTGCCATGATTGGAAACTTCCTGAAGCCTCCCAGAAACAGAAGCTGCTATACTTCTTGTACAGCCTGCAGAACCATAAGTCAATTAAACCTCTTTAAAAAAAAAAAAAAATTACCCAGTCTCGGGTTTTCTTTATAGCAATGCAAGAATGGACTAAAACAAGACCAAAATCTAAATTAGATTGGGTTAAATAGAGAATAAGAAGAGAGGAATTGAAGGCAAAAATAAATATACAATTTTATATTTTGGTAAGAGAAGAGCCAGTGGGTTAGTGAAGACAACAGGATAATGGACAGTGAGTGTCCATGTGAAAACATCTACCAGCACACCTAGGAATAGTATGACCACAGCAGAAAAATCAGCCATCATGTTATACGGCTGTGTGGAAATCTATGTCCCTGGTGGGGAGGCATTTCTCAGAGTAAAAAGATGAAGGAAAACTTAACTGACACATTTGAAGATATAGAGTATTTTCCCAGTGACTGACCTGTTAGTCCAGTGGGCCTAATGAATGCTTTTAGGAATTGGAGAATATTAGGTGACAAGGCCAGGTTAGGAGATATACAGAGCCATATGGGTTTGCGGTCCCAGAGACAGGTAACGACCTAGGAGTCAAGGACTTCTCTGACTAATATAAGCAATAATAGATAATCTTAAGCAAATCATATGGACAAGGTTGTGAGTAATGGAGATGAGGGAGGAGATGGGAGTATTGCCAGAAATATACAGGGTGCTAGAGCATTTGTTATGTGATACCTAAACTTGCCCAAATTTTTCTTCTTTTTCTAGAAGGTAGATTTTTTGAACCTTCTGCCTGACTCCAGTTTTCTTGTATTGTACTGTATAACAGTCATTAAGAAAATATTTGTTGAAAAAACAGAATAGATAAATATGATTCCAGAAGATGATAAAATGATGAATATAGCTTCATCTGAAATGGGGTGGAATAACATGTGGCCGACCAAGACTCCCATTAAAAACAACTAGAAAAGCCACGTAAGATCATAATCAGTTTGATGATGTCAAAAGTTGATGAGCAAGTAAATATGACAAGGACTAAGTCAGGAGATTTGGATCTGGAGTGCATGGATCATGTGGCTGATTTTCTCATCAAAAAATTTACTAGATTCTGGAGCTGTACAGGATTGAACACAGCAAACAAACTGATTTCCAGTATCTAATAGTTCTTGAAGTAACTCGTGATCCCCCCCTATTTTGGGGACATACAGTCACTGGAATGAATAACCAAGGACCCTTTGGGAAGGACATAAGGGAATCATCACAGTGCACACTTCCCATTATGTTACAGGGTTCTTCTTACTGTGGATCCCTGGGGCGTAGTTAATGGTCCTCCAAATCTGAAAGCTCCAAATCTGAAAATTGTCTCAGACCTGATAACTGATCAAGGACTTACTGTATTTCATTTGGGAAATCACCTTCATCTCCCTACCCCTCCCTTCATGCTTTGTTGTTTTTATTGATTTTGAGCAGAACCTTTGCTGACTGCATATTTCTTTTACTTATAGGGATGGCATACCCTATTAATGGACTGCATGGCTCCCTGTGAGTCAAGCTTGCTTTCCTTGGCTCCTACGTCACTCATCTTTCACCCTTGTTGGTCATTATAATAATTACATAACCATAATGCTAATGATAATTGCTTAACTTATTATTAAGCCCTGTCACTTGGTCTCTATTACTGGGATGGGGAAGCCCAAGCATCATCTTCATGGTTATAAATGAGCCCAGGTCCGTGACTGCCTTTCCTACTGACATTTCTACCTTGCAGAACAAAACATCTTCTGAATATTTTAGTGATGCTGGAGCCCCTCATGTCAACACATGCCTTATGGATTTCATGAACATGTGGTCCTCTGGGCCTTCTTGTGGAATATAATCTTCTGATGGGTCTTTCAGCCTTACATAATATATTTATTGACATGTGCCCATTTCTTTCAGCCTCTCTTTCCCTTCCTATACTATCCGTCAGAACAATTCAAGCATTTCCACCTTGCTGAGAGTTTTTCACTCCTTTTTCCAGACTTCTATGAGCCCAGCAGTGAGTTTTCCCATATCTCCAATGTCCTAACTAGAGCATCTAGTCCTGCCACAATTTGAATGTTTTGACCCCTTCAAAATCATGTTGAAACTTAATGCCCAATGCAACAGTATTAAGAGGTGTCACCTGTGGGAGCTGATTAAGTAATGAGGGCTCTTCCCTCAGGAGTATGATTAGAAGTCCCTACAAAATCACGTGACAGAGGGAGTTCACCCCGTTCTTGCACCTTTCAGCCCTTCTGCCATGTGAGGACACCTAGATGGTATCATCTATGAGAAATGGGCTCTCATCAGGCAGTGACCCTGTGGGCACTTTGATCTTGGGCTTTCCAGCCTCCATAACTGTGAGAAATACATTTCTGTTTTTTAGAAATTACTTGGAGACTTCTGGTTCCAAACTGGTGGCATAGACACAAGCTGGCTTTACTCCCCAACCCCTTTTCCCCCAGAAGACCAAAACCAAATATACAGCACTGAGATTATCAACGGTAATACATCAAAACTCAAATATGAGGATAAATCAATTTCCTGGGTCACAGATAATTTAAAAAAAATAAACTCAGTGGATGGTAAGAGAATCAGATTTTCATATCTATGACACCCCTCCCCTCATTCTGCCTGGCACCAGACATGTGGAAACTTTTCCCCAAATCATGGTTTCTACACTGGAAAAGTGAGAATAAAGTGAACAACCAGCTTTCCCACCATCTTGGGTTCTTTAGCAAGTGACTCATCCATGCCTCAACCCAAGGGAAGCATCTGAGCACCTGAAGTGAGACATATATCCCTGAGGACAGCCAGAGACAAAGGCGGGAAGTAAGACTACCAACCCCAGCCCTGGAAACTCTGCTCTGTAACTCTGTCAAAGGAGACACCAAATCATAGTGACTGTTTGGCAGCATCATACTGTAGGAAGTATGTTCCGCAGGTTTCCTGGGCATGAACCACTAGCGAGCCTGAACCTCCCTTTGGGACCTCCGCAATTCTAGACAGGCAGCACTCTGATTGGTTACTAGAGCTGATGGAAATCTGGGCTTTAGGCACCATCTAGTGCCAAAAAGGAAGCAGTGACTTACAGAACAAATATAAGACATTCAACAGGTAAATTACAAAGATTCTCTAAGCAAACATAACCAATAGTAACTAAAACGAGCCAGACAGAGAAGGCTGGAATAAATAATCCTGAAATGCAAAGACATAGAGCTATAGGCACAAGAAACAATAGCAAAGAAAGAATGATGACCTCCCCAAATAGACAAAGCAAGAAAATAGTGACTGACCCTCGCAACATGGTGATATGTGAGCTCTCTGACCAAGAATTCAAAAGAGCAGTTTTAAGGAAACTCAGTGATATAGTTTGGATGTTTGTCCCCAACCAATTATCATATTATATTGTAATCTCCAATGCTGGAATTGGGGCCTGTTGGGAGGTGTTTGGATCATGGGGGCAGATTTCTTGTACCTTGATGCTGTCTTCGTGACAGTGAGTTCTCACAAGATCCGGTTATTTAAAAGTGTGTGGCACCTCCTTCCTCCATTCTCTCTCACTCCTGCTTTTACCATGTGTAAAGTGCCTTCTCCCTCTTTGCCTTCTGCCACTATTTAAAATTCCCTGAAGCTTCACCAGAAGTCAAGCAGATGCCATATCATACTTCTTGTAAAGCCTGCAGAACCATGAGCCAATTAAACCTCTTTTCTTTATAAATTATGCAGTCTCAGGTATTTCTTTATGGCAATGCAAGAATAGACTAATACACTCAGTGATCTCCACTATAACATGGAAAAGCAATTCAGAAATTTATCAGAAAAATTTAACAAAGAGATTGAAATTACTTTTGAAAGTCAAACAGAAGTCTTAGAACTGAGAAATACATTTGCTGAACTAAAAGTTTATTAGAGGCTCTCAGCAGCAGAATAGATCAAGCACAAAAAAAGAATCAGTGAGCTCAAAGACAGGCTATTTGAAATTACACAGTCAGAGAAGTAAAAAAGAAAAAAGAATGAAAAGGAATAAAGATTTTCCCCAGAATATATAAACTTACCTCAAAAAAATAAATCTGAGAATTATTGATGTTCAAGAGGAAGTTCAGTAGGAGCAAGGGGTAGAAAGTTTATTTTAAAAAAGAATAATAGAAAACATTCCTAAACTTAAGAAAGAGGTATATATCCAGGTACAGAAAGATTAGAGAACACTAAACAGGTTCAACTCAAGACTACCCCACAAAATATAATGATCAGTCTCTCAAAGGTCAAAGACAAAAAGGATTCAAAAAGGAACAACAGAAAAAAAGGCAAATAACTTATAAAGAAGCTCCAATTCATCTCCCAGCAGACTTCTCAATGGAAACCACACACACCTGGAAGTAGGGGGACAATATTTTCAAAGTTCTGAAAGAAAAAAAAAAAAACCTGTCATTCCGGAAATATTTATCCAGAAAAGCTATTCTTTATATATGAATGAGAGATAAAGTCTTTCCCAGATAAACAAAAGCTAAGAGAATTGACCATTATCAGACCCTTCTTACAAAGAAATGCTAAAGGAAGTTCTTCAATCAAAGTTTTCTTTCCAAAAAATACACTAATGTGCACAAAGAAACCATTCGAAGACATAAAATCCACGTGTGAAATTAAATACAAAAACAAACCCAGAATACTTCAATACTGTACTTGTGGTGTGCAGTCCCCTTACAATTCTAGTATGAGGCCTAAAAAAATGAGTCAATAGAACACAATAATAGCTACAGCAATCTGTTAAGATACAGGCAATATACAAATATGTACACTGAGACAACCAAAAGTCAAAATTTGAAGAGGTTGAGTTAAAATGCAGAGAAGTTTTTAAGGTTTTTTCTTTGTTTGCTTTTATTGTTTTTTGTGATCTGTGATAAGTTGTTATCTATTTAATATACATTGTTATATCTATATGATATTTTTGTACGCTTCATAGTAACCACTAAGCAAAAACCCGTAACAGATACACTAAAAATTTAAGGCAATGAATTAAAATACTACTAGGGAAAATTACGCAGCCATGAAGGGTAACAGCAAGAAAGGAAGTAAGAGAGGAGATAAAAACAACAAGAAAACCAGCAACAAAATGTCTGTAGTAAGTAAGGAAATTTAAAAGTTTCTTGGAACAAAGGAAAATGGAAATACAACACATTAAAATCTATGGGAGACTGCAAAACAGTAATAAGAGGGAAGTTTATAACAATAAATGCCTACATCGAAAAAGTTGAAAGCCTTCAAATAAACAACTAAACCATCCACTTCAAGGAACTAGAAAAGCAAGAACAAATAAACCCCAAGTTAGTAGAGGGAAGGAAATAACAAACATAAGTACAGAAATCATAAAATTGAGAAAAAAACTACAGAAAATCAAATATAAAACAAAAAGTATTTTTTTTTAAAAAAAAGAGAAAGAAAATTGACAAACCTTTCCTTAGACTAAGAAAAAAAAGAGAAGAACCAAATAGATAAAATAGAAATGAAAAAGGAAACATATGAGACAACAGAACTACAAAGAATTGTTAGAGAATATTATGAACAACTATATGCTAACAAACTAGAAAACCTCGAAGAAATGAATAAATTTCTGGACACCTACAACCTGTCAAAATTAAACCATGAAGAAATAGAAAACCTCAACAAACCAACAATGAGTAATGAAATCAAAGCTGTAATAAAAAGTCTCCTGTCAATGAAAAGTCCAGGACCTGCTGGCTTCACTGCTGTATTCTACCAAAGTTTTAAAGAAGAACTAATGCCAATGCTACTCAAACTCTTCAAGAAAATGAAAGAAGAGGGAATACTTTCAACCTTACTCTGAGGCAAACATTACCCTGATACCAAAACCAGACTAGAACACAAAAACAAAAAAATGATGGCCGGGCATGATGGCTCACTCCTGTAATCCCAGCACTTTGGGAGGCCAAGGTGGGCAGATCACCAGGTCAGGAGATCGAGACCATCCTGGCTAACATGGTGAAATCCCTTCTCTACTAGAAATACAAAAAAAACTAGCTGGGTGTGGTGGAGGATGCTTATAGTCCTAGCTACTCGGGAGGCTGAGGCAGGAGAATGGCATGAACCTGGGAGGCAGAGCTTGCAGTGAGCCGAGATGGCGCCACTGCACTCCAGCCTGGGCAACAGAGCAAGACTCTGACTCAAAAAAAAAAAAAAAAAAAAAAAAAAAAAAAAAAAAAAAAAAGATAACTACTAGCCCATATGATTGAGAAACATAGATGCAAACATCTTCATGAAAATACTGCATATGGAGGCCAGGTGCGGTGGCTCACACCTGTAATCCCAGCACTTTGGGAGGCTGAAGGGGGCAGATCACAAGGTCAGGAGTTCCAGGCCAGCCTGACCAACATGGTGAAACTCTGCCTCTCCTAAAAATACAAAAATTAGCCAGGATTGGTGGTGCGTGCCTGTAATCCCAGCTACTCAGGAGGCTCAGGCAGGAGAATCACTTGAACCCAGGAGGTGGAGGTTGCAGTGAGCCGAGAGCATGCCACTGCACTCCAGCCTAGGTGACACAGCTTAACTCCATCTCAAAAAGAAAAGAAAAGAGAAGAAAATACTGCAAACAGATGATTTTTAATGTTTCAAAACACTGAAAAGATCATCTACCATAATCAAGTGGGATTCACCCCAGGGAGGCCGAAAACAGGATGGTTGAATATATACAAATCAATAAACATGAAACATCACATCAACAGAACCAAGACAAACACCATATTATCATTTCAATAGATGCAGAAAAAGCATTCAAGAAAATTCAACATCTCTTTATGATAAAACCACCAACAAAGGTATAGAAAGAACATACCTCAAAATAATAAAGGCTGTATATGACAAACCCACAGCTAGTATCATATTAAAACAGGAAAATTTAAAAACCTTTCCTCTAAGATCTAGAACAAGACAAGAGCAGCCACTTATATCACTTTTATTCAACAATATACAGAAGTTCTGGCCAGAGCAATTAGGCAGGAGAAGGAAATAAAGGGCATATAAATTGGAAAGGAAGAAGTCAGATTAGCCTTGCATGAAGATGATGTGATCTTCTGTTTAGAAAAACGTAAAAACTCCACCACAAAACTGTTAGAGCTGATAAACAAATTCAGTGAATTTGAAGGATACAAAAATCAACATACAAAACCAGTGGTAGTTATATACACCAATAGTAAACATTCAGTAAAAGAAATCAAGAAAGCATTTACAATTACTCTAAAGAATATAAAAGACCTAGGAATCAATTTAACCAAAGAAGTGAAATATCTTTACTAGAAGAACTATAAAACATTGATTTAAAATTGAAGAGGGCACAAAAGTGGAAATATATCCCATGCTCGTGGATTGGAAGAATTAATATTATATTATATATTAATATAATAATACTATCCAAAGCAATTTACAGATTGCTCAGTGCAATTTCTATCAAAATACGAGTTATGCTTTTCACAGAAGAGAAATTAATATGGAACCAGAAAAGACCCTTAACAGCCAAAGCTGTCCTGAGCAAAAAGAATAAAACTGGAGGCATCACCCTACCTGACTTTAAAATATACTACAAAGTCATAGTAAATCAGCATGGTAATGGCATAAAAATAAATACATAGACCAATGGAACAGAATAGAGGACTCAGATATAAATCCACCTCTTTACAGTCAACTCATTCAACAAGGTGCCAAGAACATACAATTGGGACAGTCTCTTCAATAAATGATGCTGGAAAAACTGGATAAACATATACAGAAGAATGAAGCTAGACCCGTATCTCTTGCCATATACAAAATTAAATCAAAATGGATTGTAGACTTAAGTCTAAGACCTGAAACTATGAAATCACTAAAAGAAAATATGGAGGAAATGCTCCAGTCTGGGCAACAACTTTTTGTGTAAGATCTCATAAGCACAGGCAAAAACAGTAAAATAGACAAATGTGATTATATCAAGCTAAAAATCTTCTGCATGGCAAAGAAAATAATCAGCAAGGTGACGAAACAACTCACAGAATGAGAAAATATTTACAAATTATTCACCTGACAAGGAATTAATAACCAGAATATATAAGGAGTTCAAACAACTCAATAACAAAAAACCCAAATAATTCAATTAAAAATGGGCAAAATAATTGAATAGATATTTCTCAAAAAAGACATACAGATGGCCATATGAAAACATTGTCAGCATTACAAATCATCAGAGAAATGCAAATTAAAATGACAATAAGATATCATCTCACTCCAACAACAGTTAGAATGGCTTTTATCAAAAAGAGGGAATAACAGATGCTGGCTAGAATGTAGACAAGGAGAACTCTATCTCCTCATACACCGTGGGTGGAAACGTAATAGCACAGCCACTATGGAAAATGGTATGGAACTTTCTTAAAAAACTGAAAACAGAACTTCTATAAGATCCAGCAATTCCACTACTGGGTATACATCCAAAAGAAGGGAAATCAATTTATTGTACAGTTATCTGTACTCCCATGTTTATTGCAGCACAATTTACAATAGCCAAAATATGGAATCAACCTAAGTGTCCATCAGTGAGTGAATGGACAAAGTAACTATGGTAAATATACACAATGGAATATTATTCAGCCACAAAAAAGGATGAAATTCTGTCATTTGCAGCAACATAGATGGAACTGGATGTGATTATGAAGTGAAATAGGCCAAGCACATAAAGACAAATATGACATATTCTCACTCATATGTGTGAGCTAAAAAGTAGATCTCATTAAAATAGAGAGTAAATCAAAGGTTACCAGAGGCTGGGAAATGTAGAGGGGAAAAGCAGATAAAGAAGGGTTTATGAATGAGTAAAAATATACCTTTAGAAAAAATAAAACCTAGTGTTCAGTAGAGTGACCATGGAAAACATTAATTGATGATACATTTCAAAATAGCTAGGAGAGAATAATTTGAATGTTCTAATGTAAAGATAAATATTTAGGTGATGGATATCCCAATTACCTTGATTTGACTACAGATGAATGCATCAAATTATACCCCAAATATATACATCTAATATGTATCAATAAAAATGAGTGACTAAAATTACTCTATGTCAGGTATTTTGTTGTATTGGTGGAAACGAACTAAGACAAATATTGTGTCCCAGAAAAGTGCATCTAAGTAAATAAATTATTGCTTATCTAGTCTTACATTATAGTTCCCTTGACCAAGCAACGTCAGAATTCAACCCCAGGATTACTCACAGGGCTCACCATTGGATTCTTGGTGCAATTTTTTAGATTGATAATGTTTTCTTCCCTTATCAGGCCAAGCACATCCCCTACTAGGTTATGCTGGGATTTAACCCTGATTATCAGCCTCATAGCCATGCAAGTGGGGACAGATTCTGAGAGAGACATCTGATACTTCAATGAGGAGAGATTCTTGCAGCATCTTCTAGCAGAGTAGAAGTGCCAGCTCTTGCTAGGGTAGGATGAGCTACGTCTGCAAGCCCAAAGGCTCACAGAGAGTTGCAGAATTTATATTACAATGTCCCCTATCCAGGTGTCTCCATCTCATGTTTCAGAATCTCAGGTTTACTCATATGGGCTGAGTTCTTCACATAACAGGACTACTTGGGTTGAAATTTCAAACATCTCTGGAATACTGCAATTTCAACAACGAAGTCTTCAGCCTGTGCCTCAAATGTGTCTGCCCTCCCAACACAGGTGATAAAAGGATCTGTGAATGATCAGAGCTTTACAGAGAAGCTATCTGACTCTCACATAGCTACCAACTGCTTGTTAACAGCCTTCACTGATTCTGATGGGTGTCAATGTAACTTAGCAATGACTCGTCAACTCTCTGAGGTTTTAAGCATTTTCTTCCCTGCCTCTTTCATATTTTTAAAATATCGACATCACTACATCTGTCACGGCATTTCCTTTCACTAAAACATTTTCCCAGTGCAACACTAGAGAAATCTCTGCCAATTGAACTGAAACTTTGTGCCAGGAATTATCCATGCTCACTTACTAGGGAGGACGGTGTCCTCTTCACCTGCTGAGAGGTCAGTGAGTGAGCCAGTCTTCCACATCCTCATCTTGAGACCTGTTTTCTTGGACTATCCTGATACCATTTGTGTTAATCCCGATATTACAAGAAAAAGACCTTAAGGCCATGTCTTTAACTTGAAAGAATTTAGCAGAGGAAATGCTTAAGGGCAAGAGGCCTGAGGAGCCCAAAAGGTCTGTCAGACCACAGATGAAGGAGAGAGGAAAGAAAGTTTGGGTGGAAGCATCCTTGCAAGTCTGACCCTCAAGTGAAAGAGAGAAGGAAGAACGTTAAAACTATGGAGGACTGTCTCTAGAGCCTATGCTTTGCATTATAGAAACGTATGACATATAAAATATGAGTAGACCATGCTTTACTTAACATCAGGAAAATTAGAATGAGTATATTAGTTGATCCAGTGCCTTTATAACAAAATATATATGCTTTCTCTTCCTGAAGTTTAATCATTCCATAATATTACCAATGTTTGCTTGTCTTTGCTCAATAACCTCCACTCTGTGTCTTCTAGTGTATTTTGAAAACTGTAATATTATTATTTTGCTAGTTAGATAAATGAAGATATAAAAATGTACATATTGTATAGGCACTCTCTGATTCACTTGAGAATCAACTCATGTAGATATGACGATATTAATATTAATTTATAAATAAGATTTCATCTTAAATATCTGACTAAGCCTGAAGTTTATCTTAATTGAAAATGTAGACTCAATTTTAAAAAGTCTGTCAAAAATTAAGTCAAACCATAGACTAAGAGAGGCATATTTGATAAAGACTGTTATCTAAAATATAAAAAGAGGCCAGAAGTGATGACTCAAACCTGTAATCTCAACACTTTGGGAAGCCAAGGTGGGAGGATTGCTTGAGATCAAGAGTTCAAAACCAGCTGGGAAACCTAGGGAGACCTCACCTCTACCAAATATAAAAAATACGTATTAGCCAGACATGATAGCATTTGTCTGTAGCCATAGCTGCTTGAGAGGTTGAGGAGGGAGGATCAGTTGAGCCCAGGAGGTCAAGGCTGCAGTTAGCTGTGGTTGTACCACCATGCTCTAGCCTGGGTGACAGAGTCAACTTGTCTCTAAAAATAAAAAAAAAGTTAATTTTAATTTTAAAAAATCTGCTCATTTCAGATTTAGTAAAATAGAAAACAAAAGCAAAACTTCCCAAAATAAAATATACAATGAATTCTTAAAATCCAACAAGAAAAAAACAACCCAATTTTTAAAATGGGCAAAAGCCCTGAATTTATACCTCATCAAAGAAAATATTCAGATTGAAAATAAGCATAAGAAAAGATGCTCAATATCATATGCCATTAGGGAATTTCAAAACAACAATGAGGTACCCTACACACCTTTTCAAATGGCCAAAATCCAAGACACTGACTATACTGAGTGCTGATGGGGGTGTAGAACAAGAATATTCATTCATTGCTACAAAACGCTTCAGGTATTTCTTACGAAACTTACCATACAATTCAGCAATTGTACACATCGTTGTTTAATCAAGTAAGTTGAAAATTTATGTCCACAAAAAAACTTGTGTATGAATATTTATAGCAACTTTATTCATTATTGCCAAAACTTGAAAATAACCGAAATGCCCATTAGTAAATGAATGGGTAAATAAATGGTGGGACACCCAGAAAATGGAAAACTATTTAGCACTGAAAATAAATGAGCTATCCAAACATGAAAAGACATGAAAACAATCTTAAATGTATACTACTAAGTGAAGGAAGTCAGTCTGAAAAAGGCTACATACTTTATAATTGTGACTATATGACATTCTGGAAAAGGCAAACCTATAGAGTCGATGAAAAGATCAGTGGTTGCCGGAGGCTGCTGGGGAAGAAGAAATAAATAGGCAAAGCACAGACAATTTTTAAGTCATTGAAACTATTCTACATGATATTATAAAGGTAAACGCATGTTATTATACATTTGTCAAAGCCCATGGACTATACATCAATAATGAGCCCTAATGAAAACTATGGACTTTGAATAATAATGATATGTCAGTGTAGGTTGATCAAGTGTAAAAACATGTACCACTACATTATGGGATGCTGATAGTAGAGAAGGCTTTTGTGTGGCGGGGTTGTGGAGGTGTGGGGTTTATATGGGAACTCTATGTTGTGTACAATTTTACTGTGAAACTGAACTGCTCTTAAAGTCTATTGAAGAATAAAGAAATGTTCTAGCTGATTTCGGAGGAAGATGTTCATCCTTGATTTAAAAACATAAGTGAGTAAGGATTAAAGAAAAGTCTTAAGTCTTGGTATTACCTAAATTTCTGCTTTATTAATAGTCAGAAGATGACTTTTTGTTTTGACTTTTGTTCATGGTACTGGTGAGATCGATCAATTTTATAGTTGCTTGGTTCCTCACAAGATCTCCATTATCATTTTGTCTGTGTTTATGGCAAGTATTCTTCCATTTAGGAATCAGATCTATTAACTTCTGAGAAAAATCAATGTATTTTATATGATGGATGTTGATGTGTCAGCTTGAATAGTCTGAACCACAGTGCCAAGAAATCCCTCTCAAGTATGTTTACGGTGGGTTCCCAGGGACTCAAGAGACTTGGAAAACTAAAGGGAGCAGGAGCCATTTTTAGCATGTATATACCTTGTTCCAGTTATTCAGTCAAACACTGATCTATGTTCTTTGTGAAAGGATTTTATGAATGAGATTAAATATTCTAATTGGTTGACTTTATTAAAAAGGAAGATTATCTTGTGTAGGCCTGATTTAATCTGTTGAAAGGTCTTTAAGTATGCTGAGACCTTCTTTCAGTAGAGCCTCCCACTAGTGGACAAAAAGCCTTAGCTCCTGCCTCTGGGCTTCTGGCCTGCTCATGATCTTCCCTTCCTGCCTGCCTGTCCAGCAGGCTTTGGGATCCTATAATTATATCAACAAATAGACATACAATTGCTTATATGTATGTGTGTATGTGTATATATATAATCTCCTACTGGATCTACTTCTCTGATTGAACTCTGATACTTTTCTTTCACTGTAGGGAGGGAAATAAAAAATAGGATGGAAGGAGAAAAGAAAGAAGGGTGGAGCTTTCATTATTGTAGTTTTATGTTCAGATGTTTAATACCTTTTTTAAAAAAGAATGCTTATTTTGTCTTTCAAATGACTATTATGTCCAACAACTTTTGACGTATTGTCTAAAATGGCATATTAACTATATGGTAGTAGTAGATGTCAGTATTGAATCAATAACACTAGGAATATATGAAACATCAACATTTCCCAGAGTGAACCCTTCGTTTTGTATCCAGTTTTGTATTACAGGCCAGAAATTTTGCTGCTAATAGGTTTATGCATGATAATTCTCCACAGTTTAGTGTACTTAGTACTCTCCTACAGCACATTCTCTTATAGCCTATTCAATAGCATCCAAGCAAAATAGAATTTCTCTTTTAATTAGTGAACACTGGAACACCCATGTATTGGTCCATTTTCATGCTGCTGATAAAGACATACCCAAGACTCAGAAAAAAAAAGAGGTTTAATTGGACTTACAGTTCCACACAGATGGGGAGGCCTAGAATCATGGCAGAAGGCGAAGGGCACTTCTTACATGGTGGTGGCAAGAGAAAATGAGGAAGATACAAAAGCAGAAACCCCCGATAAAACCATTAGATCTTGTGAGGCTTATTCACTACCACAAGAACGGTATGGGGGAACCGCCCCCATGATTCAAATGATCTCCCACTTGGTCCCTCCCACAGCACATGAAAATTATGGTAGTGCAATTCAAGATGAGATTTGGGTGAGGACACAGTCAAACCATATTATTTCACCCCTGGCACCTCCAAATCTCATGTCCTCACATTTCAAAACCAATCATGCCTTCCCAACAGTTCCCCAAAGTCTTAACTCATTTCAACATTAACTCAAAATTCCACAGTCCAAAGTCTCATCAGACAAGGCAAGTCCCTTCTGCCTATGAGCCTATAAAATCAAAAGCAAGCTAGTTATTTCCTAGATACAATAGGGGTACAGATATTGGGTAAACACAGCCATTCCAAATGGGAGAAATTGGCCAAAACAAAGGGGTTACAGGGCCCATGCAAGTCTGAAATCCAGCAGGGCAGTCAAATTTTAGAGCTCCAAAATGATCTCCTTTGGCTCCAGGTCTCACATCCAGGTCACAGTGATGCATGAGGTGGGTTCTGATGGTCTCAGGGAGCTCTGTCCCTGTGGCTTTCCAGGGTACAGTCTCCCTCCCAGCTGCTTTTATGGGCTGGCATTGAGTGTCTCCAGCTTTTCCAGGCCTACGGTGCAAGCTGTAGGTGGATCTACCATTCTGGGGTCTGAAGGATGGTGCCCTCTTCTCACAACTCCACTAGGCAGTGCCCCAGTAGGGACTCTGTGTTGGGGGCTCCAACTCCATATTTCCCTTCCACATTGCCCTAGCAGAGGTTCTCCATGAGGGATCCACCGCTGCAGCAAACTTCTGTCTGGGCATCCAGGCATTTCCATACATCTTCTGAAATGTAGGTGGAGGTTCCCAAACCCCAGTTCTTGACTTCTGTGTACTTGCAGGCTCAACACCATGTGGAAGCTGCCAAGGCTTGGGGTTTGCACCCTCTGAAGCCATAGCTCAAGCTCTACATTGGCCCCTTTCAGTCATGGCTGGAGCAGCTGGACACAGGACACCAAGTCCCTAGGCTGCTCACAGCATGGGGACCCTGGGCCCAGACCGCAAAACCATTTTCTCCTAGGCCTCCAGGCCTGTGATAAGAGGGGCTCCCATGAAGTCCTCTGACAGCTCTGGAGACATTTTCCCCATTGTCTTGGGGATTAACATCTGGCTCCTCATTACTTATGCAAATTTCTGCAGCCAGCTTGAATTTCTCCTCAGAAAATGGAATTTTCTTTTCTATCACATTGTCAGGCTGCAGATTCCCTGAACTTTTATGCTCTGCTTCCCTTTTAAAACTGAATGCCTTTAACAGCACCTAAGGCACCTCTTGAATGCTTTGCTGCTTAGAAATTTCTTCCACCAGATACCCTAAATCATCCCTGTCAAGTTCAAAGTTTCACAAATCTCTAGGGCAGGGGCAAAATGCTGCCAGCCCTTTTGCTAAAACAGCAAGAGTCATCTTTGCTTCAGTTCCCAACAAGTTCCTCATCTCCATCTGAGACCGCCTCAGCCTGGACCTTATTGTCCATATTGCTGTCAGGCTTTTGATCAAAGCCATTCACAAGTCTCTAGGAAGTTCTAAACTTTCCCACATTTTCCTCTCTTCTCCTGAGCCCTCCAGACTGTTTCAACCGCTGCCTGTTACCCAGATCCAAAGTCACTTCCACATTTTCAAGTCTTTTCAGCAACGACCCCCCCTACTGGTACCAATTTACTGTATTAGTCTATTTTCAAACTGCTGACACAGACATACCCGAGACTAGGAAGAAAAAGAGGTTTAATTGGACTCACAGTTCCACGTGGCTCGTGGAATCATGGCAGGAGATGAAAGGCACTCCTTACATGGCAGTTGCAAAAGAAAATGAGAAAGATACAAAAGTAGAAACCCCTGATAAAACCATTAGATCTTGTGATACTTATTCATTACTGTGAGAAGAGTTTGGGGGAAATTGGCCCCATGATTCAAATTATCTCCCACTGGGTCCCTCCCATAACAATGGGAATTATGGGAGTAAAACTCAAGATGAGATTTGGGTGGGGACACAGCCAAAACGTATCAACCAACTCTCCAATAAAAATAATAAACAAAAAATAAGTTGTTATTTAAAATAGTGAAGTAGTAAAGTTATATATTTATCTCAAAAAGCATATACTATAAAACATTTTAACTTTTGGTTTTCATAGATTTATAATTTTAAGCTATATTAAATGCATGCAGAAAACATGCTAAACATCACAAATTTGGAAGAAAAATAGTGGATTTTGCAATCTGCAAGAATTAATATAGAATTCATTTGCTTAACTGGGCACAGTGGTACATGCCTATAGTCCCAGCTACTTCCAAGCTGAGATGGAAGGATTGCTTGAGCCTGGGAGGTAAAGGCTTCAGTGAGTCGAGATCACGCTACTGCCCTCTAGCCTAGGCAGTAGAGTGAGACTCTGCCTCAAAAAAATATAATAATCCATCTGCTTATTGACTTTCTAACTAAGCAATGAGGGAGAGGGAGATAGTGGTTTCTTTTTCAAACAGGTTAAGCATCTCTAATCCAAAATCCAATATCAAATGCCCCCAAATCTGAAATTATTTGAATGCTGACCTGATGCCACAAGTGTAAAGTTCCATGCCTGACCTTCTGTGACAGGTCGCAGTCTAAGCCTAGGCACACAATGCAGTTTATTCAGTGTCCCCAAGAGAAAAAAAGACTCTCCCAGCCCCTTCAATGGTGATACATCTTTTCTGCACAGGCCCAGAGTCCCCCATCTAAGCATTTTCTCAAAGGGAAATAAAATGGCATGTGTTCAGGCCATATTGGCCAATGGTAAGTTTCCTACTGTGTTACTCTGTTCTTGAATCACTATAAAGAAATACCTGGGACTGGGTAATTTGTAAAGAAGAGGTTTAATTGACTCATAGTCTGCAGGCTGTACAAGAGGGGTACCAGCATCTGCTCAGCTTCTGGTGAGGCCTTAGGAAGCTTTCACTCATGGTAACAGATGAAGTGGGAACAGACACATTACACGGTGAGAGATGGAGCAAGAGAGAGAGAAGCAGGAGGTCTCAGACTTTTAAACACCCAGATCTCATGTGAACTAACAGAGCAAGAACTGTCATCACCAAGCAGATAGTGCTAAACCATTCATAACAGATCTGTCCCCATGATCAAGTCACCTCCTAGCAGACCCCCACCTCCAATATTGGGAATCACATTTCAACTTGAGAGTTGGAGGGGAAAAATATTCAAATTATATCACCATGATGACCCACATGGGGCAAATGCCTATGTGCATTTCTCTCTGTGGATTTTTATTCATTTTGTTTGCATATTCTCTGTTCTGTGGTGTAAAGATATTGTTGAAAATGTCAAAAAGGCCTACAGATACCCCATGGGTAACAGTGATAAGAAAAAGAGGAAGCGTTTATGTTTATCTGTAGCACAGAAAGTCAAGCTGCTGGAAAAACTGAACAGTAGTGTAAGTATGAAACATCTCACAGAAGAGTGTGGTGGTGGAGTGACCACCATATATGACCTGAAGATAAGCTGTTGAAGTTCTACCCTGAAAGTGACAAATAGCCATTAAAGAAAAACATTATATACAGCTAAAAATAAGGATCTCAACCATGTATTAAAAGTGTAGATCTATCAGCGTCACAGTGAACACATGCCACTTAATGATATGCTGATCATGAAACAAGCAAAGGTCTATCACGATGAACTGATAAAGGGAACTATGAACGTTCAACAGACTGGCTGTAGAAATTTTTTTAAAAAGACATGGCATTAAATTTGTAAAGATTTGTGGTGACAAAAGCATCTACTGATCTTGAAATAGAGGAGAAATTTATTGACAAATTTGCCAAGGTCATTGCTGATAAAATTTTTACTCCAGGTCAAGTCTATAATGCTGATGAAATATCACTGTTTTGGTGTTATTGCACCAGAAAGACACTGACTACAGCTGATGAGACAGCCTACAGTAAGGAAGGATGCCAATAACAAAATAACTGTGCTGGAACGTGCCAACGCAGCGGGCATTGCATAAGTGTAACTTGCCATGATAGACAAAAGCTTGTGTACCCAGTTTTCCAGGAGTCCATTATGATGCTAACAAAAAGGCATGGATCACCAGGGATATCTTTTCTGATTGGCTTCTCAAACATATTTTACCAGTGGCTCATACTTATTGCAAGGAAGCTAGATTGGATGGTGACTGCAAAATTTTGTGCTTTCTTGACAACTGTTAATCTTCCAGTGAAAATTCTATCAACAATAATGTTAATGTCATGTGCTTCCCCCAAATGATACTTCATTAATTCAGCCATATGACAAGGGTATCCTTAGATCAGTGAAAAGTAAATATAGCAACACTTTCTTGACAGCATGCTAGCAGCAGTGAACAGAGGCCTAGGTGTGGAAAGTTTTCAAAAGGAGTTTACCACAAGGGATACTATATATGCTGTTGCCAACACTTGGAACACAGGTTCTAAAGATACAGTTGTGCATCCCCAGCACAACCTTTGGCCTTCAGTGATGATGATGAACAAGGTAGTGAATTTGAAGGATTCCATATATCGAGTGAGAAAAAATGATGTCAGACCTACTTACATATGCAAAAAACTTACCTTCAAAGTCTTAGTAAGCTGGACGAAGGGAATAACAAGTTTTTAACCTCAATAATAAAGCTCCAGTTGTTCATTCATCGACTGATGAGGTAGCTGAAATGGTCCTGAATCAAGGTGATTATGACAATAATGACAATGAAGATGACATTGTTAACACTGCAGAAAAAGTGCCTAAAGACAACATGGTGAAAATGTGCGATGGGTTTATTGAAGGACTAGACCCGTGTGCATTCATAACAAAACAGGAAATTGTGTCAGTTTATAAAATCAAAGGGAGACTCCTGAGACGAAAATCCTGGTTGATAAGGCAGATAACTGGAGGAAACACTTAAAACTCCATCCAGCAGAATGTCTCCTAAACCCTAAAGGACATGGTTTCTGGTCATTCAACTGCTTCTGACATTTCTTCTTACCTAAAAAAATAATAAAATGCAACATAAAGTGACCTTTTAATCAAAACACAGCATTGTAGGCAGAGACTGAAAGCCTGCCATTGTTTATTGTTGCTGTTGTGTAATAACTGAAATAAGGTGTTCTGGTGATGCTACTCTGCTTCTTAGTTACTCTGAACATATTATTTTCTCACTGTATTAATGGTATGTCCTATTTTTTACTGTTACTTATGTGTGAATAAGTTTAAGAGAATGATTGCGTATCAGTAGCTTATAAATTTAGTCAAGAATGGTGGTGATTGCCAAGGAACCACAGATTATCCTCATGAGTGACTGAGATAGGGACTCCATCACTTTCTGATGGTTCAATGTACACAAACTTTGTTTCATGCACAAAAATATTAAAAATGTCTTATAAAATTACCTCCAGGTTATGTCTATAAAGCACATGTGAAATATTAAAAAAAAAAAATTGTGTTTAGACTTGAGTTCTTTCCCCCAAGATATCTCATTATGTATATGCAAATATTCCCAAAGCCAAAATTTGAAACACTTCTCATTCTAAGCATTTTAGATAAGAAATAACCTGTATTTCTTAGGTTGTCAGCTGTATTTTGCTGTGTGTCTTTTAAAAATCAAGTATTCATGATATGATCTGGTGCTCTCACTAAGAGAATATTAGAATTTAAGACAATTTAAAACTCGATTCATCCCTTTCTCTTTAGAAAGCATAAAAAATTCTAATCAAATACCTACAAGATAAGGAATCTCAAAACTTTAACTCTCTTTTTTATATCTCAAGAGAAAATAAAAGAAACAAAAGTGACATCTAAGAAGACTACACAGCAAAATTCAAGTTAATGATGCCTTCACTAACAGTTCTTTTTTCCACTCCTAGTTTTATTCTTTTATTTAAAAACAATATCTGGCTTATCAAAGTGGTGAGGACAGATTTCTTGTCACATGATTACTGAGAAATTATAAGGCAAGAAACAGAAAACCACAATTAATTGAACAGAATAAATATATGGAAATGTTTTAAAACTATTTTAAATGTCATGAAAACTGCTTGAAAATATATTTTCCTTTTAAAGAAAATGGGTAGAAAAATTAATCAAAATATTTGTAATAAATTTGACTCATCAGCATCCCTTTTTAAAACAACACACACACTGATATGATTTGGCTGTGTTCCCACCCAAATCTCATCTTGAACTGTAGTTCCCATAATCCCCACATGTTGTGGGAGGGACACAGTGGGAGGTAAGTAAATCATGGGGTTGGTTACCTCCATGCTGTTCTCATGACAGTGAGTGAGCTCTCATGAGCTCTGCTGTTTTTATAAGGGGTTTCCCCGCTAACTTCGCTCTGCACATCTCCTCGCTGCCACCATGTGAAGGACATCTTGCTTCCCCCTCTGCCATGATTGTAAAATTCCTGAGGCCTCTCTAGCTCTGAAGAACTGTGAGTCAATTAAACCTCTTTCCTTTATAAATTACCCAGTCTCAGGCATGACCTTATAGCAGTGTGAAAATGGACTAATACAGTAAATTGGTACTAAAAGTGGGTCGCTGCTGTAAAGATACTGGCAATTGTGGAAGCAACTTCGGAACTGGGTAACAGGCAGAGGTTGGAACAGTTTGGAGGGCTCAGAAAATATGAAAATGTGGGAAAGTTTGGAACTTCCTAGAGACTTGGAGGGCTCAGAAGACAGGAAGATGTAGGAAAGTTTTGGAACTTCCTACAGACTTATAGAATGGCTTTGACCAAAATGCTGATAGTGATATGGACAATAATGTCCAGGCTGAGGTGGTCTCAGATATAGATGAGAAACTTGTTGGGAACTGGAGTAAAGGTCACTCTTGCTATACATTCAAGAGGTGACTTGGGTGCTGTTAAATGTATTCAGTTTTATGTATTCACAAAGATATGGTTTGGAATTGGAATTCATGTTTAAAAGGGAAGCACAGCATAAAAATTTGGAAAATTTGCAGCTGAGAATGCCATAGAAAAGATAACCCATTTTCTAAGCAGAAATTCAAGCCAGCTGCAGAAATTTGCATAAATTATGAGGAGCCAAATGTTAATCACCAAGATAATGGGGAAAATGTCTGCAGGGCATGTCAGAGGTCTTCATGGCAGCCCTTCCTATCACAAGCCAGGAGGTCTAGGAGGAAAAAATGGTTTTGTGGGCCAGACTGAGGGTCTTGTTGCTTTGTGCAGTCTCGGGACTTGATGCCCTGCATCCCAGCTGTGGCTAAAATGGGCCAGTATACAGCTCAGGCCATTGCTGCAGAGGGTGCAAACCCCAAGCCTTGGCATCTCCCACATGGTGTTGAGCCTGCAGGTGCACAAAAGTCAAGAATTGAGGTTTGGGAACCTCCGCCTAGGTTTCAGAGTATGTATGGAAATGCCTGGATTTCCAGGCAGAGTTGTGCTTCAGGGGTGGTCCCTTTATGGAGAAACCCTGCTAGGGCAATGTGGAAGGGAAACAGCCCTCCATATATACCATGGAACACTATGCAGCCATCAAATCACACAATGTGGCCTGTCGGTGGGTGTCTTGGGGGTGCTGGGGAGGGATAGCATTAGGAGAAATACCTAATGTAGGTGACAGGTTGATGGGTGCAGCAAACCACCATGACCCGTGTATACCTATGTAACAAACCTGCACATTCTGCACATGTACTCCAGAACTTAAAGTACAATAATAACAAAAAAGAATGGAATAATAAACATTTTAAATTCTGTTAAGTATAGATTGTATTGAATTACCAATGCAACTTGTCTTAATCCAAATAAGTTTCTTAAAGCTTAAAAAAAAAAAGTATAACTTAGAAGATCACTTTGGATACTTAAAGTTATTACTTTTAAAACCTCTAATTGACAAAGTTGACTTGTTATTTGACTTTACTCTCAATCAGATACCTTAATTTTATATTGTAATTTATAGCTATGTGGTTAATCACTTTGAATAATTTTAACTATTTTAAATTTTAAGTATATTTTGGTTTATGTGATTTAAAAAATGTATTAACAAAGATACCAAATCATCTTAAAAACAGCATTGTACAGGCCACATTGTGTGATTTTTCCCTCCCAGTGTTCTCATTGTTCAACTCATACTTATGAGTGAGAACACGCGGTGTTTGGTTTTCTGTTCTTGTGTTAGTCTGCTGAGAATGATGGTTTCCAGCTTCACCCATGTCCCTGCAAAGGACATAAACTCATCCTTTTTGATGGCTGCATGGTGTTCCATGGTATATATATGCCACACTTTCTTTATCCAGTCTATCATTGATGGACATTTGGGTTGGTTCCAAGTCTTTGCTATTGTGAACAGTGACACAGTAAACATATGTGTGCATGTGTCTTTATAGTGGAATTATTTACAATCCTTTGGGTATATACCCAGTAATGGGATTGCTGGGTCAAATGGTATTTCTAGTTCTAGATCCTTGAGGAATTGCCACACTGTCTTCCACAATGGTTGAACTGATTTACACTCCCACCAACAGTGTAAAAGCATTCCTATTTCTCCACATCCTCTGCAGCATCTGTTGTTTCCTGACTTTTTAATGATCCCCATTCTACCTGGCATGAGATGGTATCTCATTATGGTTCTGATTTGCATTTTTCTAATGACCAGTGCATAAATTAGCATTAGCTGCTTATAACAGGGATTATAATGGTAATATCTGGATTCTACATGAAATTAATTTTGTAAAATGGGTAGTAATACAAATTATTTTAGTGCTCTTTGGAGCATCAAAAGAATAGCAACGTTGGAAAAATTTTCAGGAGAAAGAAAATCTCATTTTGTAGTGGACTACATAAACAGAGAATTATATATCTACAGAATCTTGAGTCCCATTGTTGTTTGAATCCTTCTGTGATGTCAAAGTATGATTTGCAAAGGTTAAAAGGTGACTTTCATATAAAAATAAGCACATGCCCCAAATCTATTTAACACTTTAGTGAACCAGGAGGGTGAAGCTGTTTCCAAAAAAGTATAGAAGAAACAAAAGCATTTATGGTGACTGAATAAAAGAATGGTTATAACATTATACACAAAACTAAATAATGTCTTATATGACAGAAGAAGAAAGAGAAGGAAGAGGAGGAGTAATGGTGCGTTTCAGACACCAATTGCGTATCTGCAGGATAGAATATTAGCATTGCTATCAATATTAGCATTGCTAACATCTACCCTTTGAGAGATGTAAAATGGACTAATCAATAGTAAGTAGTAATTCAAAACAAAGGATCATAATCAGGTAATTCTTGAGTGGGCTTGTTGGACAACACTTCAGTATGAAAGTCTCCCTTCGTGATCCTAAATAAACTCTGAAGATTATTCTTGATTAAAAAAATAAGTTTATCCGAGTATTTTGTCAAGTTACAGGCATAGGACCAAAGATATTACATAGCTTTTGAATAGTCTGCTTCACAATTGTTTTGTTTTGTTTTAAATAACTCTTACTTGTTCTTCTATTCTGAGGCTAGGGAAAAAAAGACATTTGTTTTTATCAGGTTACGTATGTACCACTTATTCATGGGTATGAATTCTACTGTTTTAAGGTCCTAGAATCTGCTAAGTGTCAGATCAGCAAGGAATTGATATTTTATGCCACCTATGAGACTGTGATCTTGTAATCTAAATGAGGTAGCAGACCAGTTTCCTGGGAGAGCTTTTAGACTTTGAAGCCACATCTGAGTTACAGCACTTGTTCCTTAATGAAGGGCTTATAGTTCTGATTAAATTGGATTTATTCTCAAATATGAGAAGGTTGTCTTGTACATGATCTTGGCTGTGCAATTGATTTGTGCAATGAAATTCCTATTAGAAAAGGTTTCTATTGAAGCTTGAAAATAACAACTTTGTCATTAAAATTAAAAGGCTGTAGTAAAACCATTTTTTGTGAAGTAGTAAAGAAAATACTCTTTAAAATGTGTTTCATTTCAGTCTGCAAAAGCATAATCTAATAAGTTGAGGATTAATGATATGCAAATGATAAGGAGCTGATTCCTATAACCATCATACATATCGATAATATTGCAGACAAAACAACACACACCTGGACACACAATAGATTTTCCTCATCAGTTTATTTAGTACTACGCAATTGATTATTGTCTGTCTCTATCTTGGGTCAGTAGTGTGCTTTCATGAATTTGGTGGCTTCTGGAATTAAAAAAAAAACAAAACTGCTGACTCAATTGTCATGTATTTTCTTTATAGTCATCTAGGTGATACCACCTTAAGTTCCAAAGCCTGTACTTTTGAGTCTATTCCTCAGGTACAAATAATTTAAAAACATATGACACATGTCTTTCTGAGAGACTCTGCAACTATTTTACTTTCTTGAAGAAAAAATTTCTGGCCTACAGCAGAGCCTTCCGATAAGCATGAACGAAAAGCATAAGCTACCTATTGATGATATAACTGAAAGGCTGGGTTTAATTTATTGAGTAACCATCAATATCAGAATGGAGAAGAGGATTATTTTCCATTAAGGTGCATACATAACTGTGTCATGAAAATTTCATCAGTTTCCCCTGATGGTTGAGTAAGATATGCTTTTATTTTTTAATATAGAGATGCTCCTTCCTCCTCACATCGTCTCCTTAGAGTGTCTTCTTGAAAGTATTACTGTCTTGACAGAAGGCCGAATCTTTTGACTTTACAGTGCAAGGTTTTGGCCTTCTGACCCTTAGAACTATCAACCCTTACCTTCAGAATTAGTTCAGTGGCTCTCTCAAGGTATACATGACATAATCACAGGTATAGCAGTTAAGTCTTAAGAAGATATGAGAAGTTTTAATTGTCTATTTTTCAACTTTACCATATAATATGTGTGAAATTCTGTCCAGACTTTGTAGACACTTTTGGGCTACCTTTGCACACATGTAAATCTGAAATGCTGATTCACTGGTACCTTTTGTTTTTCCTCTCTTTTCAATATTGGTATCAAAGGTCTTTAGTTAGCTCCCTAAAAGTTTTTAGGCCTTTTGATGTTGCTTTATGAAGGATAAGATGTTACCATATTTACAAGCTAACAAGTTAGCCTGTCAAAGTTCCAGGGTTGCTGGTAGAAGACACAAGACTTCTGGGTCAGAAATAAAGGACTGTTTCTCACTCACAACAAAGCAAGCAGCATGATTTGAGCCAGCAGTTTTAGTGAGATGGGATTTTTCTTCTTAAAATGCAAGTACATTTAAAATATTAGATGTTTTGTCTTTGTTTTCTGAGAATATTAGAATTTTGTCTGTGTTTCTTTCTTTCTTTCTTTTTTTCTTTTTTTTTTTAGACAGAGTTTCACTCTTGTTGCCCAGGCTGGAGTGCAGTGGCATGATCTTGGCTCACTGCAACCTCCACCTCCCAGGTTCAAGCGATTCTCCTGCCTCAGCCTCCAGAGTAGCTGGGATTACAGGCATGCACCACCACACCCAGCTAATTTTGTATTTTTAGTAGAGACAGGGTTTCTCCATGTTGGTCAGGCTGGTCTCAGAATCCCAACCTCAGCTGATCTGCCCAGCTCGGCCTTCTAATGTGCTGGGATTACAGGTGTGAGCCACTGTGCCCGGCCTATTACTTTCTATATCAGCACAAACCTCATTTATTTTTAGAGGCCTTGTATTTAATATATTAATACCCTCTAGAGTGAGGAAATATTTCATATATAATGAAAGGTCAAGGATTTTATCAGTTATAGACAGACACAAGAGACTTTGTAACCTCAGTCAGTAACATTAGATACAGGTCAAATTTAACAATAAACACACACACATGCACATACACACACATACACACACACACACACACACACACAATCACTGGTCCAAATTCCAAAGTACCTTTCTTTTTTCTAATGAGCATGAAATATTTTCTTAATTGACTTACATTTATAAATAGATAAGTATATATCAAAAATTAATTAGCAATTTCCTCTGTTTTCTATGTTCAATTCCCTGATGTTACCAAAGGGTTGTATAACTCCAAACGTTACAAATTGAATGACTTTGTAAGACATGGAATTGTAAGATGTTTTCTATTTGTGAAGTAAGAATTCAGTATTGAAATCTATACCGAACACAGTCTCCAGTCTAACAAACACCACTAGTTTGTCCCTAAAAAATCAAATAGAGACTATTAGGGGTGGAGCAAGATGACAGAATGGAAGGTCCTGACAATCATCTCCTCTGCAAGGATACCAATTTGACAACTATCTACACGAAAAAAGCACATTCATAAAAACCAAAAATCAGAGGAGCACTCCCAGTACCTGATTTCAGCTTCATATTTCATAATGAGGCAGGAAGAACAGTCTTGCATTGCTGATGCCACTCACCTCCCATCCCGCAGCAGCAGCAGCAGCAGCATGGGGCAGTGTGGGTGGCGGTTTTGGTGCAGAGAGCATTTTGGTGCACTGGGGAGAAGGGAAGTGGCAGTACACATATTGGATTTACGTAGTGCAGATGTTCTCAATCTTGGCTGCATGTAGAATCACCTGGAGAGATTTTTACAAAAATATTCATGCTTGGGACACACCATACCAAATAAATCAGAGTTGCTGAGGTTAAGTCTCAAGTATCAGTATTTCCCAAAGCTGCTTCACATAGTTAAATGCCAATGTTTAGAAATACTGATACAGTGAGTGTTTCAGCTTCTAGACATCAATATATTTGTTTCTGATATTTCTCCTGAAGTCTTCATATACTTTACATCTAAAACAAATTGCTACTATGTCATTCTTTTAAAATCAGAGGCTTAAAATATATTCACAATTTTTTTATTTCACGATTTTTTTAAAGAAATAAATATGTTCTGCTAATATTTGGAAAACTATAGCTAAAAGATATCTTGGCAGAATATAAGGGCATTTTCCACATGCTGGTCTGGGCGTATAGTAAACTAGCCTCCCATATTGGTTTACACCAATGGCTTTAACGTGTGGTCATGGGTGCAAGTGTGTAGGTGAGGGTAGGAAGAGGATACAGGCTAATGTTATTTCAAAGCTGAGAGCAGTTTTTCATATAAAAGGATGATATATCCTTTCTTAAGGAAAAAATTTGTTGTTGTTAATTGACCTACGGGTTATACAAAGGTACTGTGAACATCTTATTCTGGGATGAGAAAGTTAAGACAATAAAAAGTTAAATGCAAAGGGTTAATTTTATTCTTGACAGAGTTTCCAGAAATTCCTCTCACACACACATTTTTTGGTGGCTATCTGAGAGAGGTGTTCTGAATTCTTTGGTGGGGAGATATAGAAAGGGAGGTATGGTGACCCTTGAAATATGATGGCTCTGTGGAAGCACAGTTGAGAATTGTCTGAGGGTACCTGTGGAGTAGCCCAGTCTAAAATCTCTCATATACTCAATCCCGTTTCAAGTGTTTTACTTTTGTGAATGTGTGTGTATATGCTTCTCACCAATGAAAATTTGGGTTTCTCTACGCAAACCTTTAGTAAAATCTTGCTAAACCGTGTGGGCTGGTCATAGCTGTGCTTTGCAGAGTTAGTGAATATTCTGGGTCCATGCTTGCAAAGCAATGCCAAAGTGGACAGCAGCAACTGCCTTAGTAAAAAGTTTCCAGAAAGCAAGAGAAGATGCAGAGTACGATGGAGATGTGATCTGGCACAAGGAGCAAGGCATTGGTAGACGAATAACTAGAATAATTCTGGAACTGGAAAACATTCCTCAGTGGTTCTAGGAATACCTAGGAAAAGAGTGTTCCAAGACCAGACATGCAGTTACTAAGGATTGATGCTATTTGCGGTAAAGTGAAGAGTGGCTCCTGATAGCTGAAGAAGAAGAGACAACTGGATTTAATAGGAAAAAAACTACCTTGGCTTTATAACAACAACTATTTATTCTACTAGTCAACAAGCATCCATTAATTGTATTATTGCATGTGTTGATAAATATTATATGCTTATTAATTATATATATGTGTGTGTGTGCATATATATATATATATATATATATACACACACAAACTGGGCCAGCTATCAAAAATTTCTTTAATGAGGTATGGCATTAAAATAATAAATACATAGTGAGGCACTCTGCCAGGCACTGTATGGATGAAGCTATTAATTATTATCTGCAATGGTAAGTCTTTGATGGGAAAATCAAAGACTTTTGTATTTTTAAAAGTACAAAACAGATTGTCCTATACAAGGTGTGCATTTTTATGTTTTAGTTTTATAAAGTGTTTTGCTTAATTGTTATTTTCACATGTAATATTTCAGTTTTATTTCTGGATGCAATTAAATAAAGGAGATTTATTTGCAGCTGATCCGTGGAGAATCCCTTTTAGCAGATGAGAGCATAATGAGAGGAGGTTAAATAGCCAAGACAGCCAATGCAGCTGAGGATCATCAAAAATCAGCATAGGAAGGAAATTCAGGATATAGAAGCCATCTGGCCAGAGGTAATTTAGCAAATTCTTAAAAGGAAATCTAGCTTTTGTTAACTTTAGTCACAACCCATAACAGAAATGTTTTAAACTCTCTTAATAAAGTGAGTGATTCAAGATTCTGTGGGAGGACATCCTGTAATGCTGTCTTCAAACATACTGGGAATTTCTCATTCTCAAATATCCTTAGGTAAAGCTAAAAATGAGCTATTGCATGCATGACCCTATAGAATATTCAGTCAGCATACCCATTATGAGCACACCTTTTCTAGAGGATATTTGGAAAAATGAAATTATAGCCAAAGTACTTATTGCATAGTTGAAGTTTTGTTATTGATGATAACCCTATATTATATATGCTCATTATATTCCCTTTGTTTTTGGTCTTTACCCTTGCTGCCCTCCCAAGGCCTCTCTTTTCTTGTATTTATCTCAGGCCGGTCCAGTGTTGGAACTGACATTCTCATTAACATTTCTGGTAAAATGTGAGCAATTACCAAAGAAATTATAAAATTCAAGTATTCAATGTTATAGATTTTCATTCATTCTTTTAATTACATCTGAAGATGTAATATAGTTGGGTTTACAATTTGAAGACCTAAACCTTCTTGGGTTCCCTAAAATAATTACATTTTTTTCTCAACAAATATTCACTGAGTACCTCTAAGTACCAGACACTACTTTACATACTGGAGATAAAGATAAAATGCTACTTTACATACTGGACAATAAAGAAGAAAACAAGACATACTGCCCCTAAGAAGCTTATAGCTAGTAAATGTGTGTATCTACATCTTTACATAAAAATATTGTAGTAAAATAAAAATTTTTAATATAATACACAAGAATGAACACACACACACACACACATCCACACAAACACACACACCCCTATATAACAGAAAAGGGGCATTAGTGGTCCTTGAATTGTGAAAAAAAAAAAAAAGGTATGTATTAAAAAGTATTCCTGAGATGCTGACAATTGAACAAAGACTTAAAGAATTTGTTTAATGTCACAGAATGCTGTTGTATGGGAACGCTAGAAGGGATTTGAACAATAGTTTGTTTTAATACATAAATTGATAGAATCCTAAAAAAAAGCACACAGCTAGTTGATAATAATGACATATAATCCTTCAGAGAGTGGAAGACTTCCCAGTAGTGGGAGAGTTAGAAATTAGTTGTTTGATCTAAACCATCCATGCACTTGTTTTAAAGTAAATACATACTGTTGTGGTTACTCATTGAGAATTCTAGATAAAATAACAAGTTTTAAAAATAGACACTTATGAGAGAAAGGGAAATATAGCCAAATAGAAACCTCCACTGATTGCCACCTGCCACAGGAAAATCAAATTTATCAACTATCTATGCAAAAGAAAGTACCTTCATAAGAACTAAAACTCAGGTGAGCAATCACAGCACATGGTTTTAAATTCATATCACCGAAAGAGGCACTGAAGAGGGTAGGAAAGACAGTCTTGAATCACCAACACACCCTTTTCTCTTTCCTCAGCAGCAGGCATATGGTGTGGAGAGAGAATCTATGTGCTTGGAGCAGGGAAAGTGCAGCAATTGTGGTACTTTTCATTGAGCTTGGTGCTGCCCTGTCACAGTGGAGAGCAAAACTGGGATGAACTCAGCCAACACCCACTCATGAAGAAATCATTTAGATCAGCTCTAGACAGAGAGAAATCCCACATCCCAGCATCAGAACTTGAGTTTTGACAAGCCTAGCCACTGTGGGATAAAGTGCTCTGGGGCACTAAATAAACTTGTAAGGCAGTCTAGGCCACAAGGGACTGCAACTTCTAGGCAAGTCCTGGTGCTGTGCTGGGCTTGGAGATGGTGGACTTGGGTAGCATTCTACCTAGCGAGACATAAGCTAGGTGGCTAAGGTTCTGCTTGTGCTACCCTTGCCACAAACTCTGGCAGTACAGCTCACAGCAACAGTAACCCCTTCCTTCTGCTTGAGGAGAAGAAAAGGAAGAGCAAAGAGGACTTTGTCTTACATCTCAATTACCAGCTCAGCCACAGTAGGATAAGGCAATGGGCAGAGCTGTGAGGTTCTCATTCTAGGACCTAACTCTTGGACAACATTTCTAGATACACCCTACGCCAGAAGGGAATCCTCTGCCTTGAAGGGAAAGACCCAGTCCTGGCAGAATGCATCACCTGCTGACTAACAAGCCCTTAGTCCCTGAATAATCAGTATTGATACCAAGGTAGTACACTGTGGATCTTGGATAACACTCTGAGACATACTGCCTTCAGGTGAGACCCAGTACATTCCCAGATATAGTGGCTATGGTGAGACTCCTTTGGCTTGAGAAAAGCAGAGGGAAAAGTAAAGGAGACTTTGTCTTACACCTTAGGTACCACCTTGGCTACAGGGAAGTAAAGAATTGTCCCTGTTTGCAGATGACATGATTGTATATTTAGAAAACCCCATCGTCTCAGCCCAAAATCTCCTTAAGCTGATAAGCAACTTCAGCAAAGTCTCAGGATACAAAATTAATGTGCAAAAATCACAAGCATTCTTATACACCAGTAACAGACAAGCAGAGAGCCAAATCAGGAATGAACTTCCATTCACAATTGCTTCAAAGAGAAT
>NW_016809129.1:1606415-1637827 GCF_001698545.2 Rhinopithecus bieti | reverse complement strand
AAAAAAAAAAAAAAAAAAAAAAAAAAAAAAAAAAAAAAAGAATTAAGCAGGATCTCAGGTCCCCAGTTACAGGCCTTGCTTCTTAGATGATATTTCTGGACTTGCCCTGGGCTAGAAAGGAGCCTACTGCCCTGAAGGGAGAGTAGCAGGTGTGGTAGCATTCACCATGAACTGGCAGAGGAGCCCTGGGGTTTAAATGAACATCTCTGGTAGTCTCGCAGTAGTCCCCATGAGCCTACAGTGGTGGCAGCCACAGAGAGAGACTCCTCTGTCTGTGAAAAGGTAAGAGAAGAGTAAGAAATACTTCGTCTCATGGTATGAGTTCCAGCTTAGCTGGAGTAGAAAAAGTACCAGGTAGATTTCTAAGGAGTTTTGCTCCGATTCCTGGCTCCCAGATGGTATCTTTGAACCCACCCAACGCCAGGGGGAACTCACTACCCTAAAGGGAAGGACACAAGGCTGGCTGGTTTCTCCACATGATGTTTGTAGAGCCCTGGGGCCTTGAGTAAGCCTATGCAACAGCCAGGTAGTGGTTACAGTGGGCCTTGGGTGAGACTCACTGCTGTGCTGGCTTCAGGCCTAATGGTGGAGGCCATAGAAGTGCCTGTGTCCCCCTGCCTAAGTCTAGGAGGCTCAGCACAGAGAGACAGACTTCATTCATTTGGGAGAAAGTAAGGGAAAAGGACAAGAGTCTCTGCCTGGCAACCCAGAGAATTCTTCTGGATTTTATCCAAGAACACCAAGGTGATACCGCTATGAATGTACAAGAACCAAAGCATTACTAGGCTTGGGGTGCCCGCTAATGCAGAAACAGCTTAGATCACAACACCCAACTCCCTACAAATACCTGGAAAGCCTTCCCAAGAGGAAGGGTACAAACAAGCCCAGACTATAAAGACTACAATAAATACCTAACTCTTCAATGCCCAGATGAAAACTCACAAGAATTACGACCATCCAGAAAAACATGACCTCACCAAACTAACTAAATATGGCAGCAGAGATCAATCCCAGAGAGAAAGATATGTGACCTAACAGGCAGCTACTTCAAAAGTGCTGTTTAAGGAAACTCAAAAACATTCAAGATAACACAGAGAAGAAATTCAGAATTTTATCAGATAAATTTAGCAAAGCAATTTAAATAACTGAAAAGAAGCAGAAATTCTGGAGTTGAAAAATGCAATTGGTATACTAAAGAATATATCAGAGTCTCTAACCGGCAGAATTGATCAACAAGAAGAAAGGATTAGTGAGCTTCAAGACAATGTGAACACACACAGTCAGAGGGAAAAAAAAGAACAAGAAATTAAAAAATGAAATATGCCTAGAAGATTTAGAAAATCACCTCAAAGGAAGAAATCTAAGAGTTGTTGGCTTTAAAGAAGAGGCAGGAAGAGAGAGAGAGAGAGAATGAGAATATTAAATATTCAAAGGGATAACAGAGAACTTTCCAAACCCAGAGAAAGATATCAATATTTAAGTACAAGAAGGTTGTAGAACACTAAGCATATTTAACCTAAAGAAGACTACTAATTGAACTTCTAAAAATAAGGATAGAGAAAGGATCCTAAAAGAAGCAAGATAAAAGAAACAAATAACATGCAATGGAGCTCTACTACATTTGGCAGCAGACTTTTCAGTGGAAACCTTACAGGCCAGGAGAGTTTGGAATGACATATTTAAAGTGCTGAAGGAAAAATACTTTTACCCTAGAATAGTATATCCAGCAAAAAATATCACTGAAACATGAAGAAGAAATAGAGACTTTCCCAGACAAATGAAAGCTGAGGGATTTCATCAACACCAGACCTGTCCTACAAAAAAAAAAAAAAAAAAAAAAAAAAAAATGCTAAAGAGAGTCCCTCAATAAGAAAGAAAAGGATGTTAATGAACACTGAGAAATTACCTGAAGGTACAAAACTCATGATTAATAAGTACTTAGAAAAACAGAATATTATAACAATGAAAACTCTTAGGTAGAAAGACAAACAGGTTAATCAATCAAAATAATAACTACAACAATTTTCAAGACATAGACAAGTACAAGAAAACATAAAGGGAACAACAGTAAGTTAAAAAGCAATGGGAAGAAGTTAAAGTGTAGAGTTTATTAGTTGTCTTTTTGCTTGCTTGTTTTCTATGCAGTGTTAAGCTGCTGTCAGTTTAAAATAATGGATTATAACATAGCATTTGCAAGTCTCATGATCACTGCTAATCAAAAAGCAAACAACAGATACTTAAAAAATAAAAAGTAAGAAATTCAAACATACGACCAGAGAAAATCACCTTCACTAAAAGGAAGACAGGAAGGAAGGAAATAAAGAAGATAAGACTACAAAGCAACCAGAAAACAAATAACAAAATGGCAACAGTATGTACTTCTTTATCAATAATAATATTAAATTATAACCAACAATGGGCTAAACGATCTAATCAAAAGACACAGACTGGCTGAATGGATATAAAAACAAAATCCCACGATCTTTTGCCTACAAGAAACACACTTCATCTCTGAAGATACACATAAACTGAAAACAGAGGAATGGAAAAATATATTTTACACAAATGGAACTCAAAAAGAGCAAGTGTAGCTATGCTTATATCAGACAAAAGAGGTTTCAAGAGAAAAACTGTAAGAAGAGACAAAGAAGAAATCCCAATACAATAATAGCTGGAAACGTCAACACTCCACTTTCAGCATTGGACAGATCCTCTATACAGAAAAGCAACAAAGATACATCAGACTGAATCTGCGTTGAAGACCAAATGGACCTAATAAATATTTAAAGAACATTTCATCCAGTGGCTGTAGAAGACACATTCTACTCCCCTGTACAAGAATAAACCATATATTAGGTTAACAAAACAAGTTCTAAAACATTTTAAAAATTGAAATAATATCAAGCGTCTTCTCTGACCACAGTGGATTAAAACTAGAAATCAATAATGAGGAGTTTCAGAAATTACACAAACACATGGAAATTAATGTGTTTCTGAATGACAAGTGGGTCAGTAAATAAATTAAGAAGGAAATTTAAAAATTTCCTGAAACAAATGATAATGGAAACACAACATAACAAAACCTATGGGATACAGTGAAAGCAGTACTAAGAGGGAAATTTGTAGCTATAAGTGCCTACATCAGAAAAGAAGAAAAACTTCAAATAAACAACCTAACAATGCATCTTAAAGAAACAGGAAAGCAAGAGCAAACCAAACCTAAAATTGGTAAAAGAAAAGAAATAATAAATAATATGTCAGAAATAAATGAAATTGAAATGAAGACAACCATACAAAATCAACAAAGTAAAAACATGTTTTTTTTTGAAAAGATAAGTAAAATTAACAAACCTTTAGCCGGACTAATTAAGAAAAAAAGAGAGAAGACCCAAATAAATGAAATCAGAGATGAAAAAGGAGACATCCCAGCAGATACTGCTGAAATTCATAGGGTCACTAGTGGTTAGTGTGAGCAATTATTTATGCCAATAAAGTTGAAAATCTAGAGGAAATGGATAAATTCCTAGACATATACAAGCTACCAAGATTGAACCATGAAGAAATCCAAAACCTGAGCAGATCAATAGCAAGTAGTGAGATCAAAGCTGTAATAAAAAGTCTTCCAGCAAAGAAAAGCCCATAACTCATGGCTTCACTGCTGAATTCTACCAAACAGTTAAAGAAAAACTTATACCAATCCTACTCAAACTAAAAGATAGAGGAGGAGGTAATATGTCCAAATTCATTCAATGAGGCCAGTATTACCACGATACCAAAAACAGACAAAGACACATCAAAAAAGAAAACTACAGGCCGATATTCCTCATCAATATTGATGCTTAAATCCTCAATGTAATACGAGCAAAGTGAAATTAACAACACATTAAGAAAATAATTCATCATGACCAAGTGGGATTTATTCCAGGGATGCAAGCATGGTTGCAAGTCAATCAATGTGATACATCATATTAACAGAATGCAGGACTAAAACCATATGATCATTTAAACAGATGCTGAAAAAGTATTTAATAAAATTCAACATTCCTTCATTATAAAAACTATCAAAAAGTGGGTATAGAAGAAACATACCTAAACATAATAAAAGCCATATGGAACAGACCCACATTTAGTATCAAACTAAAGGGGGAGAAACTAAAAGCCTTTCCTCTAAAGATCTGGAACATGACTTTTCACCACTAGTTTTACCCAGTGGTACTGGAATGAATTTTCTGTTCCATTCTTCTAGCTTATATTGTATGTGGTTTTGCATCTTAAAATTATTTCCATAATAATCCATATTAATACATGCATAAAGTATTTCCTTGTTCTTTTTATTTTTGGCAATTGCAAAATATTCCATTTTATGAATATACTGTAATTTCTTTGATTTATTGATGGAAATTTAGGGTGTTTTCTTTATTTTCCTATTATAAATAATGTCACACTGACTAATTATGTACATATGTAATTTTACCTGTGTAGTAGTATATGTCTAGGACAAATTTCTGGGAATAGAATTATGGTGCCAAAGGGTATACACATTTGAATTTTGATCATTGCTGCCAACTAGCCTCCGTAGTAGGGATTGTATAATTTACTCTCTCACCATAAACTCATGAGAGCTCCTCTCTCTACAGCCTTGCCAACAGTGTATCTTGAATTTTAGCTTAGCAGGTAAGTGCAAATTATATAGTATAATAATATATTATAATATAATATAATTTGCAGTAAGAGTCCTAAGGAGTTGTTGGTTAAGATTTAGTAGAAGTATGACTTCAGTTTGACCATAAAAAATGGTTAGGACTTGAATAAACATAAAAGAGGAGAGAGGCATTTATGAAGCATAATAATATACAGAGCAGATGGTCAGTGGAATGAAGGGTGGAAGGAAGAAAACTATCTAAACTGAAATATGCCATAGTGACAAAGAAGACAAAATGATAAAAGGCTTATTCAGGGAGGTCAGCAGGATACTCAGGGAAGACTATATCTGCCAGCTTTCTGGTCTTTGGATATTTTTAAATCCTCAGCTAGAACTTTTTAAAGTTCTAATTGAGACATAGGGAGCCATGAATTAAGGATAGTTGAGTTTTACACTGAATAACCCTAAATTTTTCCCCTTTTCTGCTTATTCTATTGATGGCACCCTATAAATATGATGCTCATTCTGCCTGTGTCTTTGATATCTTCAATTTTGATTCTACTTTATCCCTTTTTTTTTCATCTTGCTAATATATATGATGAGAAGGGGACTCTTTGTGGCCAGCTTGGTTGCTGACTATTGCAAACGTCAACGACTGTTACATTTCCCAACACACAGTAGTTATTCATGTAGCCCAACGCCAGTATTGTTCTTATTCCATTCTTGGCCAATTTTCAGCTATGTCTTTGTTTGAGCTTTTCCATTTACCTAAAATGTCATCCTTTCTCTTCTGGCCCTACCCAAAGCCTACTTGGCATTCAAGGACTAATAGTCAGTATACACACATTGTAGTATAAACCAATACACCGGTCTTGTAAACTCTTTTCTCCCATACTTATGTGCCTTGTATAATTTTTGTAGTATTCTATGTTTTCTCATCCTATAAACTGTTTTCCCTCCAACTACATAATAAGTTTCTCATAATCAGAGGTCATTTATTTTTCACTTCCTATTCAACACATGCTAGTTAGTCAAATGATTTATTGATACTTTTACCCAGTAGTTATTGAGCACCGACTGTGTTCATTAAAAGGCAAATATATTTGCATAAAAAGTAAAATCCTTTACAACTCAGTCCTCAGTCTTCTTTTCAGCTCTCCTGATCTTCAACTTTTTATCTACCTTTAAGCTCTAGCCTTGATAAATTTCTCACCCAGTTTCTGACATATCACAGGTTGTTATCACCACAATTTTCCATTTCCTGTTCCCTGTTCCCATGCTGCCTCCCCCCACACATTTATTAGGCCAACATCAGTTCCACCTCAGTGCTTTGCTTATGCTTCTCACAGCAGATAGGCCTCCTGCTCTTGCATTTCACTAGATTGGGAGGTCCCAGAAACCTGTCTTATTCATACTTGCATACTCACAGCACAGCAATCAGGGAGTGCAACGTGGGTGTTGTATCAATTTAGGAGTTATTACCAAAGGAGAGAGGCAGAATTGAGGAGAAGAATCCCCTAGTATTTTGAAATTTGGGGATAAAGAAGCTTTCAAGAAAAATATATGGTGAATAGGAGTGAGAACTCAAAAAGTGTGAAGAAAAATGAGAATGGATGAAGACCTTTGAATTTGACACATAAGATGCCATTAAAATACATGTGCAATAATAAAGTATTGCTACTGAAGAACTGAATATAGCTCATTTGTTTAAAATTTTTGGCAATAAAAGGAAAGAGAAATATAAGAATTAAGTAAAGATGTCAACATTAGCAAAGGGAAAAATATTCTCAAGATAAGGGTGATTAATTTGTTGATTTTAACATCTTCACAAACTTTCATTAGTAGTTACTTTGCATGTATACTTTTTCCACACCTTTGAAGCAAGTACGAAAAAATATTATTATATTGAGATAAATTATATAAGAAGAATAATACTTAAACATTGTCACTTGCTGCTATGCCACCTTTGCTTCTCAATATAACATAACACATCCCGGTCTGAGTTACTGTCATTCCACAGAGTTATGTTTATGAAGTGCTGCCTAATAAAATATTTCTTGTTTATTTTAATTGTTCTCATTAAATTTAGCTCATTCTTCAACACATATCTTAAATTTCTCCACCTCCATGAAGCCTTCATAAATACCGCTAGTTGGAATCTTTCACATTACCATACTATTGATTTCCATTTCTTAGAGCTTAATAATGGAGTCACTAATATTATTGTTTTAAATTAATAGACTTTATTTTAAAGCAGTTTTAGGATCACAAAAAAACTAAACAGAAAGTACAGAGGTTCCCAAACATTTCCTCCTTCTTTACTCTCCTTTTCATCTATTATTAACATCTTGTATTGGTGTAGTACATTTATTACAATTGACAAATGAATATTAATACATTATCATTAACTAAAGTTCATAGTTTACATTCTCATTCACTCTTTGTGGTGTACAGTTTTAGAGGTGTTACCCATGCATAACATCATGTGTACACCATTATGGTACTATACGGAATGCTTTTGCTTCTCCCCCCAAACTCCCCTATGCTCTATCTCTTCACCCCTCCCCTTTTCCTAACCCCAGATCTTTTTTACTGTCTGCACAGTTTCACCTTTTTCAGAATGTCATTGTCTTAGTCCCGTTTCTCCTGCTATATCAGAATACCATGGACTACATAACTTAGAGATAAAAGAGATTTATTGGATCACAGTTCTAGAGTCTGGGGAGTTCAAGGGCATGATGCCAGCATCTGCTTGGCCATCTGGTGAGGCCATCTTTTTGCATCATTCTATGGTGGAAAGTGAAAAGGCAAGCGAATGCACAAGACAAAGAGAAAATAGGGGCTGAACTCATCCCCTTATCAGGAACCCCTTTCCGAGATAACCAACCCGCTCCCACAATAACGGCATTAATCTGTTTATGAGAACAGAGTCGTCATGACCAAATCAGCTCTTAAAGGTCCTACCTCTCACATTGTTACAATGGGGATTAAGTTTCCAACACATAAACTTTGGGAGGTACATTGAAACAATAGCAGTCATATGCTTGGAATCACACAGTATGTAGCCTTTTCTGTCAGGCTGCTTTCACTAAGAAATGTGAATATAAGTTTTCTCCATGTCTTTTGGTGACTGGGTAGCTTGTTTTCATTTCATCACTGAATAATATTACCTTGTGTGGATGTATCACAATTTGTTTATCCATTCAGCTATTGAAAGACATCTTGGTTGCTTTCAAGTTTTAGCAATTACGAAAAAAATTCGTATAAAGGGCTGGGTGCAGTGGCTCACGCCTGTAATCTCAGCACTTTGGGAGGCCGAGGCGGACAGATCACGAGGTCAAAAGATGGAGACCATCCTGGCCAACATGGTGAAAACCCGTCTCCACTAAAAATACAAAAATTAGCCAGGCGTGGTGGCAGGTGCCTGTAGTCTCAGCTACTTGGTAGGCTGAGGCAGGAGAATCACTTCAGCCCGGGAGGTGGAGGTTGCAGTGACCCGAGATCGGCTACTGCACTCCAGCCTGAGCAACAGAGCCAGACTCCGTCTCAATAAATAAATAAATAAATAAACAAATAATTGCTATAAATATCTGTGTGCAGGTTTTTGTTTGGATACAAGTTTTCAACTCATTTGGCTAAATATTTAGGAGTGTGATTGCTGGATCCTATGGTAATACTATGTTTAGTTTCAGAAGAAACTGCCGAAGTGTATTCCAAAGTGGCTGTACCATTTTCCATTCTCATCAGCAATGAATGAAAGGTACTGTTCCTCAGTGTCCTCACTGGCATTTAGTGCTGTCAATATTCTCCATATTAGCAATTCTAATAAATGTATAATGGTTTTCCGTTGTTTTAATTTTTAATTCTCTGATGACATGATATTGAGCATATTTTCATATACTTATTTGCCAATCAGATATACTTCTTCAGTAAGATATCTGTTCAGATCTTTTTCTCACTTTCCCCTCTAAACCAAAGTACAGTCTACATTCAGTACGTTAAACTCTCAAAATTCCCAAACACGAATTGTTTTTTTGATTAATATCTGCTATTTTTTCTGTCTTTTTCTTTACACCTCAAATGTTTCCTTTTTTGCAAAAGTTTAAAATATAAGAACTTTATCAAATATGTGTTTTACAAATATTTTCTCCCATATGTGGCTTGTCTTTTTATTCTCTTAAACTTATATCATATTTAATCATTATAATTGCGTATAAGGTCCTGTAGGGTGGGATTTTGTCTTAGAAATGCTTTTGGTTAAATTTAATTAACTTGGCAAGCCTAATATTCACATATTAGGCTCCAACTTCTGCTGCTGTCACAGTTTCATTGGTAAAGTGTAGAACAGTTAAGTGCCCAGTTTTCAATGTTTGCCAATGGCTCAGCTATTCAAGAGTATATTTTAATATACAAGAAGATTATTTTCCCAAGTGTGTGTAAGTAAATAAGGGCTAATCATTTTAAGTTTGTAAATGACCAATATTTAACCTGCATATAAAACTTCCTCATTATATAGTATACAAGATTAATATAATTCCTTCAAAGAATCCAAAATAATTCTTAACTTTTAGCTTATCTTTTGTGTGTGTGTGTGGTTTTGATGGCTTCCATCAAAATTACTGAAAATAACATTAATGTGACCTTTTCCAACAACCAAACTACTGAGTAAGTTTTTCTGGTACACAGAAAGTTATGGTTATTGGGGTAAAATTCCAGAAAGTAAATGTGAAGAAAAACATGATAAAGTCCCAACAGAAAAGACCAAAAAATGTTTCCCAAAATATCAGTCTTCAGGGATTTACTAACCAAATGAGAGTTCATCCAGTCTAGAAACTTGAAATCACCTTCCTGAACAACTTGGATCAACCTTTTCTTAAAAGTTATAAATTTAGTTATTTATTCATCTCCTTTCCATTAACAAATTAGTTTGTTAATTTCCTTTCCTCATGGTGTAGCATGAGCCAACTGGCAAATTATGTTTTCTCTACCTTGAAAATGTACAAAATAATTTGTATTGTATATTAGACTATACACTTCCTGTTTTACTTTTAAAACATTTTCATTTTTTCCACAACCAGTGGTGGAATAGAAAAGGCAGTCATTATTTCTTGTCACTTATCTCACCTATTAGATATCTCCACCTGAAGGTTCCATAAATCTCAGATTCAACATAATCATTTTTCCCATCCCCAGAATCTGTTATATTTTTGTATTCCCTTAATTAATGACATTAATATATATCCTGTTTTCTATGCTAGAATCTTCAAAGTTTTACTCTTCTTCAAACCGTCTTCTGATCTCTCTTTTTCTATCTCCAAGGCCATTCTCTATATTGCCTTCTAGTGTATAAATCTGATACCAATCTTTAGACTCAAACTTTTGGCTATTGCCCAATTACCTACGGGAAGAAATGTAAACTCTTTTTAATGAAATATAAAGTCTTTCTTAAGCAGGCTTTGATGAATCTTTTCAATGTCTTCTTCCCCTCTAAACCAAAGTACAGTCTACGTTCAGTACGTTAAACTCTCAAAATTCCCAAACACGAATTGTTTTTTTGATTAATATCTGCTATTTTTTCTGTCTTTTTCTTTACACCTCAAATGTTTCCTTTTTTGCAAAAGTTTAAAAGAATTTCTATGACATAATTTATATTTTCCTCTGTGTTCCCACATCATTTTATTCCATTGTACTGCAATTACATTTGTTGTTTTCCACCTACACTTTCAGTTCCTCGAGAATGAGAACCAAGCCATTGAATTTTGTGTTTCCATCAACTTTGCACAGTATCTAGCACAGGGTTTGCAGTGAACAAAGGCTGAACAAATGAAAGACTGAACAAATGAATGAATGATTTGACAACACTTTGTTTACAATATAAAAAAATTTCTGCCTAAATAGAGAGGCTCTAGGATTAGTTATTTCTTATGAATACTCTATATGTATTAGTTTATTTACAAAATGCATATTACTAAGTACAAAGTTCTTTGTTTTTTAAAAAGTAGCAAGATGTATAATACCTAAACCCCATCTTCAGTGAGGAATATGGACTCTGGTAGGCAGATCCAGAAATAACAGAGTCAAGTAGAAAGTAGTGGGTACTGTGGCAGAGGTTTGCAATTCTGGGAGTTGAAAGGAGGACAAAATTACTTTCAGTTTCATAAGAAAACATGCCATTTGCTTTACTTATTACACTGTCAGTACAATTTAGACAATAGAGAGGGTAAGAAAATACATTTTGTAAAGCACACAGCAGAAGCAAAGGCTGGAGATGAGAATGGTTAGATGAGTTGGGCATGACCAGATTGTGAAGGGCATTAAATGTCAGGCTAAGAAGTCTGACATTTGTTCCATAAATCACAGGGAACTTTTAAGGTTTCTGGACAAAGATGTGACTAAATCTGGACAGAATAAGTCTGTCCTCTACAAAAGTTAATCTGGGATCAGCAGATAAGATAGACTGGAGAAGAAATAGACTAGTAATGGAGAGAAAAAATAGCAAAGTGTGAAGCACTCTTACGTGCAGCATTTTGGTGTAATAGGTACTTGCTGCTTTTGCTAGTAACCTCCATACTTTTACCATCAGAACATTAATGTTCTGTTCTCCAGAACAGAAATTCTGGAGTTTGTTTTTAAATTAGCCAGAAAGCAGACTATATTTTGATGGACTGGGTGCTGCCATGATGTGGCAGTACTCGGTTGCTGGGACCTTCCTATTGCAGCCTGAATATAGAGGCACTACAAAGCATATGGAGCCCATAGCAAGATCTTAGGGATATTTTACAAGTCCTAAATCAAGCTTTGCCTCTATATCTTTGGAGTCATGTTGGTTGAAGTCAGTTTGGGGTAGGTTTTCTGCAATTGAAATAAGTTTTGTACACCCATTTGTGTCACTAACAATCTGTATCATTGCATGAGATTAGATTTTGTGGATGAGGCATTTGAGAAGTTTCTTTTCATCCTTCCATTTTAAAGAAAGAACTTAAAATAAAAATATTCAAGGTTTAGCAATAGGCAACAGTGGTATTTAATTCAGTCTATTTCATGAATAACAGTAACTAATAGATAATAAATTATTAATGAAAGTAAAGAGTTGTGTTGAGTTAAATAACATGATATGCAAAAG
Source organism: Rhinopithecus bieti (assembly GCF_001698545.2). Taxonomy (NCBI): domain Eukaryota; kingdom Metazoa; phylum Chordata; class Mammalia; order Primates; family Cercopithecidae; genus Rhinopithecus; species Rhinopithecus bieti. Next base: position 1,626,062 of record NW_016809129.1, on the reverse strand, counting down.
CATTTGTAGGCTGTGAAACATAATACAAAAGTTAACTGTTAATACCATTTCTGTATTCATCTAATATTTATTGCCTCACCCATTGCCCGTTGGAATTTAAAAAGTCTTTCTCTACACTTCCCGTACACATTCAGTTTCTTCATAGTCGTTACACTGTAACAAAGTCATTAGACTTTCCTTGTTTGTCCTTCTACTGCTTAAAGTAAAAAAACAATGAAGTAAAACCCATTATTATTTTTTTGAAAATAAAAATGAATTCATCTTAAAGCCCTTAAGAAAACATCAACCTAACAACGGAGGCCTTTATTGCTGGGTGTTTTACTCATGATTTATCCTCTTCAAACCTTGGTTTTCTATTTGATTGGCAGTTTTAAAGCAATCTCCACCTTTATGTGACATCGCCCTATACTTTAAAAGTGATTTCGGCAGGGCGCAGTGGCTCTCGCCTGTAATCCTAGCACTTTGGGAGGCCGAGGCGGGTGGGTCACGAAGTCAGGAGATCCAGACCATCCTGGCTAAAGCAGTGAAACCCTGTCTCTACTAAAAATACAAAAAATTAGCCGGGCGAGGTGGCGGGTGCCTGTAGTCCCAGGTACTCAGGAGGCTGAGGGAGGAGAATGGCGTGAACCCAGGAGGCGGAGCTTGCAATGAGCCGAGATCACGCTACTGCACTCCAACCTGGGCGACAAAGCGAGACTCCGTCTCAAAAACAAACAAAACAAACAAACAAAAAAACAAACAAACAAAAAAAAAAAAAAAACAAAAAAAAAACCCCAGTGATTTCACTAACAAATGAAACAACTTCTAAGCCCAATAAGAAACTTCAATTTGAATTTTAATTGATACTTCACAAAAACACAGTTGCTGAGTGATACCAACAGTGAAAGTAGAGGTACATGGCAAAAAAGAAATAGGCTCAAAACAAGGATACAGCCGTTTATAAAACCTTATATAAATATTCCTTTTGGGTTAGTCAAAGCTCAGAGCCTTCATTCTTTGAAGTTTGAAATCGGCCAGATTTTAAAATATATTTTCAACTTGGGAAACGTATTTTTATTACACAGTTGAAATATTTTCTTTAAGCACGACTTGTCACATCTATTATTTAAGCTTTAAAATTAGCACTTCCTTTCTCTGAAGGAATATTCCATTTCCTCATTTCTTGTCATCTCATTTATTTAAATAAAATTTTTTTCCTCTGAGTCCCCTGAAACCTTTTAGAATGCTTTTTTTTTTAAACCACTTGGAATAATCTTTTATAATATTTACCTATGTTGCAGTTACATCTCCTTCACTTAATTGCTAAGGACTTTAAAAAGAACTATTAGTTTCTTCTTGTATATTACTGTACACTTTATTCCCTTCACTGCTTGAAATACTTATTCTCAGTGCATGTGGAATAAAATGAAAGTGAATTGTTGATTTAGTTTATAATAGAATCCTCTAGCAGTTAGTTATGTATTTTGTTTATAGCCTATTTTTGGCTCTCCTCATCTCCACCAACCCCATTCAAACACAAGCTCCAGTGGTCAGGCAGGGTGGCTCACCCTGTAATCCCAGCACTTTGGGAGGCTGAGGCATGTGGATCACCTGAGGGCTGGAGTTCGAGATCAGCCTGACCAATATAGTGAAACCCCCACCTCTACTGAGAATACAAAAATTGGCCGGGGGTGGTGGTGTGCACCTGTAGTCCCAGCTAATCAGGAGGCTGAGACAGGAGAATTGCTTGAACATGGGAGGCAGAGGTTGCAGTGAGACAAGACAGCGCCACTTCACTCCAGTTTGGGAGACAGAGTGAGACTCCATCTCAAAAACAAAAAAAGAAAAAAGAAAACAAGTTCCTTGAGGGCAGGGGTCTTTGTCTATTTGTTATTTGTTTCACTGGAACACAGTCCACCCAATAAATATTTACTGAAGAATGCATGATTGAATGAATAAACAATAGTGAACATAAACATTTGTCATTTTAAAAACTGAAAGTCACTATACCCTTCAATAAACAAAAACTATAGTGTAATATCTATTTTTTGTATTTACAGCCCCAAAGCTATTATCCAGAATACAAATTCTTTAGTAAAACTTGTAAGATGACATAGCAATGGGAAAGCAAAGGAAAAGCTTTATTTTTATGCAACTTTATGCATCTGAGTTTACTCACTAAATGCTTTTCTTGATATTTGCTATCTAGTATCACCTGGTCCTGTTCCCTTATTCCTTCCTTATCTTCATCATCACATCCTTCCTCTGTGATTCTTCTTAATGTTTTTTTTTTCAAGTCTACTAAATCACAGAGTGCAGATTGACCATTTCCTCACCGACTTTTCTTAGAGCAGTTGCCTGAGCAAGAGGTGCTATGAAGTGTTACAAGAGAAAGAGGGTGAAGGTGAGGCTTTTCTGTTAAAAAGCCCATGAATGGTGGAATATGAGCTGGGTTTTGTTGTGAGCTGGAAAAAAAATGCACAGTTGACAAAAAGAAAACCCTTTTTCATGATAGCACGCCAGGGCAAGGTCTCAATAATGAGAATGAAGCTTTTCACTTATGAGGGTGCTTTCTAAACTGTGGTGTTTATTTCTAGAGTGTCTTTTCCTAAAATCAACTGATTGGATCCCTTTTATTTGACAAAACAAAATTTGTTCCCACAAATATATTTATATGTTGAAAATTTCAGAAAGGATTAGATATGTATGGACAGTCAAACTTAAACTTGTCTTAGCCATTTGAACAAGGATAACAATAAGAGACTTACTCCTTGGAAATGAATTTCAGCTAAATTAATTTCCTAAGTCATATATTGGAAACCATTTTATTGGAGTTATTTAAACCAACAGACATTTCTATAACTTCTAAAATTCAACAGACATAAGAGTTATTGAAGGATCATGGCTAAATGTAGATTAAATACAGTCAGTTTTGTTTGGGACCTGAGATTTTATATTTCTATTAAACTCCTAATAAGCTTCCAAGTGATTCCAGTGATGTTGCTGATTTGCATTTCATACTTTGAGTTACAAGACTTTAGAAATGTTGGTTTTTTAAACATTTTTAAAAAGTGATTTATTTTGTAATACCTAATTATTTATTCTGGTCTTCCTATTTTTTTTTTAATAAATACTTTCAATTATTTATTATGCTGTTTAACTAAAACACATGATGCGTCTGATTAAATTTTAAACATTTATTCTTCTGGGATTTTTTTTCTCACTAAACTAAAATTAAAAAATAGATAAATAGTGTAATATTCTAGAGTTGGATGAAAAGCTAAGCATGTCTTACCTTTTTGTTTTACAGTCCCTCCACATAAAGACCAGGGAGTTTACACCAGTCAGTTACTGCCTGAGCTGAGAGTAAACTTTTTCTCCTTCTCTCCTGTCTCCTACTTTAGAGCACTTTCAGCAAGCCATGTTGCATACAACAGACTCAGTCATATGTTTTCCTGAATGTAGAGTGTTATAAATCTCCTTTCATTTTTCTCAAGTCCATTTTCACCAACATATTCTACTTCCCCTAAGGTAAAAAAGTTGGAACCAGGTTCAGTTTTTAGTTTCATTTGACTAGCTAATGAGTTAAAAAATTTCCATATTCAGCAACATTGATTAGAAATGTTTTTCTACTAGGTGTTGAGTTTTCAGAAACATTTTAAAGCATAACCATACTGTTAATGAATTTTTAGAAACACCATTGGAGACTTTTGTCTCTAAAGTACCACCTTCATTGTAACTGAATATTTTCAGGTCAGTGGTGGGGCTAAAAGATGGAATTCAGAGAGATTAACTCAGTTTAGCATTCAAAATTGCTTTAAAGTAATGATGCTGAAAACATATAACTTTGAAAAAATATATGTTACTGTATTAAAAAATTGTCATGAGTTCTGGTTGCCTGGAAATTATAAAAATATTATTCAACAATGAATAGCAGACCTAATTTTGTAAAGTAATATCTTCTGTAGCTTTGGTCTTCTATATAGCCATTTGTCTTTTGAGGCATAAAATGCAAGCCAGTTAGCAAAATGTATCAACTTAGAGATGTTGAAAAATGCAAGCACACATTTTACTGAAGTTTACATTGAAGACATAGGAAACTATTTTATCATTAGATGTATGGTAATTTTTTTTTTACATTGAGAGAAAAATATTGTAATTTATTGACATAGTTGCAAAGAGTTACCTAAATATTTGCTAACAAAAGAGTGTTTCATCTGTATTTTTTAATCTACCTAATCTAGATGAATCTGGCTTTCTTGCAAACAGTTTTTACTCTGTTGTCAAAGGGTGTCTTCTATACTCTGATCATATGACTCCCCTGTCTAGAATTTGTCAATGGCTCCCATAGTTTGAGTCCAAAGTTCTAAGTTCTTAGCTTCTTAGCACAATATAGCCTTTAATGTCGTGACTCCCACCTACCTCTCTCTAGGCTCATCTCCTGCTATTCTAAGTCTATCTGTAATCATCTAATGATCCAGTGTTTAGTGGAGATATTCTGTAACCCAATTTTTACTTTTTCCAGTTATGCTCTCCAACCATAGTACATCAGACTTCCCAACTCACTGAATAGTAGATCCCATTACAAAATATGAGTTTATTTATGTCGTTGATACTTTTGATTATTTAAAATATCTTCGTTTTAGAATTCCAAGCTCATTTATTTTAAATCTCTTTTACTTCCCTCCCCTAGGGCCCACTGTTTCTCTGTTTTAGGGAGCTTGATTTGCTAAGTCCTCTTCTCAATCCTTCACTTTAGAGTGAAAAGTGCAAGGCTGCCTCTAGGACACTTCCTTTCCCTCCTGTTTCGTGGCTCTAGCCCCTTCCCTCCTATGCTGGGGTAGGGAGGAGCAAGGCTTTTGTAATTCACTGTTGGTAGTTGTTGCTTTTCTGGGTAACAATGACAGGCCATTAAGGCCTCTCTGTTGTTGAAATCCAAATGCTTGAGTCCTTCAGCAGGTCCTCCCATGGGCCCTCTAACTTGACAGTTCCAAGAAGTGACAGCTGGCTCCACCTTGGCCTCTTCCACCCACTTCTGTCACTGTACCACCAGCCTCCTGCTACTTGGGTCCCCTCACCCATCATTGTGTCCTGTTTGTCTGACATTGGACAGATGCCTCAAGTTTTCGTTTGTCCACAAACAGCTCACACATTCTTATCATGCCAAATGTTTGGCTCAGAGGCTTTGCCATGCTATGCATTACCTTCCCCCAAGCCCTGGCATATTTCTCCAGGTCTCTTGTTCTTGTATTCCAGGAAGCATGGGTGGGAAAATCAAGTTCACAATCTATACATATGTCTAAGCAGGTGGTAAGATACTAGTCTCTCTTTCTTGTCAGGCAACCCTAATGTCTACAAATGACCCTCTTGGGGCCCCTTTACAATGGACATGTCTTCTGTTAGATGTGGTGACAATCCTTCCTTTCTTCTCCATGGGGAAAAAGAAGGAAAAACCTGTTCATACGAACACTACTCTCCTAACTTTTCTCTCACCGCTTTGTTTTAATTCTTGTCAACTCAACACCTCACTGTCCTCATAGGCCCTGTTGGCTGATTCCAGGGCTCAGGAAAACCTCCATCCAATATCATATAGCTCGGTCCAGTGAGCCTATGTGTCCCAAAAACAGTCACTCTGGTTCAAGATTCCCTTCTAATCACTCTGCCTCCATCTTCCCTTTTACAGTTGTCTTAGAAAGCTTACCCCCATGCTCCACCTTCTCAGTGACCATGTCTCAATTCTAGTGCAATTTATTGCTTTTTTCAATGCATTAATGACATAGTGACTATTTCTATAAACAGTAGAAATATTTGACTTACTTGTCTTCCTTCCAAAAGACTACAAGCTCCTTAAGGGCAGGAACTATTTATTAATGAACTTTGTGTCTCTAGCATTTAATACAGAGATTACTGTACAGATTGTTAGAAATGCATGTGCATTTAAAAAAGAAGTGGACCTGTAATCCCAGCACTTTGGGGGCCTGAGGTGGGTGGATCACTTGAGGTTGGGGGTTTGAACCAGCCTGACCAACATGGAGAAACCCTGCCCCTACTAAAAATACAAAAATTAGCCGGGCGTGGTGGTTGCATGCCTATAATCCCAGCTTCTCGGGAGGCTGAGGCAGGAGAATCGCTTGAACCCAGGGGGCAGAGTTTGCAGTGAGCTGAGATTGCATCATTGCACTGCAGCCTGGGCAACAAGAGTGAAACTCCATCTCAAAAAAAAAAAAAGTGGATAAAATAGTATTATATTTAATTATCCTGGCTGGGTGCGGTGGCTCACGCCTATAATCCCAGCACTTTGGGAGGCCAAAGCAGGCAGATCACCTGAGGTCAGAAATTTAAGACCAGCCTGGCCAACATGACGAAATCCCATCTCTAACTAAAAAAATACAAAAATCAGACAGGTGTAGTCGTGGGTGCCTGTAATCCTACCTACTCGGGAGGCTGAGGCAGGGAGAACTGCTTGAACCTGGGAGGCAGACATAGCAGTGAGCTGAGATCGTGTCACTGCACTCCAACCTGAGTGACAAAGCTAGACACTGGCTCAAAAATAACTAACTAACTAACTAAATAAATAAATAAATCCTGCTAATTGCTTGAATTGCAGTTAAATAATTAGATACAAATAAAATTAATTTCATGATTTTTTTAAAAAATCACAGAAAAGTAAAATTGATGTGCCACCTGTATGTTGCTGAGCAACAAGTATACAAAAAACTATCAACTTGATTATGTCCTTATGGTTACTTTAAAAAAACTATTTGTAGTTAATCATGAAGTGTATTCATAAAATAAGTAGTGTGGTAAATCAGAACTAGCATCGTTTTTGAAATCCAAAGCCCTAGAATCAAATAAGTTCTGCCACTTGTTATCTGGATAACCAGTCCCCATACCTTTCTGAGCAGAGATTAATAATAAGAATTTACCTGGAAGAGAGCATTTTAAGGATTAAATAAGATAGTGCATGTAAAGTCTTCAAAAATCTATAAAGGCATAGCTATGTGCACCTACTGTGTACCCACAAAAGTACAATTAAAATTTAAAGTCTCTAAAGGATTATAGAAAATACAAGTATTATTTATCATTTGTGATATTTCAACATCTCCATAAACCTGGAAAATTTTACCATTATCTTGTAATATTGGGTATTATTATTGAGGCTATTTCTGAATGCATATAGTAGTAAATAACCTGTAGAAAATTTACTGTTTTTGATTAATGCCAGTGGAAGAAACAGCTGATGCTTATTCTTAAAATTATGCTATTTTTTTCCTGATCAAAATGATCAATGATTTTCCATGTTTTCATCAGTCACACTCACAAGGCCCATGGTACTTGGAGTTTTGGCTCAACAGCTTACCTAATCTGAAGATGAACAAATGAGTTGTTTCTTATTTCTGTTCTCCTAGTGTCAAGAGTAATAGACACCATCTCTCTGTGAAAGCAGGTAACACATAAAGCTTCTTGACTGATTACAAAACACACTAATTCTATAAGTAACTTCTAAATCAGTGTAAAACTGCAACTTCAAGGGCTTCTAAATGAAAATTCAATACAGGTCTGTTTTGAAGGTGTTCTCTACAAGTAAGAATGCAAAATTAGGTTTGAAATCACTAAATCTGAGGACTACTTATGGCTTTTACTCTGCTGATATTCCTTTCATCTGGAAAAGTGGAATGGGAAGTAAGCCCTTCGAAAGGTGTTTTCTTGTAATGCTGAAACTTAAATTTGTCTTTCAACTAGGTTGACAATGAAAATTGTTTTCAGTGAAAATAAATGACTAGAATGAGTAGGATTTAAAAGTGTTCCTGTCCTAGAGAGGGCCATTTGACTTTCTCAACATTGCATTCTGTGTACCTGAAAATGTTCCCATAGAGATTTTTGTTAAAAATCTTTTTGTTAAAAATCTCTATAGTAGTGTCCTTTAGGCCAGTTTTATGAGCAACACGGTCATATCCATGTGTGTATATTAAATAAAAACTTNGTTGACAATGAAAATTGTTTTCAGTGAAAATAAATGACTAGAATGAGTAGGATTTAAAAGTGTTCCTGTCCTAGAGAGGGCCATTTGACTTTCTCAACATTGCATTCTGTGTACCTGAAAATGTTCCCATAGAGATTTTTGTTAAAAATCTTTTGTTAAAATCTCTATAGTAGTGTCCTTTAGGCCAGTTTTATGAGCAACACGGTCATATCCATGTGTGTATATTAAATAAAAACTTTAAAAATCCCAATTATTATTTTACATTTCCAGTGGGCAGTCTTTCTTAAAGATTATTTGGACTTAAAATTATTAAGATTATCGGGTTAAGTAAGAGAAACTGAGTTGAGGGAATATAGAGGAGAGACTTAAAGCTCTAGTAAATGTATCATGCTAGAAGAAGTGCTTTAAATAGGAAAAACTTCACAATACAGTGGAAAGTTGACAACTGAGTTAGAATTAGCCCAGTTATATTGCCAAGATAAGTCACATTTCTTTTAAATATACCTAATATTAATTTGGAAGGGAATTAGCAGTCCAATATCCCACCTATTAATTTACCTTTACCTCTTTTTTATTGAAATTTTATTTAAGGACAGGCCAGTTATATGCATAAATATATGTATATGTGGGTATATATATGCATGTGTGTATGTCTATGTGTTTGTGTGTATGTATGTAGATATAGGTATATACAGAAAGCATATACCTAAAATGATACATTCAAAGGTTTGTTTAAAAGATTATTTGTAGACTATTGATTACATAAAATATTCCAAGATGAAACTTTTTTTAGGCTCTTAGGAAGTGGTCAAACAGGGAGAAAGACATATTTTGGTGAGATACTTAGATGTCTTTATCATTATTATTGACAATTTTGAAAAAAAAACAAAACATACTTACTCTCTTTAATTGAGAAACTTCTGTTTGAACTGTGGTGACCATGAAGTTTTTGGCAGCAGAACCTAGTTGAAGAGGTCAGGCTCACTTCCCTTGCCTAGATCTCAATGAGCCTGGGATAAAAAGAGTATAACAGGTTATACTGTTCTTAGAATTGGGAAGTGATGGTTGAGTACAAGTTTTAAAAACTATCTAATTCTCTCCTTTTGATAATCTGCACATGATATCATTTGTTCTTCCACCCTATTTTTTTTTTTTTTTTTTTTTTTTTTTGATGTTGAAGAGAAAAAGAAGCCAGAACGTTTGAGCAATCCAAGCTACTTCCTCCTTCCTGGGTCATCTGTCTCCTTTCCACTCTACCCTCTTCACTTCTAGCATTATTTAGGACCACTAAATCCCTACCAGTGATCTCAATCTCCTCTCTTTTCCCCAAACACCCAATCCCCTTCTATCTTGTAGTTTGGTCAATGGTGATCCCCACATATTAGAATCTTCACTGCCATCCTTGACACCATCTTACCCTCTTTCATATTTAAATTAGTGCATACTTGTCCTCATAAGCAGCTTCTGTTCTCCACTGACATCAGTCTTGTAATATGTCCCAACACTTCTGTTTGCTCTCTTAAAGAAGACCAAAGGATGAGTCATCTTAGAGAAGTGAGATATAGTACATACAATTTTCTTGGACAGTGGGAAAAAAAGGTGGGATAGTCACACATCACCCAACAAAACTTATTTTTTAAAAACACTTGTGATGTATGTCTTTATCTTTCTCAAAATCAGGCCTTTCTACTTGCCCCCTTTCTTTCCTTACCATCCCCTATGAGAAGAAAACACCCATATAATTGTTGCTACTTAGCCTGAGTCCAGCAATAAATGAAGTGTGGAGGATACCTGACCCAACTGTAGCCTGAAATAGCCATGCACAGCCAATGTGCAAACCCCTGAGCACAAAATCAACCTGCAGACCTGAAAGCTAGAAATAAATGTTTGCAGCAACAGGACACTAAGATCCTGGGTTATTTTGGCAGCACCTGACTCATGCAGTAACCTATAAACTTAAAAATTGGTCTGAATATGAATATGCATTAGATTAAGTAAAGCAAGTAAAATTAGAACAAAGGGGAAGCAGACAGAAAAAGAAAGACATGACTTCTCAATGTTTTAGGCATTTTACATATTTTATCTCCTTTTATTCTCACCAGCACTATGATCTACTTAAACTCATCTCCAATTTATAGATGAAAAAGCTAAAGGATATATACACGATCTTATCAGTAGCTACCTCTGGAAAGCATGTTAAGGTTGCTATGTGGGAGAATGCTACTGGACTTTCACTTCCTATTTGTTTATGTGGTTTTTTATTATAAGAATGATATTGATTTTAAAAATGTTTTTCTCAACTTTAATAATTGGAAATAAGGAAGCTGAGGCTGTGTGGAGTTGAGTAAGAAGCAAAATGGGGACCTAATGCTACACACAAATCTACTTTAACTTGTGCACATAAAATTTTCTTCTCCTTTTGAGTCATAGCTATACATGGGGCAGAGTGATGGGTAAGCAACTATTAATCACTTTCCTGTCCAACGATTGATCACTTTCCTGTCCCTAGTATTGGCTGGCCTATTTCCACCTATCCTTATCTGCATCCCTTCTTCTCCTCATTGAAAACCTTCCATTTTGCAACTAAAGGTGTTCTCCCCATCCCCATTAGTTGAGGTGAAGAATAACAATGCTCATGCTTCACACATATTAGACTTTGTTAGAACTCTGGCCAGTGTGCTTTGAAATGCTAAATACTCCACCATCTGGCCTGCAGATGACCCTGTAGGAAGGTGCTGTCTGTACACTGGTAGCTTTCGAAATTGAAATCACATGAATTAGAGAGCTTTGTTCTAGTGGTTCGTTTGCTATTAAGGACTTTGACCCTATTTTTGTTAGCAGTTCTGCCATGGCATTTAAATTGCACATCTTGCTTGTTGATGTCTAAGAATAGAATTAGAGTGTTAACAAAGCTGAGAATGTTTTCTCATTCCATTTCCCAAGAATATGTAGGGTGTGAAGATGATGAGCAGAATGTGTTTTCCCATCATATCCTCCACTGGTAAACAAATCTGGAGAGTAAAACCATTCTTTCAGGCTTTCATCTTCTAACTTCAGAAAGAATTTCTGACATCTCTACCATTAGAAGAGCAAATATAGGCTTATCATAATATGTTAATTAAATCAGAAGGATCTGCAGAAGGAAAAAGCATCTCTGGAATATGTCACATTGTCCAACATGAAATATTTGATTCTTTCTTCCAACAGCAGAACTAGATCTTAAAACATTGTATATCAGGTGGTAATAGCCCATAAACTTTAAGTGACCAAAGTTACAGTGGCACTGATGAAGGCATAATTTATGTGCTCTTGCCATATAAGACCACAGAACAGGAGAAAGCAAACTTACTGAAGTCTGTGATTCCCAAAGTAGCACAACAAGTGGAAACTAGGACTTTTGGAATTTAAACAAGAAATATATCCCAGAGAAAAGCCTCTTGGCTGTCCAAGAAGGTTTTAGCAACCTTATAGGCTTTGGTGATCATTTTAATATGATGGTGATTGCAATCTTGGCTTGAAAGGTGTGATAGAAGAACACTTCCAAATATTTATACAGAGTAAGCCAAAGTTTTTAGCAAAAAAAAAAAAAAATTCAAAACTTTCCACTAGGGAGTATGACTACATAGTCAAATTTATTTGCAACATCTTTTTATGCATATAGTCATTTAACAACAATCTTAAAGTATCAGATGACGAAAGAATAGAATTCATATTTTATTTTGGAATTTAAGACAAAAATATATTGCCTCTGCTTTCACAACATATAATCAATTTTTTGTGATAAAAAAATAAAGTCTTAAGAAGTAAAATAGCACAATTGAATCTTCTCTTACAGTCCTTTTTTCATTTTCTGACAGACTCGTGCAGAGGGGTTTTCTCTCTAAGTAGATCTAGTGTGTTGCTAAGTTCTGCTAAACTACAGAGGGATTGAGACTGAGCAAGAATTATTATAAATTCCATTTGGAGCGACTTGTGTTAATAACCAAGTATGACATGTTGATAATAGAGTCAAATGACCAACTGAGCATTTACCTCACATGCCAGCGCATTGTTCACATAAGGTCATAGTGATATTGACAAGGTGTTAAATATGAGTGTTACACCGACAAAAGCAAAAATATGTAGTTGGATAAAAATCACAAACATTGCTTTCAATGTAATAATTTTGAAGTGTAATATGGAATTTGGGTCACATTTCTCTCAGCAATTTCACAAGCCAAGAAGCACAGATGTGTCAAGTTTTAAAGATTTTGAAAAACCCAAATTTCCCAGTAACAGAAACTAAGAAAACTTCTTTGATTAGAGAGTGAAACAAGATCCTTTCTTTCTCTCTAAGAGGAGAACGTTGATTGCTAGATCAGAGAAAAGAAAGTTGAAAATACATACTTTTGCCATAAACTGTCTGTTTAAGCCTTGCATTTTACAAGTATACAATACAAAAAATTTGTGTCACCTTTTTACTTCTTTATTTACAGTGGCCAAATGAATAACACCAAAACACTTGTTCATGTGTGTAGAGCTAATGTAGTAACTAATTTAATAATGTAACTGCCGTAATTTCAATGACAAGAACGTATCAGCTCTCCTTTTACTTTTCAAACTAACATTCAAATGGTTGAAATGCCACTGCTAAGGAAATATGTGTATATTTAAATAATAAATTTAATGAAATATTCTCCAAAGCCAGCATTTTTATAATATCTCTTAATTTTAGTATCTTTTGAAAGAAGATAAATTTGGAGGAAAGAATATGTGCAAGGGTATATGCAAAGTCTTCAGTTAGTGGAGGATATTTCACGTTGCACTGGGGTCAGGTTGGCTGTTTACATACTATGTGAAATAGATCCAGGACCAGTACAAGTAGGCACAGTAAGGAGACAGACACTGGCACGTTTTAAGGGAAGAAAGATCCTAAGGTTTCATTTTGAAGATAGAGCAGTCTGCTTCTCAATGTGAAATTTTCCATGAATGGAACTGTTAGAGCAGCTAGACAATCACTCAGCGCAGTTGTTGCAGAAACACCTACAGTTTTCCACTGGTGGGTTTCTTTGGGGGTAAAAGAGGATGATATGTGAAGGAATAGAAAGTTGGAGGCCCCAGAGAGACTCCAAAATTTAGGGAAAATATATCCCTATAAAATTGAAGTCCCACTTTGGAGAACTACATTCAGTATTCATCCCTATATACTTTCTGTGGAAGTGATCCACAGTTTTAATGATGTAGAAATGTCTCATTGATTACAGCATCTCCTAAGGGCTTACTTAAGAGTGGAAATCTCCTTAAAACATCAGGGTAGACTGGAACTCATGTAAGTTGTCATCTATCTGCAACATATTAAAATTAATATGCTCTGGCATTGCTGCAACTTTTGATAATCAATAAGGAGGACTGAACAAAAAAGCAGAATAAAGACAGATTTATTGAGGTTTATTTAACACTATGTAAGGAAAGAGAGACTATATCAAGCATTTCTATGTTTCATGTTTATTTAAGTGTAAAGCCATATCTTATTTCTGTTTAAGCTCAAGCATAGGAATGCAAATTGTACAAATTGTCCTCTGAGTAGGCAGATTTTAAAAAGGCATACACCTTCTGGGAAGATGAACTAAAAGAAGTTGCTCCACTTGGGGACTGCAGTTCTCCTCTAGGGTGGAGCTTGGTGAGCAGAGCACAAGCAGGATTTGAGGCTCTACTTGTCTCTTGTCCCAGTACCTTTGGGCATTATACAAATTGCGCATAAGTGAAGAAATAGCCTATGTTAATTAATAAATTAATGAATAAGTAAAAACATGGGGCATTCTAATTGTTTTATAGTTTCTAGAAAGATGTAATATTAGGAAAAAAGATTCAGCCTGAAAAAATACTTCCCAGAAGACTAAAGCAGTTATTTTTCCCTGATTCAGTGAACATCAGAAAACTTTCTAATTAATTCTTGGTTTCCAGCTATCCTGATTCTGGGAGTCCTGTAAAGCAATGATAAATATATTGATTGCTGTAGATAGAGTTGTATTCTGTAAGATATAAAATGAATGGCTTTTTCTCTTTCTTTATTGTGGGTTCAGAGGGCAATGTTTTATCTTCTTCTATTTTTCCAGATATAACTTTATTCTGCCTTTAAACTTCAGAGTTCCAACTTCAGAGTTCCAGCTTCAGAGGACAGAGCATTAGGTGAAGGGAGAGTTAAGCCTTGGTAGCAAAAGTGATGACATGTCCTCTGGTTCACTTCTGGGTTTCTTCCCAAGCTGATTCATAACCTCCAAAATAAGGTTAAGTAACACAATAGGCTTGGACTCAGCACCATAAGCTGTTTTGGAGGTGTGATTAGATCTTCACCTGAATCCTGTATTGTCTTGTGCATCATAGTATTCCATTAAATTCATTACATAAATGTAGAAAATACTTAAATCAATCATTTGAGAATTTGGGTAATGTCAATCAGTCTCCTGTAGGCTAAATACGTGTAAGTAGTTGAGAATAGTGATAGAATGTGTAAAACTAGACACTGGTTCAAAAAGGCTCTAATAAGTGATTGCTGCTTTGTAAAACGCTACCTAAACACATCAGCTGATCAATGCTGCATAACTACAAGCAAAGTTTACATTATTTGGTAGTCTTGCGATTAAAAAAAATGTAGGAGGAATTTTGGCAAAGGCAGGCAAAGGCATCTAAGTGAACAGCACAAATGACACAGAGACCATGTGCTAAAGTTAAGGCACATTAATCAAAATCGTAACATATCAGACTCCTAATGTCTCAGTGTCCAACAGTGGAAGGACCTAGCAAAAGTTAGGAAGTATAATTGTGGAAAGTTTAACAGTCTAAAAATGAAGTGAGATATGGTATAGTTATTTCTTTTTTGAAGTCAGGCATAATAACCCAAAAGGAATCAGGGCCATTTAATATATAAGCAACATGCCTAGAATACCTCAGTGGTCCCTGGAGGCATTACTACCTTACTAGAGAATTCTACCATTATTTTGATGATAACAGTGATGCATGAAAATCTTTCATTCTATTCACTTTTTTTCAAAAAATCAGAAAATTTGTAATTTCTGAAAAATTGTTAAAATATGAAGTAAATAAATATTTCTTATTGTTAGAGCAATGTTTTCTTACTATAATAAGAGTATGTATGTGGTTCAGTAACTAGTTGCAAAAATCATTTCATTATGGCTTGGCATTCCCAGGATACAGCGATGAAAGAAATAATAAATAATAAAGCCACTATGTGACGAATACTTGTCCAATGAAAATGCCTCTGATAATACCCTTTTAGAGGACAGGAATGTTATTAAGCTAGTGAGAACATCTAGTACAGTTCCAGCTAGGTGGAGTCAGGGCCCATTCTGGTAGGCTGATGTCTATGCCATACCAGTTGTTAAACATACTGAATATCATTCCTCCAGCAGAACCTGACACCTCCCATTCAACATCCTTTCTATAGCAGGACCCCATTTCTGTACTGGCAATACCTCCATTCTAGTCTTAGCTCAGACTTCTCAGCAGCACTCCACGCTTGGCCAAAGTTAACAAAGACACAAATAATACACTGTGTGTTATCTTGTAGTAAACAGAGGCTTTCCATTCTACCATGTTACAGCTGTGGAATCTTGGGTGGCTAATGAGCTTCACTTTCCCTGAGCTTCCTCACTTTTTAAACAGCTTTACTGAGAGATAATTCAAATATGTATTAGGATTCTAGAAAGCGAACCAACAGGATGTGTGTGTATGTGTGTCTGTGTATGTGTATATATACATATATGATACATATATATTTATATATATATATAAATATAAAACATATATATAAAGAGAGGTTTATTTTAAGGAATTGCTCGTGTGATTGTGGAGGCCTGGGAAGTCCAAAATCTTCAGGGTAGGCTGGCAGGCTAGGGATACAGGGAAGAATTATATAGTTCACCTCTAGTTCACCTCCAAAGGCAGTCTGCTGGCAGAATGTCTTCTTGTTTGGGGAGGTCAGTTTGTTTTTATTAAGGTCTTCAACTAATTGGATGAGGCTTGCTCACATTATGGGGAGAGTATTATGTCTGATTTACTCAAAGCCTACTGATTTAAACGTTAATGTAATCTAAAATACCTTCACATCTAAAATAATTTTCACTAAATAGCTGAGTACAATGGCCTAGCCCAGTTGACACATAAAATAAACCATCATACCATGCAATCACTCATTTAAAATGTATAATTCTATGACTTTTAGTATATTCACAGATACATGCAACTATCATTCCAGTTAATCACAGAACATTTTTATCACCCTCAAAAAGAAATCTTATACCCTTTATATATGGTCTGCCTGTCTCCTCATTTGCTTCAACCACAAGCAAACACTAATGTACTTATTGTCTCTATAGATTTGCCCATTCTGGACATTTCATATAAATGGAATCATGTAATATGTGGTCTTTTATGACTGATATCTTCCACTTAGCATAATATTTTCAAGGTTCATCTGTGTTGCAGCATGTATCAACACTTCATTCCTTTTAAGGGTTTAATAATATTTCATTTTTTATCTATACATCTGTTGATGGACATTTGGGTTTCTTCAATTTTTTGGCTCATATAAACAATGCTGCCATAAACATGTGCAAGTTTGTGTGTGTGTGTGGACATATGTTTTCATTTCTCTTGGAAATATACCTAGGAGTAGAATTGCTGGGTCATTTGCTAACTCTAGTTTAATCATTCGAGGAACTTTTAGGCTATTTTCCAAAACATTTGACACAATTTTGCATTCCCACCAGCAGTGTAAAGGTTTTCAATTTCTTCATGTCCTCACTAACATTTATTATCTAAAAATTTTATTCTAGCCATTATAGTGGTTGTAAGTGGTATCTGGTATCTGTCACTTTACAACCGTGATTTTGATTTGTATTTGCCTGATGACCAACGATGGCAAAAACTAGCATCTTTTCATGTACGTATTGATCATTGTTATATCTTCCTTAGAGAAATGTCTATTTAGATCCTTTGCTCATTTTTTAGTTATTCACCTTTTTATTATTGAATTATAAAATCCTTTATATATTCTGAATACAAATCCCCTGTCAAATACATAATTTGTAAAATATTTCCTGTCATTCTGTGGGTTACCTTCTCACTTTCTTGATGGTGTCCTTTGAATCACAAAATTTTAAATTTTGATAAAGTCAAAATTATCTATGTTTTCCTTTGTTTCTCATATCATATCTAAGAATCCTTTGCCAAATCTAAGGTCACGAAGATTTAATCCTATGTTTTCTTCTAAGAGTTTTGTAGTTTTAAGTCTTACATCTAGTTTTATAACAAATTTTAAGTTAATTTTTATAGATGATATTAGGTAAGGACCCAACTTTATTCTTTGGCATGTGGCTATTCAGTTGTTCCCAGCACCATTTGTTGAAAAGACTCTTCCCATTTAGTGGTCTTGGAACTCTTGTCAAAATCTATTGACTAATGACACATGATTTTATTTCTGGACTCTCAATTATATTTCATTAAACTATACATCTATTCTTGTATCAGTATCACATGTTGCTTTATAGTAATTTTATAAAACTCAAGTATGAGATTTCCTACTTTTCTCCTGTTTTTTTCAGGATTGTTTTAGCTATTCTGTGTCCCCTGCAATTCCATATGAACTTTAGAATTAGCTTGTCAGTTTCTACAAAGAAGTCTGGTGAGATTCTGACAAGAATTGCATTAGATCTGTAGATTAATTTGAGAAATATTGCCATCTTAACAACATTAAGCCTTATAATTCATAATCATGGGTTTTTACCACTTATTTAGAGCTTCTTAAATTTTCAACAGTTTTATTATTTTTAGAGTATATGATTTGCATGTATTGTATTTAATTTAGTCTAAATATTTATTCTTTATGATGTTACTGTAAATGAAATTTTCTTAATTTCATTTTCAGATTGTTGCAAATGAAGTCAATTCCTTTGAGACGAGACTAGTAGCTGTCTATTTTATGGGTTACCTCTTGCTGGGGCAAAACTTCTGACCAAGGGCTCTAGAGCTGGAGATGAGGACAATGGCACAATTCTCTCTGGCTGACACCCTCTCTTTACAAGTTGAGTACTACTACGTGGAGGTGGCGGGCAGGCAGTAGACTTCCTTCTCAGCTTGCTTCTTCTGTCATGGAACCACAACCTTATGAACTAGAGCAAGGTGATAGTATCCCAGTGTTCTCATTGGCACTGCACTCAAGGTCAAGACCTCTATTACATGAGTGGGAGCTGGACATTAGAAGATAGCCCTCACCTCATAAAAATACTCACCAGGAACTTAGCCTCAGCAACCAGCAGCTGGGGGCAAGATGAGAAAAGCTGACATCCTACTCCTCCCTGGAAGAAGGCCCTGTGCTCTTCTTGAAGTGGAGTCTTTGGCTTGCTGAGCTGGGAGGAAGGAGAGAGGGAGTGGTCTTGGTTCAAATGCACCTGACTCCCACTTTTTTTTAAATAGGATTTTATAGATTTTCTTAGATAGATGTTTATTCATTTACTGTATTCTTTTAGGACAATTTGCAGAGATTTTAGATGATTGCATTTTTATAATTTTCACTAATTTCACAGGGGACCAGTTCTGCTAATCTCTTCAAGCTGTCACACTACTGTATGATAAGTATTTGTAAGGGTCCTTGGCCCTTACAAATCTGTAAGTGATAATAGTAAATATTTTGGAGCATTTACTATGCTCTAGGCACAATTCTTTGGTTATTAATTAATTTACTTATCATAATACCCTATGAAGTAGGTAAGCCTGCAAAATCTACATTTTTAACCTCACTGCTACCCTATTTATAAAAGATTGGATGCCTATGCCTGTATTTACATATATGCATAGTGAGATTTTTCCCAACATGTGAATGGAAGTTTCCTCTGGGTAGTGGCATTTTCATAATTTTTACTTTCTCCTTCCTATATTTTGAATTTTTTGAATTTTGTTTTGTTTTGTTTTGTTTTGTTTTGTTTTGTTTTTTTGCTAAGAGCATGTATCATAATTAGAAAGACTACAATAAAAATTCTAGTGGAACTTTGCAGGTAAGAGCAAAGCTGAGTTAAGCTTTGTGATAAGCAATGTCTAGTGACAAGGGTAATTAATTTGAGCCTTTGTATTGCACTATTTTGAACCTTGCTCTGATTTCAATAGCATGTTTTATTTTGTAAAAAATTAGAAATCAATCAAAATATGTTCTATTAATGTTATTAATTGTATTTTGTGCCAAATGTGTTGGGCAGAATTCTGGAACTTGTTTCTAGCACTTATTTTTAGCTTTTTTTTCAAGCCTGATGAAAGTCTATTTTCTGAGTTTATAAGCACCTACAGCAGTTCATCTTGAGATCGACTAATGTTCAAACTTAATTTCTGAAAGGAAGCACTCAACCTGCTTGGGGATTTTCAAGCTTTCAGTGTGACATCAAAACACCACAATCTTCTTAAACAGTTGAAGAAGGTGAGTTCTCTGAGACTCCGTCTCAAAAAAAATAAAAAAAAAATAAAAAAAAAAATTTATTATGATGTTTTGATATAACTGACCTGAGATGCTCATTATAGTACTATGCTGGTTACCAATATTGTTTGCCAAACTTGATGGACTCTAGCGGTAATAAAGATGAATAGTTGCTTTGTTATCACTATTCTCCCCTTCTTTGAATATAATAGATTTTTTTTTT
>NW_016809129.1:1584801-1605876 GCF_001698545.2 Rhinopithecus bieti | reverse complement strand
TATTTATATTATATATATATAATACACACACATACACACGCAATAAAATAGGTAAAAAGGCATATTTCAATGCTGTAACAGCAACTTTTGGGGAGATGATATGTATCTTTTATTGTTTTTATTCCTCTTTTACATATTTTTTTAACCACAATGTTATTAATTTTCTAGGACCCCATAACAAAGTACCATAGGATGAGTGGCTTAAACAACAGAAATTTATTTTTTCATAATTCTAGAGTCCGAAATTCCAAGATCAAGATGTTAGCAAGGTTGGTTTCTTCTGAAGCCTCTTTCCTTATGGATGGCTTATGGATGGCTGTCTTTCCCGCATTGTCTTCACATGGCCTGCTGTCTGTATGCATCTGTGCCCAAATTTTCTCTTCTTATAAGGATATTACTCACATTACATTAGAGCCCACTCAAATAACCTAATTTTACCTTATTTCCTCTTAAAGACCTTATCTCCAAATACAGTTACATTCCGAGATACTAAGAGTTAGGACTTTAATATATGAATCTGGATGAGGGGGCACAAAGTTCAGCCTCAATAACAACCATATTCTATATTCCTTTTGCAAATAGAAATACAAGAACTTCATTTCAATAAGATAAAAGGAATAAAAACAGTTCTTTCATTATTCCTACACAAAATGAATTAATTGTTCTTTTTGTTTGTGAATCAATCTGTTTGGGCTTTGGTTATTAGGAGTCTGTCCTTCCAAATTCTGATCAGTTCTATCTAACCTTTGAACCTTTGGCCTAGACTTTGTGTGGTGATGACATCATCAAGATATCCAACTGCAGGCATTTCCTAAGGCAGCTTGCTTAATATTTTTGGTTAGTTTTGGAGCTGTAACAGCTTCCTTAGTCAACAGACCCCCTCATTTGTGTTTTCTTAACAGATATAAAGATTTTAGATTTAATGTTAGAGAAAGCAACAATTCCAATCTGACATGTACAAGGAAACTACAATAATTTCTTCCAGACCACAGCAAGTAACAGGAAAATGTATTCAAGGAAAGTTTTCTGTAGCCAATCAAGACACGTTCCTTTACGTTGCCTGAATTTTCTAAACACTATGTTGTATAGACACCACTAACAGTGGAACCTTGAGAAAAAGATGGGAGAGTCTTGTAATCATAGAACTCTTGGAAACTTTCTGACCATAAATCTCCCCTTGGGAAGATATTGCCTAGTTTTTATTTAGTTTAAAAAAGTGTAGTGGTGACCAAGGAAGGGCATTTTAAAAGGAAGATTCTAAAGAAGTAGCAATGAAGGCAGAGAAAAATGAAGTGGGATAATATCTACTGAATTCACTAATGAAATGGGAACCCCAAAAGGAGAGTTCAAATTTACTTACTATAACTGAAGACCCATGGACTACATTTATTTGCATATTTTCTAATGTATGTTTGAAATGAAGGTCTAACATAAAACACCAAAGTATATGTGTTTACATAAATTCACAAAATTATTTTTTATTATACATCTTTTCAGAAGAGTGCAGTTGGTTTGGGCAAAATAAATGGGAAAATATTTTTATAACACTCCACCAAGATCTTTTATGTCTCCTCTTTTAATGACACATGCTAAGTGAAGACATTTCCAAGTCAGTTTTTCAGTGGACTTACCTTGACTAATTATGAATAAAGAGATTTTGAGGGGTTGGAAAACTGAATATTCCAAACTTAATCATGGTTTCTTATACTAATTAGCAACTGGCTTTACATCCATCCAAATATGTTTATAATTTATAATATTTACTGAACTCAAACAAACTTGAGACATGTAAGACATATTTGACAACTTAAAAATCTCATTAAAGTATGAATTCAATAATTTAATAAAAGTTCTCAATCTAGAAAGTCAAGAATTTAATCTTAAAATTATCTCGAATACAGATTTTCCTAAACAGGAAAATACCCACATTTGGCAAAATAATTGAATATGAACATGAAAAGAAAGCAAATATGTCTAAACAATGATTCTAATATCAACTTCTCTTTTAATATTTCAAGTGCTGCAGATCTTTTTTATTGTAAACAAACCTTTAAAAACAAATCTCTTATAATTTATCTTTCTTCCATTTATATGCAATGTAAGCAATTTGCTCATGGCTCTGTAGCCCTGCTGTCATCACTATATTCCTCTATCTCTTTTAATACATTCAATTATTTTAATGGCTGGAAAAAAGAAAAGGAACAATGGTTTTCTCTACTCTGGACTCCCCAGTGCCTAACAAAGTATTTGTCATCCAGAACAGAACACCATTCTGGGTAGTATATTTTATTTGAAAAACGAGTACCCTTCATCAAAGCCACATTCACAAAGATGTTAGTGGGTGCAACACAGATTCTTTTCTAACCTAAAAAGAGACCTGTATAACTTTGGTACTTCTGATGTCTCAGAAATATTACTTGGCACAAATTATGATAAGGAACAAATTACTGAAGTTTAATTGCAGCCTCATGATGAGCCCAGTTACCTATTTAGACTAGACCTTGCAGGATTTAGAAGCTACCTTTAAAAAAGAAAAAAAACTGAGAAATTTGCAAATGAATAAGAAAGTAGGCCCCCTGGCAGGATCAAAATGCTTTTCCTCATCTGGTGTGAAATTCTTTCTATGGCTGTAGCTAGTTATTAAAGTACAATAGAATCCTAATTTATGACATATTTCTGTACCATTATAAGATAATTCCAGAATGTGCTGTGGTGATTGAAATGAAAGCAGCTGAATTAGGCCACAGGGTGGCCTTAAGAATTAGGAAAATAAAATTGTTGTAAAAAATGGGCTGGAGATAATGTGTCTTGTCCAGAAGCTGTGTTGCATTTGAAAATAGTGTTAGAAGAAGTCAGGAAACCTGAGAAAGTGAGAGTCTGAATAAGAAAACAGGCTCTGAATTCTTCTGGAAGGAAAATTATTACATTAAACTCTATCTCTTATTCCTTGTAAGGACAGGCGATACGAGCAGTTTTAAGCCAAGGATAAAAATAAGAAGGCTTTCAGTTTCCTTTAAGTTTCTGTTATACCAATGTCTACAACATTTCTGAGTATTCAATAGAGGCACAGAACCTTACTGGGGAAGGATTTCGTTATTTAAAATGTGCATGAAGACAGCAAATCTGGGTTCTGATTTACTCTTAGGCACTCATATCTTTCATGATTCATATATTTGTGGCTTCCTGGTGTGTATGCATACATTTAGGCAAGGAAATCAGAATCCATTTCATGGACCATATTCATCTTTTTAATGCATCTAAATAGAATGGAAGTCCCACAAGAGCTAGAGTTTTGTCTAGTTTGTTTTTTGCTGTTTACCCAGCATTTAAGACAGTAACTGACATGGACTAGCTATTAGATATTCCTTGAGGAAACACATACAGTGAGAGCATAAATCTTATGTTAAATATAAATTGAATGTTTCTAAAGTTCATTGACAAATTATGATTATGCATTCACTCTACCCACTGCACAGATAATTTTAACTGGTCTGTACCTGTAAATGGTTTAAAACCTGATGGAGACAAACTACATACATACCATGATCCAGTAACAACTATTTGCCAGAATTTTGCAGTTCGCTGCAGTGGGATGAATTGTCTGATCTACAGAGTGAAAATCATGCTACTGGAGTGTTCAAAAAAGCCAAGTGAGATGAAAATGCCAAAAAATTTAGGGTTGTCAACAGAACAAATACTACAGAAAGGTAAAAGAAGATGAGATGGAGAAGATGCCTTAGGTTTAGCTTTTAAAAGATTCAGTTGGGAACTCCGTGGGAGGCCTTAGGTTATATATAGTGACTAAAAGCCTTTCCTCTGGATTCAAACTGCTTCAGTTCAAATCCCAGGTATGCCACTCCATAACTCTGCCCTCTCTGTGCTTCAGTTTCTAACTAACAAGTGTACTTGTGAGAATTAAATCAGCTAAAATATTTGTAGTATGTTTAAAACAGTGTCTACCACACAGTATATTCTATTGCATGTTAGAAATGTTACTGTTATCAAAACTGTGTAGAAAGTTCCCAGATATAAGGAGCTTTGAAAGGAGTAGATAGTGAAGTTTTTCTATTCTAACTCTACCAGTGAAAGAACCACTGATATGCCACTCCTTAAGTTTGGCTATGCAAATCTAAGGGAAGCAATGTATGTAAAACTTCCTCATCACAACGTCCTTCTATTAAGCAGCTTTTGGCTTGATTCCCAATATTGTCCACCTTCAGGTAGTCACCACCATGTGGAATTCTTTTCCTAAAATGTTGGCGGAACCTACTGATTTGCTTCTTATTTTAAAGATCTTAATTTTTTTAGAGCAGTTTTAAATTCATGGCCACATTGAGAGGAAGGTGCAGAGATTTTCCGTATACCTCCTCCTCCAGATAAGTATAGTCTTCCCCATTATCAACATCCCCCACCAGAGTGGGCCATTTGTTACAGGTAATGAACCTACACTGACACATCTTTAGCACCCAAAGCCCATAGCTTACATTAGGGTTCGCTCTTGATGTTGTTTATTATATGTTCGCTCTTGATGTTGGACAAATGTATAGTGACATGTATCTACCATAAGAGTGTCACGCAGAGTAATTTCACTGCCTAAAAATCCTTTGTTTTCTGCCTAGTTATCTCTTCCTCCCTGCAAATCCTGACAGCCACTAACCTTTATACTATCTCCATATTTCTGCTTCTTTCAGAAAGTCACATAGTTGGAATTATACACGATTTAGCCTATTCAGATTGGGTTCTTTTACTTATAGTATGCAATTAAGGTTCTTCCATGTCTTTAAATGGCCTGATCATTCATTACATTTTAGCACTGAATAATATTTTCTTGTCTGAATTTACCACAGTTTATTTATTCATTCAGTTACTGAAGGAAGTCTTGGTTGCTCCCAAGTTTTGGCAATCATGAATAAAGCTGCTCTAAACATTAATGTGCAGGTTTTTCTATGAATATAAATTTTCTGCTCCTTTGGGTAAATGTCAAGAAGCACAACTGCTTGATTGTATAATGAGATTATGTTTAGCTTTGTAAGAAACTGCCAAATTGTCTTCCAAAGTAGCTGCCCCATTTTGCATTCCTACCGGGGATTAGTTTCCTCTAAGACCTGTTGCTCCATTTCCTGTTGCTCTGCATCCTCACCAGCATTTGATGTTGTCAGCATTCTAGATTTTAACCACTCTAATTGGTATGTAGTAATATATTACTAATGTTTTAATTTTCATTTCCCTGCTGACATATGATGTGAAGCATCTTTTCCTATGCTTATTTTTCACATGTATGTCTTCTTTGGTGAGATGTCTATTTAGATATTTTGCCCTATTTTTAATTAGGAATTTTTTTTCTATTGTTGAGTTTTAATAGTTCTTAGTATATTCCAGATACAGTCCCTTATCAGATATGTCTTTTGCAAATATTTTCTCCCTGTCTGTGCCGTATCTTTTCATTTTTTTAACAGTGTCTCTTGCAGAGCATAAGTATTTTAATAAATTCCAGTTTATCAATTCCTTCTTTCATAGATTATGCCTTTGGTGTTGTAAGTTATTGCCAAATGCAAGGTCAGCTAGATTTTCTACATTATCTTCTAGGAGTTTTATACTTTTTCATTTTACATTGAGGTCTGTGTTTTATTTTGACTTGATTTTTTGTGAAGCATATAATATCTGTGTCTAGATTCATATTTTTGCATGCAAATGTTCAGTTATTTCAGCATTGGCTGAAAAGATTACTCTTTCTCAATTATTACCTTTATTTCTTTGCCAAATATTATGGATCAAGTTGGAAAGAATTCACATCTTGACAATATTGATTCCTGCTATCAATGAACATGTAGTATCTTTCCGTTTATTTAATTCTTTGACTTCATTCAACAGAGTTTTGTTTTCTCTCATATAAAACTTGTACATACTTTATTAGATTTACACCTAAGTATTTCATTTGGAGGAATTACTGCTATAAGTGGAATCATGTTAATTTCAAATTTATTTTATTCACTGCTGGCATATAGGAAAATAAATGACTTTTGTATGTTTATCTGTATCTTGAAGCATTGCTAAAATTACTTATTAATTCTGACATGATTTGGCTGTGTCCCCACCCAAATCTCATTTTGAATGAGATGTGTTGTGGGAGGGGCTTGGTGGGAGGTAATTGAATCATGGAGCAGGTCTTTCCCGTGCTGCTCTCGTGATAGTGAATAAGTCTCATAAGACCTGATGGTTTTATAAGGGGGAGTTTCCCTGCACAAGCTCTCTTTGCCTATTGCCTTCCATGTAAGATGTGACTTGCCCCTCCTTGCCTTCCATCATGATTGTTAGGCTTCCCCAGCCATATGGAACTGTAAGTCCAATTAAACCTCTTTCTATTGTAAATTGCCCAGTCTTGGGTATGTCTTTATCAGCAGCATGAAAATGGACTAATACAAATTCCATGAGTGTTTTTGTCAGTGCTTTTAGATTTTCTACATAGACCATCATGTTGAGAGGTGAAGTCAGCTTGGCTTCTGGTTAGGGTGGGGATTTGGAGAACTTTTCTGTCTAGCTAGAAGATTATAAACGCTCCAATCAGCACTCTGTGTCTAGCTAAAGGATTGTAAATGCACCAATCAGCACTCTGTAAAAATGCACCAATCAGCACTCTGTGTCTAGCTAAAGTATTGTAAATGCAACAATCAGCATTCTGTAAACTTCCACACTGTGGAAGCTTTGTTTTTTCATTCTTCACAATAAATCTTGCTGCTGCTCATTCTTTGGGTCCTCACTACCTTTAAGAGCTGTAACACTCACCACGAGGGTCTGAGGCTTTATTCCTTAAGTCAGTGAGACCACGAACCCACCAGGAGGAACAAACAACTCCGGACACACCACCCTTAAGAGCTGTAACACTCACTGTGAAGGTCTGCAGCTTCACTCCTGAAGTCAGCGAAACCACGAACCCACCAGAAGGAAGAAACTCCGGACACATCTGAATATCTGAAGGAACAAACTCTGGACACACCATCTTCAAGAGCTGTAACACTCACTGCAAAGGTCTGCAGCTTCATTTTTGAAGTCAGTGAGACCAAGAATCCACTGGAAGGAATAAATTCCAGACACAAGGTCATCTGCAAACCAAGAGAGTTTGATTTAATTTTACAATCTGTCTGCATTTATTTTCTTGTCTTATCACGTTTCTTGTATTATTACATCTGGGACTTCCAGAACCATCTTGAAAGGCAGTGGTGAAAGTGCACATCTTTATCTTCTTCCTGATCTTAGTGGAAAAGCTCCTAGTTTTTCACCATTAAGTATTATGTTAACTCTAGCTTTTGTAGATATTTTGTAGATATTCTATATCAAGTTGAAAAGTTTCCCTCTATTCCTAGTTTACTAAGAGTATTTAATCATTGAATGGGTGTTGCATTTTTAAATTCTGTTTTGTATCTATTGATATAATCATGTGATTTTTCTTCTGTAGCCTATCGATTGACATGATTAATTACATTAATTGATTTTTTAATGATTTTCTAATGTTGAGTCTGCCTTGCACATCTGGGAAAAATCCGACTTTAACATTGTAGTGGTCCATTTTCACACTGCTATAAAGAACTACTTGAGACTGGCTAATTTATGAAGAAAAAATTGACTCACAGTTCCACAGGCTTAACAGGAAGGATGAATAGGAGGCCTCAGGAAACTTGCAATCGTGGTGGAAGGCAAAGGATAAGCATGGTGGAGCAGGAAAGAGACACAGAACATAGGCGGAAGTCCCTATCTTACCATAGTGGAGTAGAAGACAGAGAAAGAGAGTGAAGGGAGAAATGCCACACACTTTTAAACCATCAGATCTCGTTAGAACTCACTCACTATCAGAAGAACAACAAGTGATCCAATCACCTCACACCAGGACCCTCCTTCAATTTGACATAAGATTTGTGTGGGGTCACAAATTCAAACCATATCAGACATGATGTATAATTCTTGTTATACATTGCTGGATTTGATTTGCTAGTGTTCTGCTGAGGATTTTTGCATCGGTGTTCATGAGAAATATTGGCCTTCTTTTCCTATAATATTGAAATTAGGCCAATTAATAAACCTCTCATGGCCTCTAATGTTTAAGTAAAAGAAGAGTTCCATGTTTCTCACTTTAAACAAAAAGATAGAAATGAATATGCTTAGTGAGAAGGCAAGTTGAAAGCCCAGTTAGGCTGAAGACTAAGCCTCTTGCACCAGATAGCCAAGTTGTGAATATGAAGAAAAATTTCGTGAAGGAAATTAAAAGTATTACTCTAGTGAACATACAAATGATAACAAAACACAATAATTTTTTTAGTTAGTCTGTTTTTGTGAGAAATACTTAAGCCTGGGTAATTTATGAAGAAAAGGGCTCTTTTTATGAAGAAATGTGGCTCACAGTTCTACAGACTACACAAGAAGCATGACACTGGCAACTGTTGGCTTCTGGTGAGGCCTCAGGAAGCCTTTGTTCACGGTTTAAGGAAAGGGGAGCTGGTGTATCACATGGTGAGAGAGGGAGCAAGAGGAGGGAGTTCCCAGGCTCTTTTAAATAACCAGTTGTCCTGAGAAGTAACAGAGCAAGAACTCACTCATTACTGCAAGAAGGGCACCAACCCAGTCATGAGGGATCTGCCCCCAGGACCCAAACACCTCACACTATGTCCCACCTTCAACACTGAGGATCACATTTCAACATACGATTTGGATGGGACAAAGATGATACTATAACACATCTTAATGCTAATATAAAGAAAGTTTTAGTGGTCCAGAGAGAAGACCAAACAAGCCACAACATTTTCTTACGCCAAAGCCTAATCCAGAGCAGGCCCCTAACACTCTTCAACTCTGTGAATGCTGAGAGAGATGAAGAAGCTGCAGTAAAAAGGTTTGAAGCTAATAGATGTTGGTTTATGAGGTTGAAGAAAAGAAGTCATCTCCATAATATAAAGGTTCAAGGTAAAGCAACAGTGCTGACATAGAAGCTACAGCAAGTCATTCAGAAGATCTAAGATAATTAATGAAGATGATTATAATAAACTACAGATTTTGAATGTAGATAAAACAGACCTATATTGGAAGAAGATGGTATCTAGGACTTTCACAGTTAGAGAGAAGAAATCAGTGCTTGACTTCAAAGTTTCAAAGGACAGGCTGACTCTCTCACTAGAGGCTAATGTAACTGGTAATTTTAAGTTGAAGCCAATGCTCATTTACTATTCCAAAAATCCTAGGGCCCTTAAAAATTATCCTAAATCTACTCTGCCTGTGCTCTGGAAATGGAGCAACAAAGCCTGAATGACAGCACATCTGTTTACAACATGGTTTACTGAATATTTGAAGTTGACTGTTGAGACCTACTGCTCAGAAAAAAAAAAAAAAAAAAAAAAAATGATTTCTTCTTTCAAAATATCAATGTTCATAGACAATACACCTGGTCACCCAAGAGCTCCAATGGGGAAGTACAAGGAGAGGAATGTTGTTTTCATGCCCGCTAACACAACATCCATTCTACAACCCATAGATAAAGAGGTCATTTTAACTTTTAAGTCTTATTTAAGAACTTAAGTTTTTTTTAACTTTTAAGTCTTGTTTAAGAACTTAAGCTTTAAGAACTGTAGCTTAAGGCTACAGCTCTCATAGATAGTGTTTTTTTTTTTCTTATGGATCTGGGCAAAGTAAATTGAAAACTTTCTGAAAAGGAGTAACCATTCCAGATGCCATTAAAAACATTTGTGATTCAAGAGAGGAGGTTAAAATATCAATATTAGCAGAAATTTGGAAAAAGCTTATTCAAATCCTCATGGATATCTCTGAGGGGTTCAAGATTTCCATGGAAGAAGTCACTGTAGATATGGTGAAAACAGCAAGAGAACCAGAATGAGAAGTGGAGCCTGAAGATGTGACTGAAATGCTACAATCACATGATACAACTTCAACAGATAAGGTGTTGCTTTTTATGGGTAAGCAAAGAAAGTGGTTTATTGAAATAGAATTTCTGGTGAAATGTTGTGAATATTGTTGAAATAGCAAAGAAGTTAGCATATTACATCAATTTCGTTGATAGAACAGTGGTGGGGTTTGACACAATTGACTCCAATTTTGAAAGAAGTTCTACTATGGGTAAACTGCTATTAAACAGCATCACATGCTACAGAGAAATCTTTTGTGAATGGAGGAGTAAATTGATGTGGCAAACCATTGTTGTTTTATTTTAAGAAATTGTTACAGCCACCCCAGCCTTTAGCAACCACCACCTGAATCAGTCAGCAGCCATCCACTTGGAGACAAGACTCCAATGTCAAAAGGATTAGGACTCACTGAAGGCTCAGATGATCATTAGCATGTTTTTTTGAGCAAAAAAAGTCTTTTTAAATTAAAGTATTATGCTGTTTTGTAACACATAATACTATTGAACAGTTAATAGACTATAGCACAGTGTAAACATAAATTTTGTATGTACTGGGAAACCAAAATTTTCATGTGACTCATTTTGTTGTGATATTTGGTTTATGGCAGTGGTCTGGCATATCTCTGAGGTATGTCTGTATTTCTTATTGAGCAAGTTTGGCAGATCATATCTGAAGGAATTTGTTCATTTCATCTAGGTTATCAAATTTATGAGTGTAGATTTGTTCATATGCTGCTGTCTCATCCATGTATGGTCCATAGGATCTGTAGAGCTATACCCTCTTCCATTTCTGATATTAGTAATAGTGTCCTTTCTCTCTCTCTCTCTCTCTGTCTCTTTCTCCCTTTTAGTTAGCCTGGCTATAAGTGTATCTACTTTATTGATCTTTTTAAAGAATCAACATTTGGTTACATCAATTTTCTCTATTGATTTCATGTTTCCAATTTCAGTGATTTCTGTTCTAATGTTTTCAGCTTTTTTGAGGTACAATTGACAAAAGAAATTTGTGTATTTAAATTGTATAATGTGATATTTTAACTGTTCTAGTTATTAATATTATTTTATTCTACTTTGGATTAAATTTGCTCTTCTTTTTTTTAGTTTGCTAAGGTAGAAATTTAGATGATTGATTTTGGATCTTTCTTCTTTTCTAATACATACACTCAATATTATAAATTTCCCTCTAAGTGTTGCTTTCACTAATTTTGCAAATTTGCTAAGTTGTATTATTATTTTATTTATTTCAAAAATTTTTAATTTTCTTGAAATATTTTCTTTGACCCATTTTTTTAGATGTGTGTTGCTTAATATCCATATATTTTTGTATTTTCCATTCATCTTACTGCTATTGATTTCTAGCTTAATTTCATTGTGACCTTAGAGCAGACATTGCATAATTTATATTTTTAAAATTTGTTAAAATATGTTTTATGGCTTAAAGTGTGGTATATTTTGGCAAATATTTCATGTGAGTTTGAGAAGAATGTGTGTTCTGTCATTGTTGGATGAAGGAATTGATAGAAGTCCATTATATTTACTTGATTGAAGGTGTTGAACTCAACTATGTCTTTATTGATTTTATGCCTGCTGGAGTCTCTGTTTTTGATAGAGATGTTTATGTCTTCAGGTATAACAGTGCATTCATCTATCAGTTTTTGCCTCATGTAGTTTTAAGCTCTGTTGTTAGGCACATTCATGTTAAGAACTATTGTGTCATTTTGGAGGACTGACTCTTATATCATTAGGCAATGTTCCCTTCCTTATTCCTGATGAGTTTCCTTGGATTTAAGTCAACTCTGAAATTAGTCAAACCACTACTGCTTTCCTGTTTTTTCTTTTAAAACTGTTACTGAATATTGATAAATTAAGATTGTATTTATGGGATATAGAATAATGTTATAATACATATACAAAATGTGCAATGTTTGAATCAAGCTAATTAACATATCAACCACCTCAAATACGCATCAGTTGTTCCTCCCGTCTAATGAAACATTGTACCCTTTGACTAATATTTCCCCATTTCTCGCCTTGCCTCCCAGCCTCTGGTAACTGCTCTTCTACTCTCCAGTTCAATGAGCTTGATTGTTTTAGATTCCACATGTGAGTGAGTACATGTAGCATTTGTCTTTCTTGTGCCTGGCTTACTTTACTTAGCATAACACCTTCCAGGTTTATTTATGTCATCACAAACGACAGGATTTCCCTCTTTTTTTTTAAGCCTGAATAACATTCCATTGTGTATCTATATGACATTTTCTTTATCCACTCATCCACTGATAGACACTTTAGTTGATTTCATAACTTGGCTATTGTGAATAATGCTGCAATGAACACAGGAGTGCAGATATATCTTTGATATACTGGTTTCAAATCCTTTAGCTATATACCCAAACATTGGATTGCTGGATCATATGGTGCTTCTATTTTTAGTTCTTTGAGGACCCTCCATATAGTTTCTCATAATGGCCACACAAATTTGCATTCCCACTACCAGTGTACAAGGGTTTCTTTCTTTTTTTTTTTTTACATTCTTTCCAACACGTATCTTTTTTTTTTTTTTTTTTTATAATAACCATTCTGACCGGTGTAAGGTGATATCTCATTGTGGAGTTAACCTACATTTTCCTAATGATTAGTGATATTGAGAAGTTTTTAAATATATGTAGGCCACTTGTATATCTTCTTTTGAGAAATGTCTATTCAGGTCCTTTGCTCATTTTTTGATTGGGTTATTTGTTTTCTTGCTATTGATTTGTTTGAATTCCTTTTATATTTTGAATATTAACCCCTTATTGGATATATGTCTTGCAAATGTTTTTGTCCCAGTTCAAGAGGTTGTCTGTTTACTTCATTAATTATTTTCTTTGCTGTGCAGAAGCATTTTCGTTCATTGTATTTCCATTTGTCTATTTTTGTTTTTGTTGCCTGAGCTTTTGGAGTCAAATAAAAATAATCATCATTACCCAGAACAATGTCATATAGCTTTTTTTTCTTTTTGTTGTAGTAGTTTTATAGTTTTGGGTCTTACATTTAAGTCTTTGATCCATTTTGAGTTGATATTTGCATGTGGTATGAGATAACGGTCTAATTTCATTCTTCTGCCTGTGTATATGCACTTTTCCCAATACCCTTTATTGAAGAGAATGTCTTCTCCCATTCTGTGTTCTCGGCATTTTTGTCAAAAAAATAATTGACTGTAAATATATGGACTTTTTTTCTGGACTTTTTATTCTGTTCCCTTTGTCAATGTGTCCATTATTACACCAGTTTGAAGTCAAGTAGTGTGATGCCTTCAGCTAAAAAGAATTAATTCCTTTATCATTATACAATGTTCTTCTTTATCCCTGATTACTTTCTGTGCTTTGAACTCTGTTTGTCTGAAATTAATCTAGGTGCTCCTGCTTTCTTTTGATTAGTGTTACCCTAGTATATCTTTCTCTATCCATTTACTTTGAATTGGTATGTTTCTTTATATTTAAAATGGGTTTTTTGTAAACAACATATAGTTGGGTCTTATTTTTTATACACTCTGACAATTTCTCCCTTGTAATTGGTGCATTTAGACTGTTGCTTATTGATATAGTTGGATTAATAACTAGCATGTTTATTAGTATTTTATTTGTTGCCCTTGTGCTTTGTGCCTATTCACTCTTTTCTGCACTTTTGTTTTCACTGAGCATGTTATATAATTTAATTTTCTTTCCTTTCTTAGCATATTACTTATCCTTTTTTAAACTTTTTTTAGTGGTGGCACAAGAGTTTGCAACATACATTTACAATTAATTCAAGTCTGCTTTCAAAAATGTAAGATATAAACATACATAATCAAATACATTGTTGCTATTATTTTGAACAGACTACTGCTAGATCAATTAAGAATTTGAAAATGTAAGTTTTTATCTTCACTTATTCTATCTTTGATATTTTTTCCTTTTTTTAAATGTAGATACAAGTTTTTGACCTATATGATTTTCCTTTCCTCTAAAGAACTTCTTTTAACATTTCTTATAAGACATGTCTGTTGGCAACAAATTCCATCAATTTCTGTTTGTCTGAGAAAGTCTTTATTTTTCCCTCACTTTGAAAGATAACTTCACAGAGTATAGACTTCTAGGTTGATGGTTTTATCTCTTAACACTTTTTAAATACTTCACTCTATTTTTTCTCTTTTTTTCCCAAATTTTATCTTAGATTTAGGGAGTACATATGTAGGTTTGTTACCTGGGTAAATTGTATGTTGTGGGTGTTTAATGCAGAGATTATTTAATCACCCAGGCAATGAGCATAGTACCCGAAAGGTAGTTTTTTGATCCTCACCCTCCTCCCATCCTCCACCCTCAAGGAGTCCTGAGTGTCTATTGTTCCCTTCTTTGTGTACATGTGTACTCAATATTTAGTTCCCACTAAGAGAACCTGTGGTGTTTGGTTTTCTAATCCTGTGTTAATTTGCTTAAGATAATGGCCTCCAGTTCCATCTATGTTGCTGCAGAGGTTGTGGTTTCATTCTTTTTTATGGCTGTGCAATATTCCATGGAATATGTGTACCACATTTTTTCTATCCAGTCTACCATTGATGAGCATTTAGGTTGATTCCATGTCTTTGCTATTGCAAATAGTGCTGCAATAAACGTATGTGTGCATGTGTCTTTATAGCAGAACAAGTTATATATTCCTTTGGATATATACACAATAATGGGATTCTTGAGTTGATTGTGAGTTGTTTTAAGTTTTCTGAGGAATCTCCAAACTGCTTTCCATGGTGGTTGAACTAACTGACATTTCCACTAACAGTGTATAAGTGTTCTTTTTGCCCCACAACCTCACCAGCATCTGATTTTTTTTTTTTATTTTTTACCAGTAGACATTCTGACTGGTGTGAGATGGTACTCATTGTGATTTTGATTTGCATTTCTCTAATGACTAGTAATGTTGAGAATCTTTTCATATGCTTGCTAGCTACATCCATGTCTTCTTTTGAGAAGTGTCTAGTCATGTCCTTTGCCAATTTTTAATGGGTTGTTTGTTTTTGGTTTGTTAATTTGTTTAAATTCCTTATAAATCCTGGATATCAGACCTTTGTCAGATGCATAGTTTGTGAAAATTATCTCCCATTCTGTAGGTTGTCTGTTTATTCTGTTGATAGTTTCTTGGGCTACACAGAACCTCTTCAGTTTAATTAGGTGCCACTTGTCAATTTTTGTTTTTGTTGCAATTGCTTTTGGAGTCTTTGTCATGAAATCTTGGCCAGGGCCTATGTCCAAAATGTTGTTTCCTAGGTTTTCTTCTAGGATTTTTATAGTTTTAAGTTTTTCACATAAGTCTTTAATCCATCTTGAGTTGATTTTTGTATATGATGAAAGGTAGGAATCCAGTTTCAATATTCTTCGTATGGCTAGTGAGTTATCCCAGTACCATTTCTTGAATAGGGAGTCCTTTCTCCATTCCTTGTTATTGTCATCTTTGTTGAAGATCAGATGGTTATCAGTGTATGGCTTTATTTCTGTGGTCTCTATTCTGTTCCATTCGCTAATGTATCTGTTTTTTGTTTGTTCTTACCAGCACCATGCTGTTTTGGTTGCTGTATCCTTGTAGTATCATTTGAAGTTAGAATGTGTGATGCCTCTGGCTTTGTTCTTTTTGCTTAGGGTTGCTTTGGCTATTCAGGGTATTTTTTTCCAGTAGTTTTTAAAAATTCTGTGAAAAATGGCATTGACAGTTTAATAGGATAGCATTGAATCTGTAAGTCGCTTTGGGCAGGATGGCTATTTTAATAATATTGACTTTTCTAATATATGAGCACAGAAAGTTTTTCTATTGGTTTGTATTATCTCCGATTTCTTTCAGCAGTGTTTTGTAATTCTCATTGTAGAGATCATTTACCTCCCCAGTTAGCTGTATTCCTAGGTATTTTATTCTTTTTGTGGCGATTGTGAATGGGATTGTGTTCTTGTTTAGGCTCTCAGCTTGGGCTTTATTGGTGTATAGAAAAGCTGCTGATTTTTGTACATGTATTTTATATTGTGAAACTTTGCTGAAGTTATCAGCTGAAGGAGCTCTTGAGTCAAGACTATGGGGTTTTCTAGATATAGAATCATGTCATATGCAAACAGAGATAGTTTGATTTCCTCTCTTTCTATTTGGATGCCTTTTATTTCTTTTTCTTGCTTGATTGCTCTGGCTAAGACTTCTATTACTATGTTGAATAGGAGTATTGAGAAGGAGCATCCATGTCTTATTCAATTTCTCAAGGGGGATGCTTCTAGCTTTTGCCCATTCAATATGATATTTGCTGTGGTTTTGTCATAGATGGTTCTGTTTATTTTGAGATTTGTTCCTTCAATACCTAGTTTGTAAAGAGTTTTTTTTTTTTTAATGTGAAAGAATATTAAATTTTATCAAAACTTTTCTGCGTACATTGAAATAATCATGTAGTTTTGGTTTTGTTCTGTTTACATGATGAATCACATTTATTGATACGTGTATGTTGAAACAACCTTGTATTCCAGGCATAAAGCCTACTTAATTGTAATAGATTTGATTTTTGAGTGCCACTGGACTTGATTTGCTAGTAGTTTGTTAAAGATTTTTGTATATATATTCCTCAGGGATATTGGCTTGAAGTTTGCTTTTTTCACTGAGTCTCTGCCAGGTTTTGGTATCGGAATTACACTGGCCTCATAGAATGAGTTAGGGAGGAGTCCCTCGTCAACTTTTTGGAATAGTTTAAATAAAATTGGTACCAACTCTTCTTTGTATGTCTGGTAGAATTTTGCTGTGAACCTGTCAGTTCCAGAGTTTTTTCTAGTTTGTAAGTTTTATTATTACTGATTCTATTTTGGAACTCATTATTGGTGTGTTCAAGTTTTCAGTTTATTCCTTGTTCAATTTTGGAAGGTTGTGGTTTTGAGGAAGCTGTTTCTTCTAGGTTTTCTAGTTTGTGTGCATATAGGTGTTCGTAACAGTCTCTCAGAGATTTCTGTATTCCTGTGGGGTTGGTGATAATATCCCCTTTCTCGTTTCTAACTGTGTTTATTTGTATCTCCTCTCACTCTCTCTTTTTTAAATTAGTTAGTAATCTATCACTCTTATTTTTTGTTTCAAAAATACCAACTTGGTTTTGCTGATCTTTTGTATGGCTTTTTGCATCTCAGTTTCTTTCAGTTTAGCTCTGATTTTGTTATTATTTTTTTTTTTCTCTGCTAGCTTTGGGGTGGGGTTGTTCTTGTTTCTCAAGTTCCTCTAGATGTGACACTATGGTGTTAATTCAGATCCTTCTAACTTTTTGATGTGGGTGATTAGCACTATAAACTTGCCTTTTAACACTGCTTTACCTGTTTCCCAGAGATTCTAATATATTGTAGTTTTGTTTCCATTACTGTGTAAGAATTTGTTGATTTCTGCTCTAATTTTATTTTTTACCCAAAAGTCATTCAGGAGCAGATTGTTTAATTTCCATATAATTGTATGGTTTTGAGAGACCTTCTTGGAATTGATTTCTATTTTCATTGCACTGTGGTCCAAGAGTGTGGTTGGTATGATTTCAGGTTTGTTGAATTTGTTGAGAATTGCTTCATGGTTAGGCATGTGGTCAATTTTAGAGTATGTGCCATGTGCAGATGAGAAGAATGCCTATTCTGTTCTTGTTGCATAGTGTTCTGTAGATGTCACCTAGGTTCATTTGGTCACGTGTCAGGTTTAGGTCACAAGTATCTTTTTTAGTTTTCTGTCTTGATGATCTGTCTTAAAATGTCAGTAAATGTTGAAGTCTTTCACTATTATTCTATGGTTGTCTAAGACTTCATAGGTCTCTAGAAACTTATTTTAAGAATCTAGAATCTCCAGTATTTGGAAGCATATATATTTAGCTAATTAAGTCTTATTGAATTAAAATCTTTATCATTATATAATGCCCTTCATTGTCCTTTTTGATCATCATTGATGCAAAGTCTGTTTTGTCTGAAATACTAATGAAACCTCTGCTTTTTAGTTTGTTTGTTTTCTGT
This sequence comes from Rhinopithecus bieti, assembly GCF_001698545.2. Taxonomy (NCBI): domain Eukaryota; kingdom Metazoa; phylum Chordata; class Mammalia; order Primates; family Cercopithecidae; genus Rhinopithecus; species Rhinopithecus bieti. Next base: position 1,587,966 of record NW_016809129.1, on the reverse strand, counting down.
TTGCTTGACAGATCTGTCTCCATTCCTTTACTTTGAGCCTATGGGTGTCATTGCATGTGGGATGGGTCTCTTGAAGACAGCATATGGTTGCATCTTACTTCTTTATTCAACTTGCCACTCTGTTTTTTTAAGTGGGGTGTTTAACCCATTTATATTCAAGGTTAATATTGACATGTGAAGATTTGATCCTGTCATTGTATTTTTAGCTGGTTGTTATGTAGACTTGATTGTATAGTTGCTTTATAGTATCAGTTAACTAGTAAGTATGTTTTTGTGGTGGCAGGCAATGGTCTTTCATTTTTATGTTTAGCACTCTTTTAGGGAACTCTAGTAAAGCAAGTCTGGTGGTAACAAATTCCATTAGTATTTGCTTATGAAGCTTAGTTTGGCTGGATTTGGAATTCTTGATTGGAATTTCTTTTTTTTTTTAAGAATGCTGAATATAGGTCCCCCCATCTTTTCTGGTTTGTAGAATTTCTGCTGAAAGATCCACTGTTAGCCTAATGGGGTTCACTTTGTAGGTGACCTGCACCTTGTCTCTATCACCCTTTAATATTTTTTCTTTCACGTTGGCTTTGGAGAATCTGATAACTTTCTGACTTGGGGGTGAATGTCTTGTATCCTATCTTGCAAGGGTTCTTTGATTTCCTGAATTTGAAAGTCAATCTCTCTCACGAGGTTGCAGAAATTTTTGTGGACAATGTTCTCAAGTATGTTTTCCAGGTTGCTTTCTTCTCTCTCTCTCTCTCTCTCTCTCTCTCTCTCTCCCTCCCTCCCTCTCAGGATGCCAGCAAGTCATATGTTTGGTCTTTTTACATAATCCTGTATTTCTCAGATATTTTGCTCATGATTTTTTCTTTATTTTTTTTCTGACTAAGTTGATTTGAAGAATTAGTCTCTAAGCTTTGGGATTCTTTCCTTGGCTTGGTCTATTCTGCTGCTAATACTTCTGATTGTACTATGAAGTTTTTGTAGAGAGTTTTTCAACTCTATCAGATCAGTTTGGTTCTTTCTTATAATGAGTATTTTGTCTTTCAGCTCATGTATGATTTTACCAGATTTTCTAGATTCATTTCATTGGGTTTCAACTTTCTCCTGAATCTCTATGATCTTTGTTGCCATACAAATTCTGAATTCTATGTCTGTTATTCCAGCCATTTCAGCCTGGTTAAGAACCATTTCTGGGGTGTGGTACAGTCATTTAGAGGTAAGAAGACACTCTGGCTTTTTGAGTTGCCAGAGTTCTTAAGCTGCTTCTTTCACATTTATGTGGGCTGATTTTCCTTTAATCTTACAGTCACTGTTCTGTGGCTGTGGTTTTTTGCTTTTATATTCTTTGATGCCCTTGAGGGTTTGATTGTGGTATAGTTGGGTTCAGTTGACTGGGTTCATTTCTGGACAATTTCAGGAAGCCAAGGCTCAGTTCAGAACTCCTCAGCTGCATGCTATAAACCTGGGGGACTTGGGCCAGGCCCAAATCTTTTTTCTCTGGTGTCTTGGGGTTGAGTACCTGCTGCGCTGGAGAGGCTGAGGTATATCTGGTCCATTAACAACCACACTCCAATGGTGGGGGTGCTGGTGGGTACTGACAAAAGCGCTTCGCTGGGTCAGTGGCAACAGGGTCAGCATGTACACACACACCAGCAGCAGCAGGGCAGCAGGGTCCACAACCCCACATACATGCAAGGATGGGGCAACAGTAGCAAGGCAAGATCCATCCATGCTGGCAAAGTGATCAGGACAGGTGGTGGGAGGGTGCACACCAGTAGGAACCCATCTGTAGAAGCTCTCTGATGTTTAGGCATGGTCTGTTGGTGAAGGAGCTATGGCAGTGGGTGCTAGGAAGCACACTGGTTGAGCATCTGAAGGTGTGCTGCAAGTGAATACAGACAGGCAGGAACCCTGGGAGAGGCCAGTACAGTACACAAGGAGGCAAACAGATCATACTGGCCCCATTCCATGGGCAAAATAGCCCCGTTCTGTCCAGGTTTGACAGTCGACAAAGGATAAAGACACTTAGAGGATCATGGTGAGCCTTGGAGATTGGGCATTCCTGGTCATATTCTACTGTAGCTGTTCTCTCAACAAACACTCTGGGCTCTGCACAGGCTGGAGTCCTGTCCCTGCCAGCTCTCCAAGCAGCTCTCCTTGCCAGTTCAAATATCTCTGGGGTTGTACGGTATCCTGCAGCTAGGATTCTGGAGGTTCCTGGCAAGAGTGGGCCACTACATCATGTGTATTTAACTCATCCCTTCCCTAGGAGCCACTCAGGGCCGAAAACTAGTCCTGGTGCTCTGCAAACCCACGTACAGTTCTCACCTTCCTCCCCCTTCACCCAAATTCTACGTTGTCCCTCCAACCACTGTCAATACCTTTCTTCCAAAGATCTGCTTGGAGTGTGTCAGTTCTTAATGGTCTAGTCTCTTAGGGGAAGAAGGTCCTCCTGGCTGCTTCTAGTCAGCCATTTGGATGTTCTCTCTTCTATTCTTTTCTTGCTTGTATGGTTTCTGAGGGGAAGTTAGATATAATTCTTATCTTTGTTTATCTACAGGTGAAGAGTTATTTCCTTTGGCTACCTTCAGCATTTTTTCTTTATCTTTGATTTTCTGTATTGTGAAAATTATACACGTAGGTTTGATTTTTTGTTTTGTTTTGTTTTATTTTGCTTTTGTTTTTGTCTTTGTTTTGGCATTTATCCTGTTTCTGCTTCTCTTTTCTCCTTCTAGTATTGTTTTTACACATATGCTGCATCTTTTGTAGTTCACTCCAAGCTCTGGGATATTCTGTCTTATTTTTTTCAGTCCTTATTCTCTTTGCTTTTCAGTTTTAAAGGTTTCCATGGATAATATACATAAGAACAGAGAATCTTTTCTTCAGCTGTGTCTTGTCTGCTTATAAACTCATTAAAAGCATTCTTCATTTCTGTGATATTTTTGTTTGATCTCCAGCATTTCTTTTTGATTATTTCTTAAGATTTCCATCTCTTTCCTTACATTGCCCATCAGTTCTTGCACGTAGTCTACTTTATCCATTAGAGTGCTCAGCGTAGTAATCATATTTGTTTTACATTCCCAGTCTGATTATTCCAACAACCTTGCCATGTCTGGTTCTAATGTTTGCTCTGTCTCCTCATATTGTGTTTTTGCCTTTTACTATGCTTTAATT
>NW_016809129.1:1560847-1584518 GCF_001698545.2 Rhinopithecus bieti | reverse complement strand
CTTTTTTTTTTTTTTTTTTTTTTTTTTTTTTTTTTTTTTTTTTTTTTTTTTTTTTTTTTTTTTTTTAGTATCTGGGATGTGATATACTGGGTTAAAGAAACATTGATAAGTCAGACTTTAATAATGTAGTAGTAAGGTGTGAGTGGAGGGGAAGTGTTCTACAGTCCTATGAGTATATCTGTTTTTTTTAGTCAGCCTACGCTTCTGGGTTATGAATTTCACAAAGGTTTCTCAGTTTTTTCTCTACACTCAGTAGGGACAGGATAGCTAAAGAGAGTGGGAGTTGGTTATTTCCCAAGTCGGTTAGGCTCTGATAAAACCCTGGCAGGTTGGGCTATGGTTAACTAGTTTCTTCTCAGGTCAGACCTTGTTAAGAAAAAGATAGCCTTGGTGTATTTCAAAATGACTTATTTTCCCCATCCCATGCTAGAAGCACAAGGAGCTCTTTCTCTGATATTTACTGTGAGAACCTGGTTGAGCTCCTGGAGGTAAAATTTACAAAAACAAGGGGTGCCCTATGACTGGGTTTCCCAGGAGTTTTTAATCTCTCAGGCTTGGCTGCACTTAGTCTCCAGCCATTCCTCATGTGCAGTTCACGTTTCCCTGCCGCAGCACTGATTCACACAATGGTTTCTGACCAGGTATGTTGTAATTCTCTGTATCTGCCTCTCTGTCTTTCCAGTTTTCATGGCAGCAGTTCATCCTGTGACCTCACTTCTCTTATAGATCTAAGAAAAGTTGTTGATTATTTAGTTTGTTCAGATTTTTACTCATTGTTAGGATAGAGAGTTGACTTCTGACTCCTTACATTCAGAACTAGAAGCCACGATTTGCTTCTAATAAATAGAATACAGCAAAAATAATGGGATGTCACTTCCATGATTAGGTCACAAAAAACTATCACTTTCATCTTGCTAGGGCTCTCTTTTGCTGGCACTCTCCCTTGTACTCTCACCCTCTTGCATGCTCAGTGAACCAAGATGTCATGTTGTATTCTTTGTGGAGGAGTCCATGTAGCAAGACGTGAAAGGAGACCTCTAGCCAACAACATGTGAGGAACTGAGACCTTAGACCAACAACCTAGAATAAACTGAATCTATCCTTCAACTACATGAATGAACTAGGGAGCAAATACTTCCATTCAAGACTTGAGATAACCAGAGTCTTGTGAGAGACTGAGAGTCAGAAGACCTGGCTAAGCCGTGTCAGCCTGGATTTCTGACCCACAGAAACTATGAGATAGTAAATGTTATTGCTGTTCAGTCCACTAAGGCTTGCGGATATTTATTAGGCAGAAATAGGCAAGTAGTACACAACTATAAAGAATATACTTTAGCTTCTCCTGAAGGCAGATCTTGTTAAGAAGGGCAAAGCACTCTAGTGCCTTTCAAAATGACTTTTTTGACCTAGTATGCACCTGCAGACACGCATACATACACTTATTGATCTTCATAAAGCAATATTTATTCTTCCTATATAATACATAAATATACTTTATATTCTACTATTTTTTTTAAGTAATGGTAGGGACAGAAATTTGATTTTATGACCCACAAATGAGTTGTAATAGTTTGGAAAACCCTGGCTAAGGTTACATTCTCTAGAATAAAATTTCCTGCATTTATAACTCAGGTCTATCACTTAGTAGTGTGGTAGCTCTGGTAATGCACAGCCTATATTTGAATCAGGTACTTTATAAAAAGAAAAATAATAGAATATAGGATGGTATTGAGAGTTAGATCAGATTATATATTCAGCACAAAACTTCACATATAGAAAGAATAACTATTCATAGATAACTTTTACTTTAACGAAACATTTCTATGTGTTCATTTAATCTTGGAACAGAACTGCTAATTCTGTCCACTCCCGTGGATTACTGAGAATGATTATTAGAGCACCTTTTACATTCTGTTATAATTATTTATTTTTCTATCTATCATTCTCTCTTCCATTTCTACCCTATTCCTATTAAGTTATGAGCTCTTTGAGGGTAGGCATTTTTTCTAATTATTCTTGGTCTCTTCAATACATAGGATAGTTTGTGACACAGAATAGTCATTCAACAACTATGAATGAGTAAATGAATTTCAACTTTATGAATAAATGCTCACCTGTAATTATTAGAAAGTTATACCTTTCAGCAAGTCAAAGATATGTTTTCACATACTCTTTTTTCCTATTATAAAGGGCTTATTATAAGTCTATTTTCCCCCTAAAGACAATCCTTCTCTATTTTCTCCTCAATTTTCATGTAGAAAACCTGTCAGATGGGAGACTAGGATGTATAATTTCAAATTATCTGTCTAAAAATCCACAAATTTTCCAATGATTTCTGAGTGCTTTTGGTCATCTTCCCTAAATGTATCACACTTTGCTAGCATTCCTGCAGATGCTAGTAATATGATATCCAGATATCCCGTTTAGAACATGTGAAGGCAGGCAAATATGGCATATAGCATGCATTGTCCTAGTCTTACATTACAATTCTACCAGTAAGTTCCAAAACCATTCTGGCCTTTATTTTGGTAAAAAATGTAATAGCCATTCTTACAAAAATATCCATCTTATACATAATCAATTAGTTTTTAAATGTAGACTCACATTTTATTTATATTTATTTTATTAAACGTTTGGTCTTGCAGTTTACATTTTCAGAAAACTTTTAGACTCTTCATCACCTCGTACTGAATTAACCAGGTGATATCATTGAAAAAAGGTAATAAGCATGTCTTCTGTGCTGTATCAATGTAACTGACAAACTTGATGGACAGGACAGAGCAAAGTAATGTTTGTAGACACTACATTTTGAATTCATATCCAGCCCCATTAATCAACACTCCGGCTGGAATTCAATCATTGACAAATTATTCTATATTTAATTATATTATGCATATCTGAAATGTTTTGACAGTCTACACCAGTTGTTTTAATTTAATGGAGATATTTTAAGGCATTATTATAGCACTGCCATTTTTTACCTGTGTGGTCAGGCTATTAAAAAGCGAATGAGTTATCTTTGGCATGGCCTGTTCTTAGTAATCCTGTATTGGATTGTAGGCATTCCCTTTTTTAAGAGGCAGAAAACAATTTATAATGCATACTAAAACTCTAAAGAGGTTCCAAATTAAAGCTCAATGGTCTATATTATGGGGAACTGTTTTTATGTTATTTTTGTCCATTGAGAGAATATTCCTATATTTAAGTAACTTTTACCTCTTTTTAAAAATTCTGCAGATATCTGACTGTATTTGAAAGTAAAATGTGTACATTCTTTCCAATACTTGAAATACTTAAAATACTTAATAGTTACAATTAAATAGTTAAAATACTTTCTCTTGTGGTGTAATACAGATGACAGTGCAGCAGATAAGGGAGACTTTTAAAAAATGAATGGTGTGAAATCAGATATTCATAAAGCAAATAATACAATGAAATGAGTTATACATTTAAAGGTAAAAAATAAAATAAAAAGATTTAGGCCGGGTGCTGTGGTTCATGCCTGTAATCCCAGAACTTTGGGAGGCTGAAGTGGGCAGATCATGAGGTCAGATCAAGACCATCCTGGCTAACAAGGTGAAACCCCGTCTCTACTAAAAATACAAAAACTTAGCTGGGTGCGACGGTGGGCGCCTGTAGTCCCAGCTACTTGGGAGGCTGAGGCAGGAGAATGATGTGAACCCGGGGGGCGGAGCTTGCAGTGAGCTGAGATTGCGCCATTGCACTCCAGCCTGGGCAACAGAGCAAGACTCCGCCTCAAAAAAAAAAAATAAATAAATAAATAAAAAGATTTTTAGGAGGAAAATGGAGAAGATCTTCAAGGATTTAGAATACACAATATTTCTTAAATAGGACAGAGAACCACAAATATAAAAGAAATTAATAAATTAGACTATGATGCAGTAATTGTGTTCATCAATAGACACCCTTAAGGAGAGTGATGTCAGTCAGATGGCCAACTAGATGTCCCTAGCACTCACTTACCTCCTTCAAAAAAAATAAACAACTACATTTCAACAGAAGTAACTGAAGGAGAGTACCAGAGCACAGCAAAGGAGAAGCAGAAATCCTGTAGAACATAAGACACCAAACAGCTGCATAGAGGAAAGATAAAAACACTCCACTTCCTCCCATCCCCTCCAGCAGTCAGGGTCAGTTTGGAAATAGGAAGGACTTATACCTGAAGGGAAAAGATAAGTAAGGGGACCCCACAGACCCCATCACCACCATGAACACTTGTGGTCTTTGCCATTGGAGACTTCTGGAATCCTTACAGGCTCTGAGCCCAGCTGAGGGAGCTACCTGGAGTCCACACATATGTGCTAACCTCACAGAAGGAGCCAATGTTGTGTTCCTCCCCATGGCCTGAGCTGCTACTGTGCTGGAACATCGTAGAACCAGAGCCACTACTAGAGTGCATCCTGCTCTGGCTGTAAGTAGGCATTGCACTCCTGCATCCCTGAGGCTTTGCTGCTACTACAGCATGCCTACCCAGTACCACATCATTCTCAAGCCAAGCTGCTACTATGTCCTACCCCAAGGCCAAACTACTACATAGCTATTTCATCCCCCATCCCAGTTGGGCATCTGATGTGGTGTGCTGTCCCATCAGGGAACCAGAGGCTTGAGTGACCCATGTAGCTGCACCTACCAGAGCTGAGATTCTGAGAGCTGCCCCCCAAGGGAACCAGAACCTTGACTGAGCTGTACCACCCCTTCCAGAACAAAGAGCTAAAGTTCCACCTCACTGGAATTGTACTATCCCCCTGCAGTCTGAGACTGAGACACCCTGCCTCTTTGGCGAGTGGAGTTATTGTTGTGCTGCTTTTTGCCCAAGCCATAGCTGTGCTTCACCATTCCTGGGGTCTTGCTGCCACTATACCCAGTCTCACAAACCTAAGTTGCTACCATGTCTCACCATCTCAGGGTCCATTTCATGGTACTTTATCTTCTGGGCCCTGAAGTGCCATTGTGTACTGTTTGCTCCAGGACCTGAATTGCAACTGTGATCTGATCCCTGAGATCCAAGCCTCTAGAATACTCCTTCTTCCCTGGAGCCATGCTGGTGCTGCACTCTGCCTCCCAGAGTCAGAGTTATAGCTACATCCTTCTTCCTGCACCTGAGCTCTGGGGTGTGCCTCAGAGTCACAGATCCCAGACTTCTGAGCAAACTGTATCCACTTGTATATCAAGTTCCAGGTACCATAGTATTAATAGCTTTGCAAGACTCTGAATGTGGGACTTCAGCTCCATAGCCACACTAATAAACACCTATCCCCTGAATCCCAGAGCCACTGCAGCTGCTTATGAGTCATGGCAGGCCCAACACTAATAGGAAACCCCTCAGCTAAGACTCCTCACTGTGGAGAAGACAAGAATAGAAAGTCCTCTAAAGCTCTTGCCACAAAGAACCCTCATAACTTACATTGCCACCACCATTGACACAGACTTCTGCAGTTGACCACTGAGATATCTGCAGTCACTGCTGACATTAATCACAGCTGAAGAAGTTGCATGGAGATTATACCACTGCTCCCACCCAGAGCCAGAGCCACCACAGCTTGCTCAACTACTACCTTTAGACCCATCTGCAGATGAAAACCTTTTACTACAAAAGCCACTCTGTGATGTTTGAAAAAGGTCACTACTCCACCAGATGCACAGACATCAATGCAGGGACACAGAAACATGAAAAAAGGCAAGGAAACATGACACCACCAAAGGAAAACAATAATTATCTAGTAACTGACCCAAAATAAAAATGTACAAACTGCCTGGAAGGAAATTCAAAATAATTATCTTAAGGAACTGAATAAATCATAAGAGAATATAGATGAACAATTCAATGGGATCAGAAAAACAATTCATGATCTGACTGATAAATTAAACAAAGAGATAGATATCATTTAAAAGAACCAAAAAGAAATCTAGGGTCTGAGGAATTCAATGAATAAAATACAAAATAAAACGGAGAGCTTCAATAGCAGACATGAAGCAGAAATAGGAATCTGTGAACTTTAAGACAGGTCTTTTGAAATTCTCCAGGCAGAGGATGAAAAAACAGAAAAATGAAAGAAAGTGAAGGAAATCTATGAGACCTATGAGACATCACTAAGTGAACAAATGTTCCTGTTCTGGAATTTCCAATTGGAGAGGAGATAGAGAAAGTGACAAAAAGAATATTTAATGAAATAATTGCTGAACAATTCCCAAGTCTTGGGAGAGATAGGTATATCCAGGTCCATGAAGCTCAAAGCTCTCCAAACATAATAAATCCAAAGGGGTCTTCATTGAGGTATATTATAAGAAAATTGTCAAAAGTTAAAGGCAAAGAGAATTTTAAAAGCAGCAAAAGAAAAGTGAAATGTTACATACAAGAGAATCTTCATTAGTCCATCAGCAGATTTCTCAATAGAAACCCAGCAGGCCAGGAGAAAATGGGATGATGTATTCAAAGTGCTGAAAGAAAAACAAAAACTGCCAACAAAGAGTACTATATGCAGAAAAGCTGTTCTTCAGAAATGAAAGAGAAATTAAGTCTTTCACAGGCAAGCAAAAGATGAGGGAATTCATCACCATTAGACTTGCCTCACAAGAAATGGTTAAGGAAATTCTTTAAATGAAAACTAAAGAACAATAATTCCTATCATGAAAACATATGAACACATAAAACTCACTGGTAGAAGTGAATATATAGTCTGATTCAAAATACTCCAATATCGTAATGGTGTTGTATAAGCCATTCATATCTCTAATATGAAGGTTAAAAGTCAAGACACTCAAAAATAACTATAGCTATAATAAGTTGTTAAGGAATAAACAATATAAAAAATGTACATTGTGACATTAAAAATATCAATTGTGAAACCAGGGAGAGTAAAACCTAGAGTTTTCTATATGATGGATGTTACATTGTTATCTGCTTAATCTATTATAACTATGAGATGTCTTACGTAAGCCTCATGACAATCACAAAAGAACAAACTACAGAAGATACACAAACAATAAAGAGAAATGAATCAAAGCTGAGCACTACAGAAAATTACCACATCACCAAGGTAGACAACAAGAGAGGAAGAAAGAAACAAAGGATCTGCAAAAGAACCAGAGCACAAATAACAAAATAGCAGTAATGTATTCATAATTATTAATAATAACATTGAATATAAATGGATTAAATTCTGTAATCAAAAGATATAGAGTGAAGGAATTTTTAAAATCCAGTGATACGCTTCCTACTAGTGACCCGCTTTAACCTTAAAGAAATATATACGCTGAAAATGAAGGAAGGGAAGAAGACATTTCTTATAAATTATAACCAAAACCAAGGAGTGGTGGCCATAATTATGTCAGATAAAATACACTTAAAGTAAAAATCTGACATAAGGGACACAAAAGGTCATTTTTTAATGAAAATGGGTCAATTCATCAAGAGGACATAATTATAATTGTACATGCACCCAACATTAAAGTACCTACATACCAAAGGAAATAGTAATGACACGAAAAGAGAAACAGTAATACAATAACAGTTAGGGAATGCAATACTCAACTTTTAACAATGGCTACACCAATGACACAGAAAATTAGTATGAAAATACTGGTTTTGAATAGCACTTTTGACCAAATGAACTTAACAGACATATACTGAGCTTTTCAACCAACAGCAGCAAAATGTACATTCTTCTTTAGTGCACATGAAACAGTCTCCATGGTAGACCTTATATTAGGGTGCAAAACAAGTCTTCACAAATTTAAAAAAGGATTGAAATTATATCTAGTATTACTTTTGACCACAATGGTATGAAACTCTAAATAAATAACAGAAAGAATATTGGAAAATTCACAAATATGTGGAAATGAAATAACATGCTTCTAAATAAACCACAAGGTGTCAAAGAAGAAATCAAAATGAAAATTTAAAAGTATCTTGAGTCAAATGAAAATGGAAATACAACATACCAAAATCTAGAAGACGCAGCAAAAGGAGTTCTACGTGGAAAATTAATAGTAACAAATTCCTACAGCTTAAAAAATATCCCCAATAAATAGACTAACATTATACCTCAAGGAACTAAGGAGAAAGAAAGGAGAAGAACAAACTAAACCCAAAGTTAGCAAGGGAGGAAATAATAAAGATCAGAACAGAAATAAAGCAAATACAATATAGAAAAACCATCGAAAAAAATTAAAAACCTGAGTTGACTATTTCTGCTTTGACACCACCTTTATTATTTATACATCATCTCTTCCAAGAAGTATGTCAACCCTCCACCTGCCCAGTTCTCATATCTTGCATAGCTGCCATGCTAATGTGTTTGCATCTCTTTGGAAGGGCCATGTCCTTGCACACTTCCATGGCTGTGCAATGCTTTCTTCCTGTCTAAAAAATTTATTTCCCCAATTTATTCATTTGACTAACTGCTTTCTATCCTGCAATCCAATATAGGATTGATTCCATATGAAAAGCTTTCCTGGCCCTTCTTCATTCTCAACTAATCTGGGTAGATATTTATGTGTTCTAATAGAATTCTAAGCTTTTTTCTATCACAGCGTGTATCAACATTTATTATATGTTTAATTTTTTATCTTAACCATTAGTCTGTGAATATCTTTAAGATAAAAGCATGTTTTCTTCGCCTTTGAACCTCTGGCATGTGGAGAAGGAAGGAAGTGAAGGAGGGAGAAAGGGAGGGAAGCAGAAAGAGTAATAAGTCAATTAGACTTCAATTCTGTTTAAAATCTAGTTCTAGCTATACCTATGGGAGATTAGACTAAATTAATTAACCACTCTGAGTCTTGGTTTCCTCTTCTCAGGAGACAATAGCTGTTCTTCTTTTCTTATTTGTCATTATGAGGATTAAACAATATAATGTAGGTAAATCCATGTCAACAGTGAGGTTTCACGGAAATCTATTGACAACTCAGTGTGTTCCAGGCACTAAGCTCAGCATAGAGAATACAAAGAAGAATAAAATACATCCCTGCCATTGAGGAACTTTGATCTGTTGTGAATGTCAAGAAAACAGGGGAATGAATTGTTTTCTTCTGCTGAAAGGGGAGAGAAAGTCAAAGAGAGATACAGACAGTGGCATTTGAGCAGGGCCATGAAGACAAATGAAGCATTTGCTTGTTTTAAAATTGTGAAACAGTGAGATTAATACAAACTGAAGAAACAAAAAGTGCTATGGGAGTGCAGAGAGAGAATGGATTAATTTCATCTAGAGAAGTCAGATAAATAAAGCATCACAGAAGAAATGACATTTAGGGTAGATCCAGGAGGACAGATAGTATCTTCTTTTCCTTCAAAACACCAGTGGATACAAGGGAATTTCTCAGACAATATGACTAGGCTGGTTTGGCTACAGCATATAGCGTAATGTGAGGACTGCCTGGCAACTCCTCAAAGAGGGTTTTTCCAACACCTACCTGAAGATATGAACTTGGGTCAAAAGCAGCAGAAGCCAAGAAAGGAATAAAGGATGACTGATTGGCAGCTGGAACAAAGTCACATAAAGACTGATGTCAGGAATGACCAAAGCCAGAGAAACAGCACAGTTGCCAAAAGGAAATCTCAGAGCAAAGACCTGTGGCAAGAAATGGATGGTTACCATGGTGTCAGTGCAGGCGCACGGCAAGTTTCCAAAGGCAAAATTTTGTCCAAGAGCCCAGCTGAGTTTGAAAGCTCTGGGTGAGTACCATCAAGAAAGTGATTTAAACCAGGGCTGATTAGGTAGAAAAGAGAACGTAGAAGAGTCAAGTTGTTGTGACAGTATGAATCAGTTGGTGTCATCATTTCTAAGAGCCCAAATAAAATTTAGAGGGATAAAATCCTGTGATTTTAACTCCTGGTATATGAAATTGCTCTCTATGGCCGGGCGCGGTGGCTCACGCCTGTAATCCCACCACTTTGGGAGGCCGAGGCGGGTGAATCACAAGGTCAGGAGATTGAGACCATCCTGGCTAACACAGTGAAACCCCGTCTCTACTAAAAATACAAAAAATTAGCCGGGTATGGTGGCGGGCGCCTGTACTCCCAGCTACTCGGGAGGCTGAGGCAGGAGAATGGCGTGAACCCGGGAGGCAGAGCTTGCAGTGAGCTGAGATTGCGCCACTGCTCTCCAGCCTGGGTGACAGAGTGAGACTCCGTCTCAAAATTTTAAAAATTAAAAAGAAATTGCTCTCTATTCTGGGACAGAAACACTACCCATTCTACTCACCTACATTTTTGTGTCAGTTATGTGCAATTATGCTAGTGGCAAGAACTAAAGCTAGCAAGATTAGAAAGGGTCTCATGGTGAAGGGCTCAGAATGCCAGAGCAAGAACTTTGTCCATCATTTGAAACGTAAGGGGGAGACATGGAAAGATTTTGGGTGGGGAGGCCACATGATTGAAGCTGAAACTTTAAGAAAATCAGCAGAAAATGTTACAGAATACCTAGTGATGTTTTCAATAAGTAGAATTTAAGTTGTAAAAAGTTTAAATAGCGACTACTTCATACGTTCATTTATGAAGAATAGGTAACCAATGTGGCAAAGATCCATTTATTAAACCTCTACTATATGACGTGCAATAGGCTGGACGATATTGTGTGTATGAATTGCCATTTAGCATCATTCTGCTCACCATCTTGTTCCAATATGTGTGTGAATAGTGGTGAGTGAGTATCATCTGTCTGAAGAGGAATCAGAATTAGCACTTTTATAAGATTCCACAAGTGCCCTCTGAATGTAATGCAGCAGGTTCATATGCAAACTGTGGTCATTTCTGCTGCTTGTACCTGTTATGAAGAAAGAATCAGAAATAAGCCTGTTGGAAAATGTTTATACATGGATATGCTAGTTTATGCATTCCCTCTAGGTGCCAGAGATGAATTATTACGGCACCCTAGGTTATGTCCAGTTCCGTTTCCAGGGAGGATCTTCCTGGTCCATTATTATCTGGCGGTCTTTTTTCCTTCCTTCTATATATGTCTGCCTTTTTCTTGTTATCCTACTTGACCCCATCTGTGAAGTAAGCACTGGATATATGTCCTTTTGGGGCTAGAAGCAATCTCAGTCTACTTCCTGCTTGTAGAAATGTAGCGGCCCAAGAAGCATTTTCTGTTCAGAAAAATACCTTTTCTTAGTTCAGACCTTAGTATCTACAGCTATAAGCCCTCCTAAAATGATGGTTTCTTATCTATTAAATTCCAATTAGCTCATGTAATCACAGCCACATTTTTTCCAGACATTCTTTCTATATATACATATATATAGAAATATATACATAGAAATATATATTTCTAGATATACATATTCAATAAATATTTAAGTATATATATAAAACAAATCTAAGAAGTATTTAACTATATATTTAGTTTTTATCTTGCTTCTTCATGTTTCTCTCTCTTGAGTGATTATGAGTACCCTGGAAATGAGAATTTGGTGAGATTTTAGTCTCTATTCACTGAGTCATTAAATCCAATTTTAAGAATTTATTGCATGCCACCTTAATCTGTTCAGAGGTTTTAACAATGGGTGAACCAAGTATATCCTTGTTTTATTTATTACCACAAAGCCAAGTTTTTACCAGCCTTTAGCCTTATGGCATTTAAAAATTTTATGTTTTACTGTTTACACTTGAAAAAAGGTTCTCCTACATCTATATAACACTCTAAAATTGTGTCCTATCTCTATTTCCTTTTATTCCATTTTGCAGATCAAACTGCTCTTTTCTAAGATCATGTCCTTCTTATACCTTGCTATATGAAGAGGAAAGCAATCAACAATGGCAGTAATTTCTCTTCTCCAATTTTTAGAGCTAAAAGTTCATTAGATACTTGGTCTACATTCTAGCTACTGTATACTGAATGTTTGTGTCCTTCCAGAATTCATATATTGAAATCCAGGCCCCAGTGTTATGGTATTTGGAGATGGGGACTTTGGGAAGTAATTAGATTTAGATGAGGCTGTGAGAATGAAACCCTCATGATGGGCTTAAGGCCCTTGTAAGGGGAGGAAGAGCCTCTTTCTGCCAAGTGACAATGCAGGGTAAAAATGGTCATCTGCAAACCGGGGAACAGGCCCTCAGTAAGAACCCAACCACACGCCCACTGTGATCTTGGACTTTCAGCCTCCAAAATTGTGAAAAATAAATATTTGTTATGTAAGCCTCTTAGTCTATGGTAGTTTATTATAGCAGCCTGAACAGGGCAAGACATATATATTTTAATTGTGCATAGCATAACTGCTATCCTTTCACCCTGAAATATCAATTTCCTCACTGTCATCATCAGACTAGCCCCCTAGTCTGATGCCACATATTATAGGTTATTTGTTACTTAACATCTCACTTCTAGGTACCAATTCCTGTATTAGCTGGGATGAAATAGATTATGCTTTAGTATGCGAATCCCTCAATCTTAATATCTATAAGAACAAAGATTGTTTCAAAAAAGGAGTCAGAGAACTTAAAACTGTTGAGTACATAGTATATTCTAGGTATACTCCCATAGTCTTTATATGTATTATCTCATTTTAATCTTCACAAGGTATTTATGTGAATGTGTCTATTTTCTGTATAAGGAAAATGAGGTTTAGAGGGATTAAGTCATTGTTCAAGAAGACATAGATAGTGCACAGTGTTATCAAGATTCCAATCCAGGTTTGCCAATATTGAAGTAGTCTGGTCACATGTTACTGGCCACAGCTACTACATTTCAGAGATCCTCTGCAAATCTAAGATATGTTGATTAAATTTCTGCCTTCTTTATTCTTTTGCCTTTTAGTAAGTAAGGGCATGACTGGACCTCCACTTCGGATATCTCAAATTGAATATTAAACTATTCTATAACATTCTCATTCCGAAAATTGAGAGATTTGTGAAAGCTACTGTTTATTTTTTCTTTTCTTTCTTCATCTTTTTTTTGCCACAAAAGAGTGTGCTTATAAAATAGAAGGAAAAGAATAGACTTGCTTTTAGCAACATGCAAAAAAAAAAAAAGCTATCTGAAAAGCAGTAGTGAAATAATAAAATAGCATTATTATTTGAGAAGAGATAACAATTTCACAGTAAAATTTGTTTACCAGAAAATAAAACATATAAACGATAAACAAAAGTTTAAAGAGACTGCAAGTGGATTGCATGGAGAAATGAAAATGGAAAATCCCTTTTGTGTCTGTCAGTTTAACCATTTCATCTCTGATTTAGCATTTCAATCAAGAACTTAAAAAACAGAGAAGAACTTAAATAGAACTTTTTTTTTTTTTGTAAGGGAATTGAGCTGCCTGGATGTTGCAGGAAACTAAATGACCCATTCAGATACAGTCCATGTACTGAAGATTATGACTCAAAGTACTAATATCTGATGGCTCACTTGGGCTCATATCCAGTTAGCTGCTGATCACATTCTATTCATCTCTCTATTGATCATGTGCTTGCACCACATTTCCTGCTGAAATTAGCCAAGATATTGCTAGAAAGGAAAATAAATTTTAAATGATGCTGAATTTTGAACTATGTTTTCAAGTCTAGATGTGGTTTCAGTTAGTGCAAAAAGTAGGAAAGAATAAAAAAAGCTACACCATTAACTTGGTGAGAAAGGGCCTTTGTTCATAAATATAAACAAAGCAGTGCTTTTCTATAATTTGCCTAATTTAATTTCAAGTTTAAATGAACCTTAAATATACTTCATTGAAAAAATATGGTGCCAGTACAAGCTGCTTGCTTTCTACTCTGAATGGCCGTATCATTTATTGTACAAACGGTGGTACTAACATATGTTATATTTAAGTAAAACTTAACATTTATGCAAATATTATAATTTTAAAAACACTTTCACATCCAAAAGCACATTTTTAAATCTAAAAAAGCCTTGTGAATAATCAATGTCCCCGTTATACAGTTGGGAAATTAGAGATCAAGTAAGATTAAGCAATTTACCCAAGCTCTTAAAACTAGCAGACTTGGAACCCTTGTGATGCAAAGTCTGGTATTTTCACTAAAACTACTGTCGCACTTGAATTGTTAGTTAACTTGAACCTCATATATACTGACTATCAACATGGTTACAAGCTTCTTGAGCAAACTCCCTCTTGTACAATTTTGTTTTAAATGAGCAATCCTTCACAGAATGTCCTGCGCAGGACATTCTGGTGGTCATCCAACAAAATTCTCTTGTGGATAATTATGATGACTAGCTACGAGAGTCTTTTTCCCAAAATAGGCTTACAAAATATTAGTCAACTTTGAAATGTATTGCATTTGTATTTAAAATATAGTGAGTAGAAGCTCCTATAGAGTTTCTTGATAATAAGATTCTGAACTATTTACTTGGTCAATCTTAAAACTTCAAACTGTATCTTAAAACAAGCCAAGAAAACACCCAGTTTCAAGTAAAATAAAAAGCTTGATTTTTTTGTAGCTATATCCCTTATATTTGTAACTTTCTGAGAAAAGTAAATGGCTTACTGCATAGAAACACAGAGAAGCTATTAAGGCACACACTTAAACACTCCACTGAAGAATGTAATATAAAATAAACCACTTTATTGTTTCCTGAAACCACACAATTATGATGAGCTCAATAGTTAACATCTTTGACAATATACTTTTATCAGAGGTGTTATATTTACAGTATAAGAGGAAACATCTCTCCAATAAAATATAATTTCAAATATTTTAGCATAATTTAAAAACTAATTTCTGTGCTCAGAAAGTCTTAAAACTCCTCAGCTCCTAAAAAAACTTCATGGCCTCTGTAAAAACAGGCAAAATGCATTTTCTCTAAGAGAGAATTTATGTTCAAATAATTACCAGAGATTGAAACTTAAAGATTCAGACCCCATTGTCATCATTCACAAATCTAGTATTTCTAGAAATAAAATTCACCAAAAGGCAATAATTCAACGACGTGTTATAAGTTTTCTTTTAGAAACTCTCAAAGACAAACAAAAACTCTGTTGTTCTACAGAAAATGTCATTCTAAAGGAATGTACTTATTTCCTTTTTCACACTTTATACTCGAGATTCATGCAAGTGTTGCCATCATCATTGAAATGACTTTTGTTAAGAACCTCTGTGCCTGAAACAAATGTGTATGAGATGGGAGAACAGCAGCTTTCTAGAGTGACTCCCATGATGGTGGTGGTGGTGGCAACGGGAGTTGTAGACCTTTTGACGAAATAGTCGAAATAATATATTGAATATATTTCTGCATGGCATTATTTATTTAATCCTTACAAGAACCCTGAGAGGAAACTGATGGCTAGTATTAATCCCATTATTACTAACATGAGAAAACTAAGGACCAGAGAAGTTAATTACTTTACTTAATTAGGCAGCAGAGTGTAGCCTTGCCTTCTAATCCTGTAAGAATTCCACCATATGAAATTATTTCTTATTCCAGGGTTAAGTTTGAGTAAATGAACTGATGAGGAATTTATGCTTATATGAACAGAAGAGGCCAGCAATAAATTTAGCTAAACCTCTTTTTTTTTTGAGATGGAGTCTTGCTCTGCCCCAGGCCGAAGTGCAGTGGCGCCATCTCGG
Organism: Rhinopithecus bieti; assembly: GCF_001698545.2. Classification (NCBI taxonomy): domain Eukaryota; kingdom Metazoa; phylum Chordata; class Mammalia; order Primates; family Cercopithecidae; genus Rhinopithecus; species Rhinopithecus bieti. The sequence continues at coordinate 1,568,986 of NW_016809129.1, read as the reverse complement.
CTCACTGCAAGCTCCGCCTCCCAGGTTCTCGCGATTCTCTCAGCTCACTGCAAGCTCCGCCTCCCAGGTTCTCGCGATTCTCCTGCCTCAGCCTCCTGAGTAACTGGGACTACAGGCGCCTGCCACCACACCCGGCTAATTTTTTGTATTTTTAGTAGAGCTGGGGTTTCACCATGTTAGCCAGGATGGTGTCGATCTCCTGACCTCATGATCTGCCCGCCTCGGCCTCCCAAAGTGCTGGGATTATAGGCGTGAGCCTCCACGCCCGGCCTAGTCACTGAAAATTCTTTACTTAAATATGTAGTATTTCTGGCCTTTGTTAATTCTCTTCCTCTAAACCAGCACTATTGTTGGGTGTCTTTTCTTTCCAAGATTATTATATCAGAAGTTTATGTGATATATATATGCATATATGTGTATTTTTTTTCAAATTTTGATTCTGTTGGAAACAGTTTTCCTAGACAAATAACAACTGGGGGGCCCAGGCGACCTCCACTGTTGTCCTCAATGCACAATGCACGTGGTCATAGTCTTATCCTCTCGTGCATTCAGCATTCCTGATGAAACCATGCTGTGAGAAAGATTATTGAACTGGGAGGCTGTGAACCTGATGTAAAGTTCCAGCTTTTATCATCTTACAAGCTACAGGATTAAGGATAAGCTATTGCCTTTCATTGGCTTGCTTTCCTCATGTGCAAAATGTTATCTTCAAACACTCTAATGTCAAAAAAAAAAATAGAATGAATAAGACCTACTATTTGAGAGCACAACAGTTTGATTACAGTCAATAATAACTTAATTGTACTTTTCAAAATGACTAAAAGAGTATAATTGGATTGTTTGTAATACAAAGGATAAATTCTTGAGGGGATGGATACCCCATTCTCCATGATGTGATTATTACACATTGCATGCCTGTAGCAAAACATCTCGTACCCCATAAATATATACACCTAGTATGCTCCCACAAAAATTGAAAATTAAAAATGAATAATGTCACTTATACTCTAAGAAACAAAGTCACTGTGCTAATGAACTTCAGAATTTGTGTAAATATAAGAATCTGGCCATGTGTTTTATGGACGGATTATGGATTTCAATTGTTATTTTAAATATGTTTTATGTAAATACTATTACCATTAGAGGGCAGAGATTTATTTTAAACTCAAGTCACTCTGTATACAACAGAAAGCTAAGCATTTTTAGATTACTTAGATATTTCAGGGTCAAAACCACCTGATTTCTTTTGTTCTAGTCAACCAGTTGCTATAGTTTAGACAGCAGTTGGATATTCAAAAGCCCATGATGAGAGTTTTTTGTACTGCCTGCTATGGTCTGACTGTGTTCTCCAAAATTCCTGTGTTGGGAACTTAATCCCCAATGCAACAGTGTTAGGAAGTAGATCCTTTTGAGAGATAATGTCATGAGGGTGTGCTCTCATGAATGGATTAATGGCCTTATAAAAGGGTGTGACTCAAGCCTGTAATCCCAGCACTTTGGGAGGCCGAGACGGGCGGATCACGAGGTCAGGAGATCGAGACCATCCTGGCTAACACGGTGAAACCCCGTCTCTACTAAAATACAAAAAAAAAAACTAGCCGGGCGAGGTGGCAGGCGCCTGTAGTCCCAGCTACTCGGGAGGCTGAGGCAGGAGAATGGCGTGAACCCGGGAGGCGGAGCTTGCAGTGAGCTGAGATCTGGCCACTGCACTCCAGCCTGGGTGACAGAGCGAGACTCCGTCTCAAAAAAAAAAAAAGGGTGTGACAGAGAAAGTTTGTACCCTCTTTGCCCTTTCATCTCTTCTACCATGTGAAGCCATGGTGTTACTCCCCTCCTGAAGACACAGCATCAAGGCACCATCTTGGAAGCAGACAGCTGCCCATATCCGACAACTGAATCTATGGTGCCTTGATGGACTTCCCAACCCACAGAACGGTAAGAAGTAAGTTTCTGTTCTTTATAAGTTATCCAGTCTCAGGTATTTTTGTTACAGCAGCATACAACAGACTAAGACACAGCCAGAGTTCTGAAAGAAACGTAGTGAGTGAGCCTGAGAGGGAGACTATCTCCTGGCCATGTTTCTGAAGCTTTTCATAGAAATCCATAAAAACTAGCTTGCACAGGCATTCTGTGACATTTCTGTGGAGAAATATGAGCAATTGGAGTGAAAGTCTGTGGGATAAGCTAGAGGAAGCATATTAGCATACAACAGTTAATGTGAGTTCTGCTTTCCCATTGGTCACATAAATGAACAATTTGCAAGATTATTACCTAGCCCAGTTAAGAATTTTCCATCCTTTTTTTTAAACTCCTTAAAAAAAAATTGATATCTAGCTGGGGACTTAAAAGAGATTAGCACACGTGGCATAGTGACATAAGCAAGAAGTTTTAACATTATTATTTAATTTAATAACCATATTTAATGCCTTGTAGTTTTTGAAAGTTTATCCAGAGCTTAAATTTGGTCATATTTTATTTTTTCTTTTATATTTTCCTTTTTTCTTTCTTACTATCTCTCTTTGAATGTGTGAGATAAAGAACAATAAGACATTTCCTTTATCTAAAACCTCATAGAAACTCTTGTAGAATTTGTCCCCACTAAAGATAACAAATACGCCACCCTAAAAAATAAATACCAGTAAGCAAATTCAAGAAGACAGGTACGTAAGGCTGAGAAACAAAAACTGATTGGAACTCTATAAGTCCTCTTTGATTTATCTTTATCATCTTAAATAGGTACAGCACTCTCAAAATTTCTGGATCAAGCGAGAGTTGTTAGTGACTTCACAATGTAAAACCAACCCGAATTATGGAACAAACCTTTTATAATCAATCACATGATATTTTACTCCAGCCTTAAATCAATATAACACTTGCTTTCTAAATCAAGTTTTGTGTGTTTGCGCTATATTGGATTTTTACAAAACTTGACAGCAACTCATTAAGTAGGCTAAATAAATCAAAAAGTTTTGGATGTGTTATAATGTTAACTTTTTTGTATTTTGACTAGAAAACTAGGCATATTTCTTTAATATGACTAAATTTTCTGTTTTTATGTAGATATGTCCATATATTATATATGCATTATGTATATAATTTTCTCTGATTCTTTTTTTTTCTTTTTTTTTCTCTGATTCTTTTTTTTCTCTGATTTTTTTCCTCTACACCCTGAACTCCTCCCGCATGTCTCCATTATATTTTCTTTGTGAATCACAGTACGATCTTGTTTAAGTGGACCCGTCGAGGAACTAGATATCAGTCTGTACAAACTGGCCTCTCTATCTTTCCCATCAAGTTGGCTTCAAGAGCTCTTATTTGCTCTCTTATTAGGGTTATCGGTGTAAAACCATATCAGAAGCCTCCAGTTATCCTTGATTACTCCCTACCCCTCAACCCCAGATTCGAACATCACTGAATCCTGTCAACTGAAACAGAGAAATGTCTTTGAAGTCTGAGCTGCTTGCTCTCAATTTCCACGGCTACGGCTTTAATCCAAGCAAATCAGATAGAGGTGGCTTTGAGGAGCAATGCCACGGTTTATTATTATAGCTATGTGTGAAGCTGAGCCCTCTAAGCTTTCGTTTCCTCAAATAGCAAGTGGAGGGTGAATTTACCTCAGAGTGTTGCTGTGAGATTAAATGGGATAAGGCATATAGCACATTTAGCAGATTCCTGCCACGTAGCAAGCTGAAGGTGAAGGACGAAAAAGGAGGGAAAGTTGTATTCCGGATAGAGCATAAAGAGTAAAATGTCTCAGGAACTTGAAGCAGCACAGTCCATTCAGGGATAAGAAATGCTTAGTTAAATAATAATTCTTCATATTTATTACTATTAGAACTGAGGACTGAGGACTTAATTATATAGTGTTCATGGCTAAATAAAATTTACTCTTTTTTTTTTTTTTCTTTGAGGCAGAGTTTCCATCTTGTTGCCCAGGCTGGAATGCAACGGTGTGATCGCGGCTCACCGCAACCTCTGCCTTCTGGGTTCAAGTGATTCACCTGTCTCAGCCTCCTGAGTAGCTGGGATTACAGGCATGCGCCACCATGCCCAGGTAATTTTGTATTTTTAGTAGAGATGGGGTTTCTCCATGTTGGTCAGGCTGGTCTTGAACTCCCAACCTCAGGTGATCTGCCTACTTCGGCTTCCCAAAGTGCTGGGATTATAGGTGTGAGTCACTGCGCCCGGCCTACTTGATTTTTTTAAATGCAAATTAGAAGAGTCAATCCAGCAAAAGAACAACTAAATGCCACCATAGACACAGATACATACATGCATTTGCACACCAATAGCATCCCAAGGGAAAATATCCTCAGTAAGTGGTCACCTGGTCTGACATTTTCAACTCTTAATAGAAAATTACGGGAAATGATTACTGCAGCTACTTTGGCAACACTTTTAAGTTGTTTATTTATAATATTAAAAAGTATAATTTTACAATATCCCTGCAACTCTCAACCTAAAATTGGAAATAATAATAAGCTTCAGACTGGGAATCTTTCTTGTTTTAGTCTTTCAACCAGATTTCACTCATTGGCAGTGATTGTTTCTTTTGACCCATTTCAAAAGCTGTTTCTTTTATCTTGAACTGATTCCAGCTAATTGTATCTGCATCTGACCCTAGGGAAGGAACAGTCGTTTGGAACCAGTGCTATAGGGCAATAATCAGGAATTGTCTGAGACGGGCAGTGTCCAGTAGCTACCACACGACAAGGGATATCGGAATTAGAAATGTCCCTCTGACATTGCTTGCTCTTGCTAAGAGAGACATCAGGTGTCAGTGATTCCATCTCCTCATCAGGTCAGTTTTCCTGTGATCAAGAATAAGAAAGAAAGAAAAAAGACCTTTCATTCACTTGCTAACTGAAACTATCTGTTTTTAACTAACATTAAAATGTTCCATTCTTCGTCTAACTTACATGAATTACTCCCAGGTTTTCCTTTCACTCTTTTAAATAACAGTTTTTTTCCTAGCCATAGTGGGTATGCCTGTTTTCAAAATGTAACTGCAAAGAGCTATTGCTGCTTCTGTGATTGTGGATTACAAGCTACTTAGGTTGTCACAGCAAATCCATTAGGGTAGAAATCTATAAGGTCTGTTAAATTTGTAAACCATGTTTAATAGTCTTTCACTTTGGTAGATGTTTATTTATAGTTATTTAGTTATTTGTTATTTTCTAATTTCCCTTTTATACCAGGGCCTTTTGGTAGATGTTTATTTATAATTATTTAGTTGTTTATTGTTTTCTAATTTCCCTTTTATACCAGGGTTTTTTTTTTGTTTGTTTTTTTTTTTGAGAGTCAGAGGTCTGGCTCTTTTGACCAGGCTGGCCTCCAACTCCTGGCTCAAGTGATCCTCTGGCCTCAACCTCCCTAATATCTGGGACTGGAAATGCATAGCACTTTGCTAGCTTACCCAGAACCTATTTGAAATTGATTTATAGTTATTTAGTTATTCATTATTTTCTAAGTTCCCTTTTTATACCAGGGCCTTTTTTTTTTTTTTTTTCCAGTGACAGAGGTCTTGCTCTTTTGTCCAGGCTGGTCTCCAATTCCTGGGCTCAAGTGATCCTCTGACCTCAGCCTCCCTAATATCTGGGACTACAAATGCACACCACTTGCCAGCTTACCAGGGCCTATTTGAAATTGATACCATTTGTAAAATTTCTTCTGGGTCTCTGAAATATAGTTTGTATAGCATCTTTTATAAATATGTAGTTATAATATTTTTGGATGGTATCTTGCTATGGTTAATAAACATCAGCATATTTTAGTAAAAAAAAAAAAAAATCAGGTTAGTTAGAACCCTGAATGATGCAGAGGGTAATATTTAAGAGTAGGTTTCAAATACTCAAGAGGCTGAGGTGGGAGGATTGCTTGAGTCCAAGAGCTGTAGGCTGCAGTGAGCTGTGATCATGCCTCTGCATGCCAGCTAGTCTCTTAAAAAAATAAATAAATAACTTCAGGAAATGTGAGGAATTTGGGTTGGTTAAGTCTAAGATGAGGTGACAGTGAGTGTTCCATAATGTTCTAGAACTTCAGTCTTTGATATGCAGTAGTGAAAAAATACAGTAGTGTATAATAATACTATATTATTCTCAGGGATTGTGTCAGATCAATTGCTAACAGTGGGAAGACCAGAGATCACAGTAGGGCTACCACTCTGAGACAGTGTTAAACCCGAGGACTACAGGGAGGTTGACTACTTTTGACATCATACAGATAAAACCAAGCTCAAATTCTTTTTTCTTTACTTAAGATACAAACTTAAAATTAGGGCACTTAACTGTTTTATTATAAAATGTTTATAAGAGGAGGCTTGGCATAGACGTACAGTTTAAGAAAGAACAATGAGACAAATTGGCATATGCTTTCCACCTGGCTTAAAAATTAGAAAATGAGCTGCAACTTAAGTATGCTACCATTCCTCTCTTCACTTTTTGGGAGTCAGTATTTTAAAACTTGTGTGCATCATTCCCTTGATTTTCTTTGTGGTTTTATCACATATGTGCATCCTAAAAATATATGCTATTTGGTTTTATCTCCTTTTTACTTTTATATGCTGATAATAAATTATACTTTTATGTATACTTCAGTGACATTTTCCTAAATATTTATTTTTTGAGTTTAATACATGTTGATACTCTAGTTCATTCTCAAACCAATACTATATACAACTATATGAATTTAAGATGATTTCTTTATCTAGTCTCCCATCTATTATTTCCAGTTTTTGTCTACTTCAAACCATGCCTTTATTGACATTTTTGTATGTGTCTCCAGATATACATGTAGAGATAGTTCTCTATGATATATTCCTGGAAATACAGTTGGTGAGTTGTAATGCAATCATAACCTTAATTTTATTGTAGCAGTGCCTAATTGTTTTCCAGACAAGTTGTAGCAATTTACATTCTCACAAGTACTCTATATGTCCTTGTTCTATTATATACTTTCCAATATTTGTTATTAATCATCTCAACTTTTCTCCATATCATGGATATGAAATGAGAACTTTGTTTTTATTTGTATTTCTTAACTATTAATAATATTAAGCATCTCTTCATATGGATATTGCCTACTTCTATTTCTTCTTTTATGAAATGCCTCTTATATTTTCCCATTTTAATAATGAATTGTTTGCTTTTACATATTGCTTTGTGGGAATTCTTTACATATTCTAGAGATGAGATTTTCTTAGTCATGTATTTTTAAAATATCTTTTCCTGACCTCATGTGCGGTTTATCTTTACTCTTTTATGTTGTCTTTCAATGATTGGAAGTTTTTCATTTTATTGTATTTGAATATATGAACCCTTTTCTTTATGGCTTGAGTTTTACATGCCTTATTTAAGAAAATTTTCCCACTCTGTGTTCTCCTGTGCTGCCATTAAACTTTTTAAATTTTTCACAAGTAAGTCTTAATGTATATAGAAAGGATTTGTTTTTGTCTGTGTGTGTGTGCATGTGAGAGAGAGGGGGAGAAAGAGAAGCAAGATTCAGCAACGTTCAAGTTTTATCTTTTATAGACAGAAAATTGCCCTAGATTATTTGTGAATAGTTTATTCTTTCCCAACTGACCAAGAATCTATTTCTGTCATATATGTCAAATAGCCATACACACATTCATCTATTTCTGGGCCAGCCTTCTACTTGGTTCCACTGGTTTATTTTTCCATACCAGTATTAACTTTTCTTTATTAAATTTTCTTCATAATGAGAAAATAAGACACTTTCTTCTCCCTCCTTCATCTTCTTCCTTATGAATATTTTAGCTATTCTAGATTCTTTGTTCTTGTGCATATGCTTTGGAAATAGCTTGTCAAATTCCAAGAAAACTCTTTTGGAAATTTGATCAGAATTTTATGGAATATATTAACCCCTTTGGGGATATTGACTTTTTTTTTCTATTCATAAACATGGAATACATTTCAATTTATACAGATCTTAATTTCTTGTTTTATAAAATTTCTGTTTATATTTATTTTTGACTACCATATATTTTTGGTTCCTATTGTAAAGAGTACACTTGATTAAATTAAATTTTGTAACTATTATTTATGGAGATACAGAAATTCAACTGGCTTTAGTATATTATCCTTACATCTGGCAATCTTATTCTACTCTTTTTTTTTTTTT
>NW_016809129.1:1554816-1560715 GCF_001698545.2 Rhinopithecus bieti | reverse complement strand
TCTCGGCCTCCCAAAGTGCTGGGATTACAGGCTTGAGCCACCGCGCCCGGCCTATTCTACTCTTAATTATTCTAATAATCTGTCTGTAGAAAATTGAGGTTGTTTATAGAGATAATTATCTAATCTTCAAATAATAAAAGTTTTCTTTCTTCATTCCCAGTTCTTAGGCTTTATTTTTGTTGTTTTGTTATATTAGATAAGGCCTCCCATATAATAAAGTAGAAATGATTATAGGGTGCATTGATGACTTATTCCTGATTTTAATGAGAAAATTTAACAATTAGTAAAGTTGGTTTGCTATCTATTTAGGACTTTTGCATTTATGCTCAGGAGTGAAGGTGGTCTTTAATCGTCTGTTATTCCTGACTTGATTTTCATGCCAACATTACACTGCCCTCGTCAATTAAGTTGGGGATGTCTCTCTTTCTCTTCTTTGTAAGGCATTGTTTCAAAATATATTATTTTTTGAGTGTTTGATGGAACTCACCTGTAAAATAATCTGAGCACATTATTTTATTTGTAGGAAGAATTTTTATTGTTATTTGTACGTTAATGTTTTATTTTTCTTCTTCAATTAGTTGTGGTAGGTGATATTTTTCTAAGGTTATTTCATCTTATTCAAGTTTTCAAATTTATTGCCATAAACTTGTCCATAATATTCTTTGTAATCCCTTTAATGTCTGGTTCATATATTGTTAAATCTTTCTTTCATTACTAATATTTTTGTACTTTATCTTGCCTTATCTTTTAAAAATTGATCAGTCTTTCTAAACTTTGCCAATGCAATAATCTCTTCAAATAACTATTTTTTGGCTTTGTTGATTCTATGTATATATTTTTTCTGTTTCTTTAACTCCAGCTCTTATATTTAATGCTATACTTCTGATTTTTATGGAGGTATGGTTCATTTTGTAAACCTTTTAAGTTAGATAATTTATGAATTATCAGATTTCTTCTCATCTAATATAAAGGCTTAAAAATATCTTCTCATCTAATATAAATGGTGTAATAATAATACTATAATTCTCAGGCATAGATAGGTTATATTTTTATTCTTTGATACTTGGTATTTTCTAGTTTTCATTTTAATTTTTTTGACCTATGAATTATGAAGGAGTGTATTTTAAATTTTTCAGCTCACTAACTTTCTAAAGCCATCTTTTCTGTTACTGAATTATATGCATTTTTTTTTTTGGGACGGAGTCTCACTCTGTTGCCCAGGCTGGAATGCAGTGACCGGATCTCAGCTCACTGCAAGCTCTGCCTCCCGGGTTCACGCCATTCTCCTGCCTCAGCCTCCCGAGTAGCTGGGACTACAGGTACCCGCCACCACGCCCGCCTAATTTTTTGTATTTTTAGTAGAAACGGGGTTTCACCGTGTTAACCAGGATGGTCTGGATCTCCTGACCTCGTGATCCGCCTGTCTCGGCCTCCCAAAGATTATGTGCATTTTTAAAAACAGAGTATGTTTTCTAACATACTGAATCTTTAAATTTTTTTGCTTACTTTATTATATAGCACTATGTCAATTTTTGCAAATGTTCTGTGTATCCTTGAAAAAAACATATTTTGCAGTTTTGAGGTTTGATTAATTTAATATACCTCTCTATATTTATACATAAATTCATAATTGTATTTTTTACATTATATCAATCCTTATTAATTTTGTTTTGATCTATCAAGTTTGAAGAAGATATATTAATTTTCTAATATTCTGGTAGATTTATCAATTTCTTCTGTTATATATTTCAAAAATAAGTCATGGAATACATACAGATTTTGGATTATACCTTACTGAGACATTGAATGTTTTATCAGTGGGAACTGATTTAAGGAAGATACTTGTAAGTCAAGAAAGCTGTTATATATTGTTTCTTAGATACATGCAAAAATATTATATATCACACATCAGTAAAAACAATTGAAGGTGGAAATAATCCCAAATCCCTCAGAATAAGTGAAAAAAAAAGATTTCCAAGCAGAGAGGCTGCTGTGCCTAATTAATGAGTCACAGGTAACTTTCATCACACAGGATTAATATTAAAGCATAGTCTCATAGTTTAATGGGCAGTGTTTTTCTTTCTTTAGCAGGCTGTAACATAATAGTAACTCTTATATTCAATGGCATATTAGATTAGGTGACATAAAATAGCTGGGTATTTTATTTATTTATTTATTTATTTATTTATTTTAAATTTCACACGTTCTTTATTTCTTTTTTTAAATTTTTTGTGAGTACATAGTAGGTGTATATATTTTTGGGGCACATGAGATGTTTTGATACAGGCATTCGAGGTGAAATACATCATGAAGAATGGGGTATCCACCCCCTCAAACATTTAGCCTTTGTGTTACAAACAATCCAAATTATACTCTTTTATTTTAAAATGTACAATTATTATTGACTATAGTCACCGTGTTGTGAGATCAAATAGTATGTCTCATTCATTCCTGCTCTCTACTTTTTTGTACCCATTACTGATGCCCTCTTCTCCCCCAGCCCTCCACTACCCTTCCTAGCCTTTGCTCACCATCCTTCTACTCTCTATGTCCTCACTATGTTAAGTGAAATAAGCCAGGCACAGAAAGACAAACATTGCATATTCATATATACTTTTAAAAAGTGAATGACTATGTCTTATACTGTTTTAGGCAGAATACATATTCCCGGGGGCAGACACTGGGCTTTTCATTTTATATTCCCAGTGCCTGGGACATGTTAAGTATTGCTGAAAGAATGAAGAATAGATTAATGATAATTTTAGAGTATTGCCTTGTTTTGGTGTTCTTGGTTTGCTTAGCACTCAGGACAAAATCATTAATAGAAGAATTTCATATTTGTACAAGCTGGAGTTTGTAATGTGGGGACTACTTAAATAGCTGGGTATTTTAATCCATCCTGTCCATCTTTGCCTTTTTTTTTTTTTTTTTTTTTTTTAAATTTTTTTTTTTTTTTTTTTTTTTAGAAATTTTAGTTTATTTTTATTTGTTCAAAATAAGTTTATTTATAGTTGTGATTTGCCCATTTATGCCATTGTTTTACCCATTAGGTATTTTAGTTCTATTCTATTTGCTTAACCCACAAATTAGGTATTATTAGATATTAGCTCTTTGGTCAAATTTACTCACATTTCCCTTTTTGGTTCACCAGTCCTTAGATCTCATATCTTCCTTTATGAGTGATTGTCAGTAGTTCAAAGGTACATCCTTTAGAGGTTCCCTTAGCAATATACATTAGTATTAACATTCAGTTTTTGTCTATATTAAATTGTCTTCATATCACTCTCAAACTTGGAAAAACATTTCACTGGGAATACAATTCTGGAGTGATAATTATTTTCTCCCTCTCTGTCAACATTTAAAGATATGATTTGTTTGTTTTTTAGCCTATTTGCCTATTTGTTACTGTGTAGTCTTAATGGTTAGTAGTAATCCTTATTCTTTTTTTTTTTTTAGATGGAATTTCACTCTTGTTGCCCAGACTAGAGTACAATGGCGCAATCTGGGCTCGCTGCAACCTCTGCCTCCCAGGTTCAAGCGATTCTCCTGCCTCAGCCTCCCAAGTAGCTGGGATTACAGGCATGTGCCACCATGCCTGGCTAATTTTGTATTTGTAGAAGAGATGGGGTTTCACCATGTTGGCCAGGCTGCTCTCAAACTCCTGGTCTCAGGTAACCCATCTGCCCCAGCTTTCCAAAGTGCTGGGATTACAGGCGTGAGCCACCATGCTGGCCTCCTTATTATTTTATAGGTAATCTGTCATTTTTTCTGGATGCTTTTAAGATCTCTTTGTTCTTGTTATTTTGTTTTTGTAAATTGCATTCTGCAATTTTATGTTACAACAAAAAATGTGTATATCCTCCTTGGGATTTACTGGGTTTCTTAAACCTGATTCTGTTATATTTTAATATTGGATATTCTCAGCCATGGTGTTTTTGAATATTGCCTCCGAGCCATTCTCTAATCTCTTATTCTGAAACTCCAATGATATATGTACCAGAAGAATTTACTATACACCAATAGAAGCTAACGTCTCTTTCATATTTTCCATCTCTTTGATTCCTTATGTTACATTCTGCGTAATCTTCAGTTCTACCTTCCTGTTTATGAATTCCATTCTCACTTGTGTCTAATCTGCTATTTAACACATTCATTGAATTCTAAACAAATTCACTGAATTTAACACATTCTGAATGCCTAACATATGTTCCACACTTTTTTGCTTTTCTGTGTTACTCCAGGCAGTTAAATCACTATAGTGCTAGAAATGGAAGATAGATATCTAGGAGAATTTCTGCAATCATTTTGAAAGAGTTTCCTGACTCATAACTAAAGGACTAAAAAAGAGCTCAAAATAAGTCTGGGAGTTTACCTTGAGAGATTTCTTATGTAACAGGGGATTGATCTGGAACAAATGGAGCCCTGAGAATTGAAATGAAGATGTGTGAGAAAATCAGAAGACTAAATAGAGAAATCTGAAAGTTTCCATCTTCTGAGTTTTCCCTACTTAAGGAAGTAGCTATTCCTCTACCCCTTTTACTGCTGCCTCTCCTTTGCCTGACAAGCCATTTCCTTTTCTAGCTGCAGCTATCTTTCCCTTACCTGAGATCATTACTTTCAAAAGGAAGCGGTTTTCATTTTTTCAAAATGGATTACACTTATATAGCAACATGGCCTTGGGAGCCAAATTCAAATTATGCCCTGGAGGAGAAATACTCACACTAAGTTTGCAAATCTGTTTTAATATATATTAGAAATTATCTCAGGAATATGTATGAAAATAAAATTTTAGGGTACTCAACTAAGCAGGGAAGAACATTAGATCAATTTGAATTTGGCAATTTCAATTGGAATCTGGAAAACCCAGATTCCAATAGTATTTGGAATGGACTAATACAGATTTCATTCAACACTCACCTACAAATAAAAATGGGATTTAAGAAATGAATGGAAAATATAAAATAAGATGGTAAGAATAATATTCATATACATTTGCCTTTTAGAAGACAGTAATTATTAGAATGTATTTTTAAATTTCCATTTATATTCTATTTATAAAAGGCACAGCTAAAACACAAGGACACAGAAACGCTGGAGAGAGAACACTTTATCGGTGAGGCACTTTAGAGTTGGAGGAAATTTCTACCACATTTGGTGTCCTGCTTTGACCTTTGTACCAGGTGGCCTAAAAAGCTGCCAGCTTTCAGTGGTGCCCAGAGCAAGAGAAGACTCACCACTAATCAGCCTGCCATACAAACAGGCTCCACAACCAGGTCTTTATGACCCAGCAGGTACCATGATGTTGGAAGTCTCTGAGTAATCAGGATGTCATGTAGACTGTAGCAAGCCCTATAGAAGAATCAGTATCCATTGAAGTTTTGAAGCAAAGCCAATGTCTTTATGGCAAGTGACTGTACTTCTTTTGAGAAAGAGTTTCTGGCTTGCTACTGGGCTTGTGTGTTAATCGAATGCTTGAACACAGTATATCAGGGGAGTGGATGACTCAAACTGACTGTCATCAATCAGGTACTGCCAGATCTTGTATGTATTTATCAAGAATTTAGACATGCTTGACGTAATTTCATCATTAATAAGAGCACTTTTCAAACTGTTTTGACTAAGATGCTCTATAAGAAATGTTATCCTCTTTACCATCCCCCCACATATTCATATGCACACTTTATTTATTTATTTTGAGATGAAGTCTTGCTTTGTCGCCCAGGCTGAAGTTCAATGGTGCAATCTCGGCTTATTGCAACCTCCGCCTCCGGGGTCCAAGCAATTCTCCCACCTCAGCCTTCCAAGTAGCTGGGATTAAAGGCACCCACCATCATGCCCAGCTATTTTTTTTTTTTTTTTTTTTTTTTTTTTTTTTTTTTTTTTTGTGAGAGGGGTTTTG
>NW_016809129.1:1522435-1552088 GCF_001698545.2 Rhinopithecus bieti | reverse complement strand
AATAGCTTAAGTAGTTTTTGGGGTTTTCTAAATATACAATCATGTCATCTGCAAACAGAGACAATTTGACTTCCTCTCTTCCTATCTGAATACCCTTTATTTCTTCTCTTGCCTGATTGCCCTGACCAGAACTTCCAATACTATGTTGAATAGGAGAGGTGAGAGAGGGCATTCTTGTCTTGTGCCAGTTTTCAAAGGGAATGCTTCCAGTTTTGCCCATTCAGTATGATACTGGCTGTGGGTTTGTCATAAATAGCTCTTATTATTTTGAGATACATTCCATCAATACCTAGTTTATTGAGTGTTTTTAGCATAAACTGGGGTTGCATTTCATCGAAGGCCTTTTCTGCATCTATTGAGATAATCATGTAGTTTTTTGTCATTGGTCCTGTTTATGTGATGGATTACGTTTATTGATTTGTGTATGTTGAACCAGTCTTGCATCTCAGGATGATACTGACTTGATTGTGGTGGAAAAGCTTTTGGATGTGCTTCTAGATTCTATTTGCCAGTATTTTATTGAGGATTTTTGCACCGATGTTCATCAGGGATATTGACCTGAATTGTTTTGTTGTGTTTCTGCCACGTTTTGGTATCAGGATGATGCTGGCCTCATAAAATGAGTTAGGGAGGAGTCCCTCTTTTTGTATTGTTTGAAATAGTTTCAGAAGGAAGAATACCAGCTCCTCTTTGTACCTCTTGTAGAATTTGGCTGTGAATCCATCTGGTCATGGGCTTTTTTTGTTAATAGACTATTAATTACTGCCTCAATTTCAGAACTTGTTATTGGTCTATTCGGGGATTCGACTTCTTCCTGGTTTAGTCTTGGGAGGGTGTATGTGTCCTGGAATTTATCTATTTCTTCTAGATTTTCTAGTTTATTTGCATAGAGGTGTTTATAGTAGTCTCTGATGGTAGTTTATATTTTGGTGGGATCAGTGATGATATCCCCTTTATCATTTTTTATTATGTCTATTTGATTCTTCTCTCTTTTCTTCTTTATTAGTCTGGCTAGTAGTCTATCTGTTTTGTTAATCTTTTCAAAAAAACCAGCTCCTGGATTCACTGATTTTTTTGAAGGGGTTTTCAAGTCTCTATCTCCTTCAGTTCTGCTCTGATCTTAGTTCTGTTCTGATCTTGCCTTCTGCTAGCTTTTGAATTTGTTTGCTTTTGCTTCTCTAGTTCTTTTAATTGTGATGTTAGGGTGTGGATTTTAGATCTTTCCTACTTTCTCCTGTGTGCATTTGGTGCTATAAATTTCTCTCTAAACACTGCTTTAGCTGTGTCCCAGAGATTCTGGTACATTGTATCTTTGGTCTCATTGGTTCCAAAGAACTTATTTATTTATGCCTTAATTTCTTTATTTACCCAGTAGTCATTCAGGAGCAGGTTGTTCAATTCCCACATAGTTTTTCAGTTTTGAGTGAGTTTCTCAATATTGAGTTCTAATTTGATTGTGCTGTGGTCTGAGAGACTGTTATTATTTTCATTCTTTTGCAGTTGCTGAGGAGTGTTTTACTTCCAATTATGTGGCCAATTTTAGACTAAGTGCTATGTGGTGCTGAGAAGAATGTATACTCTTGATTTGGGGTGGAGAGTTCTGTAGATGTCTATTAGATCCATTTGGTCCAGAACTGAGTTCAAGTTCTGAATATCCTGTTAATTTTCTGTCTTGTTGATCTGTCTAATATTGACAATGGGATGTTAAAAACTCCCACTACCACTATTATTGTGTGGGAGTGTAAGTCTGTTTGTAAGTCTCTAAGAACTTGATTTATGAATCTGGGTGCTCCTATATTGGGTGCATATATATTTAGGATAGTTAGCCCTTCTTGTTGCGTCGATCCCTTTACCATTATGTAATGTCCTTCCTTTGTCTTTTTTGATCTTTGTGGATTTAAAGTCTGTTTTATTGGAGACTGGGATTGCAACTCCTGTTTTGTTTTGTTTTGTTTTGTTTCTTTCCATTTCCTTGGTAAGTATTCCTCCCTCCCTTTATTTTGAGTCTATGTGTGTTTTTGCAAGTGAGATGGGTCTCCTGAGTACAACTTATGAATGGGTCTTGACTCTATCCAATTTGCCAGTCTGTGTCTTTTAATTGGGGCATTTAGCTTGTTTACATTTGAGGTAATATTGTTATGTGTGAATTTGATCCTGTCATTATGATGCTAGCGATGCAGTTACTTCATAATGTCAATGGTCTTTACATTTTGCTATGTTTTTGCAGTGGCTGGTATGAGTTTTTCTTTTCCATATTCAGTGCTTCCTTCAGGAGCTCTTGTAAGGCAGGCCTGGTGGTGACAAAATCCCTCAGCCTTTGGTTGTCTGTAACTGATTTTATTTCTTCTTTGCTTATGAAGCTTAGTTTGGCTGGATATAAAATTCTGGGTTGAAAATTCTTTCTTTGAGAATGTTGAATATTCGGCCCCACTGTCTTCTGGCTTGTAGGATTTCTGCCAAGAGATCCTCTGTTAGTCTGATTGGACTTCCCTTTGTGGGTAACCCAACCTGTCACTCTGGCAGCCCTTAACATTTCTTCCTTCATTTCAACCTTTGTGAATATGACGATTATGTGTCTTGGGGTTGCTCTTCTCGAGGAGTATCTTTGTGGTGTTTTCTGTATTTCCTGAATTTGAATGTTGGCCTGTCTTACTAGGTTGGGGAAATTCTCCTGGATAATATACTGAAGTGTGTTTTCCAACTTGGTTCCATTCTCCCTGACACTTTCAGGTACACCAATCAAAAGTAGGTTTGGTCTTTTCACATAGTCCCATATATCTTGGAGGCTTTGTTCGTTCTTTTTTCATTCTTTTTTCTCTTATCTTGTCTTCATGCTTTATTTCATTAACTTGATCTTCAATCTCTGATATCTTTTTGTGCATTTGATCTGTTCAGTTATTGATACTTGTATATGCTTCACAAAGTTCTCATGCTGTGTTTTTCAGCTCCATCAGGCCATTTATGTTCTTCTCTAAACTGGTTTTTCTAATAGCAGTTCCTGTAACCTTTTATCAAGGTTCCTAGATTCCTTGCATTGGGTTAGAACCTGCTTTTTTAGCTTGGAGGAGTTTGTTATCACCCACCTTCTGTAGTCTACTTCTGTTGATTTGTCAAACTCATTCTCCATCCAGTTACGTTCCCTTGCTGGCAAGGAGTTGTGATCCTTTGGAGGAGAAGAGACATTCTGGTTTTTGGAATTTTCAGCCTTTTGCACTGGTTTTCTTCATCTTCATGGATTTATTTACCTTTGTTCTTTGATGTTGGTGACCTTCAAATGGGGTTTTTGTGTGGGCATACTTTTTGTTGATATTGTTGTTATTGCTTTCTGTTTGTTAGTTTTCCTTCTAATAGTCAGGCCCCTCTTCTGCAGGTCTGCTGGAGTTTGCTGGAAGTCCACTCCGGACCCTGTTTGCCTAGGTATCACCAGCAGAGGATGCAGAACAGCAAAGATTGCTGCCTGCTCCTTCCTCTGGAAGCTTTGTCCCAGAGGGGCACCTGCCAGATGACAGCTGGAGCTCTCCTGTATGAGGTGTCTGTCGACCCCTGCTTGGTGCTATCTCCCAGTCAGGATACACAGGGGTCAGGGACCCACTTGAGGAGGCAGTCTGTCCTTTAGCAGAGCTTGAGCCTTGTACTGGGAGATCTGCTGCTCTCTTCACAGCTGGCAGGCAGGAACATTTAAGTTTGCTGAAGCTGTGTCCACAGCAGCCCCTTCCCCCAGGTTGTGATCATTTGGAAGAGAAGAGGTGTTCTGGTTTTTGGAATTTTCAGCCTTTTTGCACTGGTGTTTCCTCATCTTCATGGATTTATCTACCTTTGGTCTTTGATGTTGGTGACATTCAGATGGGGTTTCTGTGTGGATGTCCTTTTTGTTGATGTTGATGCCATTCCTTTCTGTCTGTAAGTTTTCCTTCTCATAGTCAGGCCCCTCTGCTGCAGGTCGGCTGGCTGGCATTTACTGGGGGTCCACTCCAGACCCTGTTTGCCTGGGTATCAGCAGTGGAGGCTGCAGAACAGCAAAGATTGCTGCCTGTTCCTTCCTCTGGAAGCTTCATCCCAGAAGAGCACCCACCAGATGCCAGCCAGAGCTCTCCTGTATGAGGTGTCTGTCGACCCCTGCTTGGTGCTATCTCCCAGTCAGGATACACAGGGGTCAGGGACCCACTTGAGGAGGCAGTCTGTCCTTTAGCAGAGCTTGAGCCTTGTACTGGGAGATCTGCTGCTCTCTTCACAGCTGGCAGGCAGGAACATTTAAGTTTGCTGAAGCTGTGTCCACAGCAGCCCCTTCCCCCAGGTGCTCTGTCCCAGGGAGATGGGAGTTTTATCTATGAGCCCCTGACTGGGGCTGCTGCCTTTCTTTCAGAGATGCCCTGCGCAGAAAGGAGGAATCCAGAGAGGCAGTCTGGCTACAGTGGCTTTGCCATGCTGCAGTGGGTTCCACACCCAGTTTGAACTGGTGGCTTTGTTTACACTATAGGAGGAAAACTGCCTACTCAAGCCTCGGTAATGGCAGATGCCCTTCCCCCCACCAAGCTTGAGCATCCCAGGTGGACTTCAGACAGCTATGCTGGCAGCAAGAATTTCAAGCCAGTGGATTTTAGTTTGTTGGGCTCCGTGGGAGTGGGTTCCACTGAGCAAGACCACTTGGCTCGATGGCTTCAGCCCCCTGTTCAGGGGAGTGAACATTTCTCTCTTGCTGGCATTCCAGGCACCACTGGAGTACAAAAAATAAAATCCTGCAGCAAACTCAGTGTCTGCCCTAACGGCCACCCAGTTTTGTGCTTGAAACCCAGGTGTAGGCATCTGAGGGAGTCTCCTAGTCTGTGGGTTGTGAAGACCAAGGGAAAATGTAATGTCTGGGCTGGAGTGCACCATCCCTCATGGCACAGTCCCTCATGGCATGGTCCCTCACGGCACAGTCCCTCCCAGCTTCCGTTGGCTAGAGGAGGGAGTTCTCCAACCTCTTGCACTTCCTGGGTGAGGCAATGATCCACCCTACTTCGGCTTGCCCTCCATGGGCTGCACCCACTGTCTAACCAGTCCCAGTGAGATGAACCAGGTACCTCTGTTGGAAACTCAGAAATCACCCACCTTATGCCCTGATGTTGCTGGGAGCTGCCGACTGGAGCTGTTCCTATTTGACCATCTTGCCAGCCCCCACAATTTTTTATTTTATAACTAGGTTCTTTGATTTATTTTCCTTCCCCCTTGCGTTGTGTATCTTCAGGCAGCCTCTGAGGAATTTTGCCTTAATTTCTTTTTTTTAAGTTTAATTAACTTTAATTTTAAGTTACAGGATACATATGCATGATGTGCAGGTTTGTTGCATAGGTAAATGTATGCCATGGTGGTTTGCTGCACCTGTTAGCCCATCACCTAGTTATTAAGCGCCACATGCATTAGCTATTTCTTTGCATTTTTCTCAGATCCCAACTCTAGGAATTGTAATATCACTTTATTTTAGGAAGAAGTTCTTGAAATTTTAGCCTAATTTAAAAGCAATTAGTGGCAGCTATGCTGAATGCACAGGCAGTTGAAGAAGGTAAGGGACACATATCCCTAGGGTGATCTGCGAGCAGTTAAATTAATTTCCATGGTCTAATTCTCTTTGCATTTGTTGATCCTTAGATGGGCACTCCTTCAGGGCTCCCATGTGACTATTTGCACTTCCTCCAAATGTTTTAACTGTTTTTTTTTTTTTCTTTTCTGATTTCTTTGTACAAAAGATCTTGTTTGCTTTAGCTTTTCAGGTTTCTTTATCAGTCAATTGCCACTTGCTCTCTGCCTTTAGGAATTCTTCATCATTTCTGGTCTGCTGATGGAATACTTTCTTATATGCTATTCTTAATTACAAAATCTGGAGTCAGATGTATTAGGGTTCTTCAGAACCTATAGAACCAATAGGATATATATAGGTGTATGGAAAGAGGTTTATTATGAGGGTTCGACTCATACAATTTTGGAGGCTGAGAAGTCCTACAGTGTGCCCTCTGCAAGCTGGAGGCCCAGGAAAGATGGTGTAGTTCCAGTTCAAACCCAAGGGATGAGAACCAGGGAAGCCAATGGTATAAGACCCAGTTTGAGTTTGAAGGCCTGAGAACCATGGGGATAGCTAAAGCAGAAACAAATTTACCCCTCCTTTACCTCTTTGTTCTATTTGGTCCCCCAATTAATTAGATGATTCCCTGCCATGTTGATGAGGCTATTCTTTATTCAGCCTGTCTATTCAAATGGCAGTCTCTCACAGACACACCCGCAAGTATGTTTTATCCCCTATGTGGGCATCCTTTAACCCAGTCAAGTCAACACATAAAATTAATCCTCTTGCCTGCTTTGGAATAAAATATATCACTTAGTTTTGTGGCACACTCTTATTCAAAATGAATGCCCATTTTATAACAAAGTCTAAAGTTATTACAATGGTCTAGAAGTCTCTCTTCAGTCTTGCTTCTACCCACGCCAATGCCTGCCTCCCTTCACTTTTCCACTGTCTCACTCCTTTATGTCACATTGGCCCTCTTGCTGTTTTACACATTTAGCAAGTATATTCCCATCTCCTAGATGCTTGCAGCTACCCATCCCTCTCTTAGGAGTACACTTTCCCCAGGCATTCTTACAGATTGGTCCCTTCATCCATCCAAGTCTCTGTTGCAGGTTACCTCCTCAAAGGGGTCTGCTGAGATGACTCTATCAGAAGTAGATTCTCTCTATCTCCTCCATCCTGTTTTATCTTTCCTGATAGTTCTTACTTCCTGACAGTATGCTATATACTTATCTGCCAAACATGTTCACTCTACATTCAGCACATGGAATAGTACTTGGGTTTAGAAGGAAGGTGATAAATACCCATTAAACAAAACAATAATGTCCATTACAAAATCTGAAAATGAATTTTAAATTTTAAGTTCAATTGTGTCATTTATTTAAGACTAAATAACAGAAAAAGTCAACAATAAAATTATTACTGCAGGTATAGTTAATTTCTTTACTCAAGTAATTAGTACAGCAGTAGCTAATATATTTAATAATCTAAAAATCTGAAAATATATATGGCTAAATGATGGTTAAATAGATTATCATCATTTCTAAAAGCCTCTGTGAGGATGCACAGTTTAATCATTAAACACAAGGAGGTGAAAAGACCATTACGTTCCTCCCTTCTGTATAGTTTATTTTCTGTTCCATTTATTATTTATACAGTGCTTATCACCATAGCATCTATGCTTCATTAGCAAAAAGCAAGCAGGGAAGGCAGGAGTTGAAAATTTATGCTGTCTGACCTACTCATCTGAAAGCATTCTACCCAAGAGAAAGAACCTCAAACTAGAATAACTAACATTCTTGGTGACCACAGACTGTCACTGTATTTGTCTGGGCCTCATGTGTGAAATAACAAATTTTAAAATGGGTGACAATTAAGGTATTTAGCTCTAACCATCTGCAATTCAGTAGCTCTAAATATGACTAGTTTTAAACAGATTTCTGCAATTTTTATATTAATTTTCCATTATATCATTGTCACTACTGATTATAAAAATACATTATTAAATAAATGATAAACATAAATACAGTATAAATATAAAACATACGTAAGGAAACAGTACAATTTCCATTCAGTGCCCTCAGCCACAGCTATCTAACATGTAAGATAAACATGTAGAAAGGTTATAACGTAACAGTTAACGTCATGGAAACTAGAGCCATGCTGGCTAGGTTAAAATCGAAATCAGCTACTTTCTAGATAAATAAGTTTAGGCAAGTCATTTGACTTCTTTGTGCGTCATTTTCTTATCTGCATATGAGAATACTTTATGAGATTCCTGTGAGAATTAATTTGAGTGAAGCCCTGAGAACATTGGCCGACACCACAAAAGCACTATTTAACTGCTTCTACTATTATTATGTAACTCAAGGGTTAATAGAATTAAATGAGAAAGCACATTTAATATAACACAATATCTAGCAGAAGAAATATATCAATTCAACGATATTTATTGGGGGCGTTCTTTGTGCCAGACAGTGGGCTAGACATTAAGGATACAAGAGTGAATTAAACAAAGTCCCTGCCTCTTAATGCTTGCACTCTATTAGAGACAGACAGAACATGTACAAATAAACAATAGAAGATACTGTTTCAGATGGTGAAAATTAAAAACGAAAATAATAAGTTTGGAAGACAGAATGTCAGGTTTCCTATTTTGTTAATCAAGGAAGTCTTGTCTGACAAGATACATTTTTTTCCCCCAAGTTATATGATAAAGTAAACAGAACTTTATAAATGCAGAGTGTCAATGCTAGTATCAAAATTTTTAATTAAAATTTATTATGTTTTGAAGGAATACTAGCATTTGGCATATTATTACTACTATTGTGATGAAAATTAGAATGATGACAAATGCCTTCTTTTGAAATTCTCTGATGCATTTAGAAAACATGCTGTCATTTTAGCCACTTCTATATTATGTCAGTAAAAAAATTGATATAGTTTATCCCATGAAGAACATTTTTAAACATTACCTATGTCATGTGAGTCTTCAGTGTTCATAATAATGAGCATAAGTTAAAAATGCATATTTTTAAAATGTATACAAATATATGAGTAGCTTTGGGCATTGATTCGGAAATTGAGAAATACAGAGATGTCCAAAATCATACCAGCACTTAAACCTAGGTCCTTGATTCTAAATTCAGGGTTCTTCTCACTACTCTCAACAGCTCAAATAATAACATTTAATTGGCTTGACTCTGCAGCTTTTTAATTCTTAAATACTTATTACTAGCTTTTGTGCCATATATTTGTATTGCTGAGTGTCAGACTGCACAAGATAATTTCATTTGCAGCTTTAGTGGACTTTCACAGTCTTTGCCTTCAGATGAGAAAAGTTCAGAATTCATTATTTTCATAATCAGTATCTCATTTATAATTCAATAGTGTTTTTTCTATTATCAAATTTCTCAATCCATGGTAGATGGTTTACTCAATGTATCAGTTAAAGGAAGAGAAAATACTTTAAACTTTAATGAGTAGTTTATCAGTATAACATGAAACATAGTAGTTCTAGAACAATATGTTCTACTAAAGCATTGAAAGCTACTCAGGCTATGGTACAGACTGTGAAGCATA
Source organism: Rhinopithecus bieti (assembly GCF_001698545.2). Taxonomy (NCBI): domain Eukaryota; kingdom Metazoa; phylum Chordata; class Mammalia; order Primates; family Cercopithecidae; genus Rhinopithecus; species Rhinopithecus bieti. The sequence continues at coordinate 1,542,964 of NW_016809129.1, read as the reverse complement.
AAGAATTGCAAATATGAACAGGCAAAATGAATACCCATGCTACATGAATACACTGGTTTTTATAGTGGGCCAACATCTGGAGTAATGGTGATCAGGCTCCTCTTATGGGTTGGCTGTGTATCAGTGAAAAGACATTCGTGCTTAGAAGAACTGAGCAAGAGTAATAAATAATTATTTGAAATTCTTATTCAAATATTTTGCCCGTTAAACCACTGAAGCACTTTAAAATAAGGTAACATGTTTTCAATTCATGAGACTAACTGTATAGAATAGCATTATTTTAGAAGCATTTAAAATACAGTCCCATTAAATCATTTTTCTTTAAAAAAGTCGTACATGATAGTTTGTCAATTTATTATCTTTTTAAGTTTTTTGTAATGTGATTTTCTCAGTTAAAAGAAAACCCTGATGCTTACTCTTCTAAATATGATACATATATGAATACTAATACACACAACAATGTTGCACATTATACATTCCCCAAAAGTTCTTACATGTTATCTCATTTGAGGTTCACAATTACATGTAAAACAGTGAGAAGAGTGCCTAGCACAAAGCTAGCAGTTAATCCATGCTATTTGTTGTTTTCCAGCAGCATATCAAACTCAATATATTGAACTACACTCCTTACCCACTCACCCAAATCTCTAGTCTCTTTATGCCATTTTCTTGCTTGATTGAGAATCACCTAGACACTCTACTCTGAAACCTGGGAGACATCAATGACTCCACCTGCTCCCTCATCCTCTGCCTTACCTCTCTATTTAACCACCATCATCTCCTCTACATTCTCATCATATGTGCAGTGGTACAGGTGTTCATAATTTTTTGCCAAAACTATTGCAATTACTTCTCTCTTAATCTAGAAGAAACCCCATCTCTGACCCCCTTATAATTCAATTGCTATGCAGCTGGGAGAAGAAATCCAGTCATGTTGTTTGCTTAATTGACCTTAAAACTCCCCACTAATTTCGGGATAAGACCCAAACATTCTCAACCTCAGCCTCATCTTTGACACTCCTGATCAACCCAATCACATCCTCCTTCTGTTTGCTCCCTTCATAGCAAATTACATGTAATTCTCAGAATGCACTGTGTCATCTTAAGCCTTCCTGCCATTGCACAGCCACCTCATCTCTGGGAAGATCACTCCCCACTCTTTCTTTGCCTGGGTAACTTCTGTTTATCTTTCAAGTCTTGTGTTAGGCATCTATTCCTCTGTGATGATTACACTTGTGACTTCGTCTGGGTAACTGCCCTTGAGGTTCTGGGACCATATTGCCCTGGGTTGTTTCCATCATGGCCTTCATTCATTTGTATCATGATTCATTTATTAAATATCTATTGAATGTTGAAGGAGAAAACTAAGCAGATAATTACTAAAAGTGTTACATCAAAAGTAGGCCTTTTTAATGCTAATTAAAAGGCCTCTTGCCCTGCCCAACTTCCTCACAATACTTTTTTGACTCCCAAAAGGGCTCCATTTCAAAAGTTTACTTTTCTCTCTTCTTTCCAGACTGGCAAAATGTTTTATGAAGTCACCCCTTAACTCTGGGCAGGATGGGCCAAGCTCCATATAAAAGGAGATAAAGCAGTGGGTTTTGGACTTCTCTACCTTGCATACTGTGTGTCTGGCTTATGGCTCTAAACTTGTGAGGCTTCCTCACTGCTTTGTCTCATTTATAGTGCCCATGTGCACCTATGCATCATTATTTCTTATTCAGGCCCAAACTAGTGACTGGGTCTTCTTTTTTCCCTTGCTTCTTTCTTTACTAGTTCCTTCTTTTCTTCCTTCCACCTTTCAACAGATGTTAACAGACTATATACTGTGTACCATATAATCTATTAGTTGCTGTAGTAGCATGGTGAACAAGACAGATATGGTTGTGATTTTCATAGAGCTTTAAGAATTTGCCAAGGGATAACTATAAAATAAAAAATTCCACCATTAATTATTTAATTATAATATTGTTAAAAGGGAAAAAAAGAAGAAGTGATTTTGTTAATAAGTTTCTTAGGAATTTAGAGCAATGGACTGTACGTGGGTAAGACGTGGTTTGTGGTCAGTTCTCAGGAGTGCTGCAGTCGTTAGGAGTATCCTAGTTTAAATGGAAATTTTCTTGTCTATGTTTCGCCAAACACACTTTATCTCAGTTTGAGTAGTGTTGGGAAGAAAGCAAATTGATTAAACGTATTGATATTCAGGTATGGAAGTCGTGACAACTTATCCCCAACACATATGCACATACACACGAAGAAATCCAAAAGTGGCTTCAATAATCTTCAGTTTTCATATATTCATGTTCTTTTTTCTCTATTGAGGTATAACTGACAAGTCATGTTGTATATAGCCTTCCCTAGGAATACATGTGACCTCTAGAAGCAAGTAAATGAATTCTCCCCTAACAGCTTGACTTTACCTAATGCAAACAATTTTGAACTTCTGACTTCCACAACTGTACAATAATACATATGTGTTGTTCTATGCCACTAAGTTTCTGGAAATTTGTTGTAGTAATAGGAACCTAATATACACCGATTGACCTCAGTTGTTTTCTTCTATTTCAGGCTAAGCAAATTTCTAAAATTATAAAGAAAAAATATAATTAAATATACCAATGTGTGTTGCATTCACTTTAAAAAAAAATGAGTTAACTTTGGTCTTCATCATATGAGCTATTTAGAAATTTTTCTGCTTTAGCTTCCTGATTAGTCTTAGATGAACATATCATGCCTTCTTCCTTGACTATCTTCCAACTCAGCATCATTACAACTGACAAGAACTGGGTATTCTTGCTAAGGATTCCAAATTTTAAATTAGGCATTCTGAAGTGCAAGGTCGGGACAGTGAAACAAAATATATAATACTTAAAACTATATTATGTAATATATATCACTATATATTATACTATATATACTATATATAGCATATCACTATATAGAATATATATAGCATATATAGCACATATATACTATATATTATATTTATATAATATATCACTTATACTATGTTATATATGTTATTATATAATATAGTATAATATTTAACACATAATATAACCTACATGTAGTAGTACATAAGATAATATAATATTTAATATAGTCTGTAATCATATATTGCATTGTATATCTATTACACGCTACAATATAATTTATATAATATATTATTATCAGTGTAAATATATTATAGCTATCGTATATAGTCAATCATATAGCATGCAGTATATTCCACACAATGCTACGAGTATATAATCATATATTGCTACATATTATTATCATTATATACGCAATATATATTATATGAAATTGTATTATATATAAATTTATATTGTGCATATATTCACATGCTATATATAATTTATATATATAAAATGTATATCACTATATATATAGTGATTGCCTTGAATAATGAATAAAAATAATTCACCATGCTAATATTATTGAGTATAATATTTCCTAAACACCAACTAGAATACAAAACTAAAACATCTTTCTGCTTTCAAAGTCCTGTGCCTTAAGTTTGATTTTGCCTCTCTCTACTAATTTAATGCTTATTATATGCTAGGCACAACATGTTCAAAGGAGATAATATCTAGAAGTGATTATTTGTGCTATAAAATGGATCGATACAGAGTTTCTTGAAACAGAAATACCCCTAGTGGATTTTATTTTTGGAGACAGAATCTCAGTGCGGCGTCCAGGCTGGAGTGCAATGGTGTGTTCTTGGCTCACCAAAACCTTCAACTCACTGCAACCTCCGCCTCCTGGTTTCAAGTGATTCTCCTGCCTCAGCCTCCTGAGTAACTGAGATTACAGGCATGCGCCATCATGCCCGGCTAATTTTTGCATTTTTAGTAGAGACGGGGTTTCACCATGTGGCCAGACTGGTCTCAAACTGCCGACCTCAGGTGATCCACCTGCCTTGGCCTCCCAAAGTGTTGGGATTACAGGCGTAAGCCACCGCACCCAGCCCCCCTAGTAGATTTCTAAATGTTTCAGTTTTATAAATGTGTATAAATGATTTACATATACAGCTTCTCTTGAATACAGTTGCACAACATAAGAAGCACTGGTGTATATATAGTGTCTGTAATTGGGCATGGTTCCATGCATCAACTATAGTATATACATTTTAAAACATGCCATTAAAAAGTAGGTTTGTTGTGGAAGGCTTAAACTGCTGTGTTGAGATACCAAATGCTTACTCACATACATTGTTTTATACTGATGGAAGACATTAAAAGTGATGTTTCCAGACATTAAAAAAACAGTCGATAATGGAGGAAGAGAGAAAGAAAGAAGCTTTAATCAGTTAGTAAAATGTGTTTTAGTTTTATTTAATTCTGTCTGACTAAAAGAAAATTAGATAGGTAAATATCTTTAAAAGATGCTGCATACATCCCCAACATATTATAACAAAAATTTAAAGATGAACATAAAATATCCACTTGATTAGAAAAAAAATGTAGTATACCATAGCTTCAGAAGACGTATTGATTTTTAAGAATGTGTAGATGTGTGTTTGTAAAATTTTAATCTTTTCTCTAGTTATTTAATATTTCCTATGCAAACGGCGCACTTCCTTGGCCTTTGGTAATACCCACAGACAAACTGCACAACTGCTGCAGGATTCCAACAGCAGGGACTTGTCAGTGCTGGATAAAGATTGCATGGCACATGCCAGCTCAAACATGGACATTTCCTCTTTCTGTTTTCCTGTTTCCAAAGGCCAGCCAATCGGGAGTAAAAACTCTCAAACCTGGCACGTTTGATTCAGAATCTCAATACAAATGATTATGCTTTCATTCCAATGCCTCTGCAGGTGACAGAAAGTAAGCTGCCTTCTCTCCAGGAGAGGACTGCAGTCAATATGTTCACAAGTGCTTTTCTTTTATAAAGAAAAGTATTTATCAATGCAGGGCACTGTTTAGAAAAACTGATAGCTATTTTAAATCAGTGCTCATTAAGTTTCAAACCATGGTTAGGGAGTAAAGAGGTATGTGGACACTGCCTATGGATCCTTTTGTGTGTTCCATATTGAGTAAATCTAACGAAATTAGAGATTTTTTCCACTTTCACCATATCTCTCAAATATGACCTACGTGTAAATCTTTATATTTTCTGATTTTAAAAAACTGCCAATTTCAAGGGGATACTGTCTAAGTTATCAATGATTGTTTTCTGTGTGTACACTTCGTACTTAATATTTTGATAAGTATTTGTGAAATAGCAGAGAATTAGTTGTGTATTAATTTTCTATTGCTGTATAACATAGTACCACAAACTTAGCAGCTTAAAACAATATTCTTATATTAGCTCATAGTTCTATAAGTCTGGCCTACAGCACAGTGGGACTGGATTTTCTATTCAGGGCATCATAATGCTATCATTATTTGTTAATTGGCCTGAATACTCATCTAAAAACTCTGTGAGAAAGTTCTCTTCCAAGTTTATTTGGGTTGTTGGTAGAATCCAATTCCTTGCAGTTGCATAAGTGAGGTCCTCACTTTTTTTTTTTTTTTTTTCTGACTAGTGGCTGGAGATCATTTTCAACAACTAAAGGACATGCTCAGATCTTTTTCCCATGGCCTTGTCCATCTTCAAGTCAGCCATGGCATGTCAAATCCTTTTTATATTTCAAATCTCTGACTTCCCTTTTACTTCTAACTGGAGAAAAATCCCTGCTCTTAGAGGGCTCATGTGACTAAGCTAAATCCATCTGGATAATCTTCCTATGATAAGATTGACTGATGAGTGACCTTAATTACCTCTGCAAAATCCTTATTGCCTTGTAACACAACAGAATCATGGGAATAACAGTGGGGTTGGAAACCATGAGGGCCATCTTCGAATTCTGCCTACCACACTGGGTACAACAACCTTCCTAGTTATTACCACCTGTTAATATTTTTGAACTATTTTACAAATCTATAAGCTCTGGAAAACTGATAATAATGCCTGTGATTCTTATCCATAGAAATGCGAGTGAAATGTGTCTGGTAGAATGCAGATTCTTGTTGCCCTCTGGATATATCATTTTTGCATTTATTTGTAAACTAATTTCAGCATTCTTTATTGGCTATGTAAATATGGTTGTTTAATTCCTCTTTTGAATTAATTGTAATATCTTACTGTTTCCCACACTAAATTTTGAATTCAAATGATGTGTTTTCATTATATATTTGTATAAATTATGATTTTCTATTTTACAAATATTACCTTTTAACAATATTTATTATATGTTAATCACTCTAGTAGTTTATTAGCACACAAAGATACAACCTTAGACAAGGTCATGTGAAGGCTGTTCTTTTGAAAACTGAAAATTTCCTAGAAATAAAGGGTATAATTGAGCAGAAAAGATGTTACTGTTTCCTACTGCTGAAAGAAATAATAGATGATACAAACAAATAGAATAACATTCCATGCTCATGGATTGGAAGAATCAGTATTGTTAAAATGATTGTATTGGTCAAAGCAATCTACAGATTCAGCACTATTCCTATCAAACTACCAAGGTCATTTTTCACAGAATTACAAAAAACTATTTTGAAATTCATATGGAACCAAAAAGAGACCCCAAATAGCCAGCCAATTCTAAGCCAAAAGAACAAAGCTGGAGACATTGCAGTACATGACTTTTAAACTGTAATATAAGGCTACAGTAATCAAAACATCATGGCACTGATACAAAAACAGACACCTAGACCGATGGAACAGAATAGAGAACCCAGAAATAAAGCTGCACATCTACGACCATCTGATCTTCAACAAATTCAACAAAGATAAGCAATGGGGGAAGGAGTCTCTATTCAATAAATGGTGCTGGAATAACTGTTTAGCCATATGCAGGAGACTGAAACTGGATTCCTACCTCTCACCATATACAAAAATTAATTGAAGATAGATTAAAAGTTTAAATGTAAAACCTCAAATCATAAGATTCATAGGAGACAACCTTGGAAACACCATTCTGGACATTGGCCTCAGGAAACAATTTATGAGTTAAGTCCTCAAAAGCAGATGCAACAAAAATGAAAATTGACAAGTGGGACTTTTAGTTAAACTAAAAAGCTTCCACACAGCAAAAGAAACTATCAACAGAGTGAACAGACAACATACAGAATGGGAGATAATTTTCATAAACTATGCATCTGACAAAAGTCTAATATTCAGAATCTATAACAAGCTTAACCAATTCAACAAGCAAAAACCATTAAAAAGTGGGCAAAAAACATGAACAGACACTTCTCAAAAGAAGACGTCCAACCATCCAACAAATATATGAAAAAATGCTCAAGATCACTAATCATCAAACAATGCATATCAAAACCACAATGAGGTATCATGTCACACAAGTCAGAATGGCTATTAATATAAAGTCAAAAAACAACAGATATTGGTGAGCCTTCAGAGAAAAGTGTGTAAGTGTTTAACAGTTTGTATGCTGTTAGTGGGAATGTAGATAAATTTAGTCCCTGTGGAAAGCAGTTTGGAGATTTCTCAGAAAACTTAAAATAGAACTACCATTCACCCTAACAATCTCATTACTGGGTATATATTCAAAAGAAAATAAATCACTCTACCAAAAAGATATGTGCACTTGTATGTTTATATCAGTGCTATTCACAGTAACAAAAACATGGTATCAATTTAGGTGTCCATTAATGGCAGACTGGATATAGTAAATGTTGTACATATACATCATGTAATACTATGCAGCCATACAAAAGAATGAAATCGTGTCCTTTGTGGCAACATGGATGCAGGTGGAGGCCATTATTCTAAGTGAATTAACACAGGAACAGGAAAACAAATACCGCACCTTCTCACTTGTAAGTGGGAGCTAAACATAGGTACTCTGGATATGAAAATGGGAACAATAGAGACTGGGGACTACTATGGGGGGGAGATAGGGGACAATGGTTCAAAAACTAGTGGGTACTATACTCACTACCTGGGTGATAGGATTGATCATACTCCAAACCTCAGCATCATGTAATATACCCATATAACAAACCTGTACATGTAACCCCTGATTCTAAAATAAAAGTTGAAATTAAAAATAACAAAAAAAAAATTAATAAAAGAAGATGTTACTGTTTCAAGTGAAGTTTTATGCCAATAATGTATAGAAGCTATGGAAAGACTTACGGGTCTCAATTTGAGCAGCTGATTGAGAATTTTATTTTTGTAAGGGAAGAATATTGAGTACATATATTTAGTTATGTTAACATAAGAATGACCTCACACTTTTTTCTAAATCAAGGAAAGCCGTGAATAGGTGGACGTAGTTACTGAGAATCCAGAAAGGTAGAGGCCTTGATCTCGATATGCTCATGTTGTTGAGCACATAAATGGGACCACTGATCAAACTGTCTTGTAGTTAGAACTCAATCTAATACTGTATAGCTATATGGTTCAGTGGTCAATATCCAATCCTTATCACAAAATTTGTAACTGCATTTCATTTGGTAATTATGACATAAACACTGCCGTTTTCTCTCTATAATTAAATAGTATCTTTAGAGTATCTTGGTATAAATCATGTAATTTGTATGCATGGCCTATTATATAAAGCAGATACAAGTACTCATCTTCAAAAAAAGTTTTAAAAGAATGGGTCCATTAGTTAACTTACTTTATTTTTTAAAAAGTTGTGACTATATATTTTTGTGTATCTTTGAAAGATAGCCAGATGTATTAGGCAACTTATTATACTTGCCAGCTTTGGTCGTCTCAACATTGTGAACTCAAATTTTAGACCAATTATTTGGCTCAGTTCTTTTCAATATATTACAGATGATGAGAATTTACGATAACAAAACATAGAAAACTTTTCATGTTTGAGTGCTCATCATGTTCAAAGACAGTATTTCAGTTTGCTAAAAATAAAATCCAATTAGGTGAATGAGATTATTACAAATTCTCTTTATACATAAAATGTGTAACTGTGGAAGGAAGAAAAAAGATAGTTAAATTTACTTTACCTTGTTTCTAACTTTATCTTGTGTTATTAGATACAGGCAGCAATACAATGAACGTTTTCTGGAAAATATGTTTTAAAAAAACAAATGTCTTAAATCAGAGACAATGAAAATAGCTTATTCACTAAGAGTATCTTAGTCAAAAGCTTTGTGAACTTCAGAAGGAAAGCATAAGACTATACTTCCTTCATTCTTCTTGAGAAAAATAATTCTCATGGGACACGTCCTACCATGACTCATTTACAGTTTTGCATCTGTGAGAAAGATAGAAAAAGCTGACGTAGAAATCAGGATTTAATGAGTAAAATAAACTTACATGATGGGATTGTGTGCTATTTCCTTTAGTATGATGAATAATTTGTCATTTCTAGATTCAGTGAGTAACATGTTCACCCTTCACCCCTCTCACCAGTCTGTTTTGTTAAAGGCATCTGACTAAGTAAGATCAGGCTGTTGCTTCAAAATTGTGAAGTACAAAGTATTTCTTTTAGACTTCACCAGTAGAGCGCTTCTATTAAAGTAAATTGTTTACCTTTTATTTGTTTGATATATGTTACAATAATACAAACTCTTGAGGTACTCTCACTTTTAAAATTATAGTATAATGTATAATATATACATTTATATAATTATAATTAAGTCCAAGTAACAAATGAAGCCAATGAACATATTCCAAAAAATCAATGGTCACTGGCTGGAAATTTTTTTTCTCAAATATGATCTAAAGCTGCGTTAAGATAGACTTGACATATAAATATTACACCTTTCCAGGATCATTTTCCAATGTCTTTGAACAGGGGCGCTCTCTCACAGCCACATCGAGCTGCACTTTGAATTTCTTGCTTTGATGCATTCCTGATTTTATTGCTGCTTAAAGGCAAAGTTTGGGTTTTATTTATTTTAAAAGCATTAGAGAAATATTTGCAGAGTGACTGGATTTACAATAAAGGTTTCTAACAAACAGATCAGTTAATAAACCAAGGGAACAGCACGCTTATGGCTTCACTTAGAAAACTGATATAATGGCTTACTTGATGACTCTTAAGCATGAAGTATTTTTTGAAGCTTTTCAAAACCTTTAGTGGTTTTTCACACAAGGACAATCAGGTTTAAAATACAAGCCACTGTTCTGCTGGATTTCAACAAATGCAACATTAGAAACTTGTTTAAATATGCATTACCAAATGAAAGCCAAAAAGATATAGGCTGGGATTTTATAGAGCCAAAATAAGCAATTAAAACGGGAAGAATTCGGTCTATACACATGTGGCCCACATTATGACAAGGAATTGTTGGACCAGGTTTTTTAACTAAATTGATATTAGGGTTCAGCTCACTTGGAGAAGCTTTCCTTTGGCCAGCCCAGACTTCACATAATTTTTCAAGTCCTTCCTGGCCTCCAGAGCACCAATCAAGTTAGATTTTTATGAAGTCTTTCTTGACTAATTGAACTTACCTTGATTTCTTCTCCTCAATAAACTATCAGTATCATACATTTATTATTTCTCAGTACACTGTATCACATTAGTTCCAAGGTGTGTGACTGTGTGTGTGCATGCACATGCGTGCGTGTTTCCATGTACATAAATCTTGTTGCCCATGCAAGAGTTTGCATGTCTCAATGCAGACAGTATGGCCGATGCCTTTGTATTTTCCATGGTGCCTTGTGTAGAACATGTTATTAAGCATGAAATGGTTCCACTGTAAAACTCCAGGCTGCTGAGGCCAAAGGGGTTTTTAATGGGGGTGCACAGGAAGTATACTAGAGACCATGTTTTGCCTACTGGGGATTCGTTTTCAACTTGGACCTAAGCTGGAATTGATTCTCCCAGCCAAAAAGCAGTAGAATATACACCCGCTCCTTGCAACAGCGACGGCTCTGGCAGAACACAGAAGTGGTGGACAAAGAGCACTCAGAGAAGACAGAAAGTTGCCGGGTTGCTCAAATAGAGACAGAAGCCAGTCCCTGTATAATAAATACTAGCAGTAGCCGTTTAGCCGACAGCAAGGAGTGAAACAGCCTTCATATTTAACTACATACAGTTTATGAAGACTGTGTGTTAAAATCTGAAAAGCAATTGTAAATATAAAGTAAGACTTTTTCTACTATTAGTAATATGAAATTTGATACAAAGAAGTAATTATCTTTCCTTTTTTCGAGATGGAGTCTTGCTCAGTCACCCAGGCTGGAATGCAGTGGTGCCATCTCTGCTCACTGCAACCTCTGCCTTCCAGGTTCATGTGATTCTCCTGCCTCAGCCTCCCGAGTAGCTGGGACTACAGGCGTGCACCACCATGCCCGGCTGATTTTTGTATTTTTAGTAGAGACGTAATTATCCCAATATAGAAGAGCTAGAGGTATAAAGAAGAGGATGTACATGTTAAATTGACAACAGATAAAGAAAATTGTGCTGTACCTGAACAGAGACATTTCACTAGTCTCACTGAGTCAATATATAGAATTAGAAAAGAATTCCAAACTCTACTCAGTGTCATTACTAATATGTTATATATAATTGCAAGTAAACTGTGAAGCCATTTTTTTTTTTTTTTTTTTTTTGAGACGGATTCTCTCCAGGCTGGAGTGCAGTGGCGCGATCTCAGGCTCATTGCAAGCTCTGCCTCCCTGGTTCACGCCATTCTCCTGCCTCAGCCTCCCGAGTAGCTGGGATTACAGGCGCCGCCACCACGACCGGCTAATTTTTTGTATTTTTAGTAGAGACGGGGTTTCACCATTTTAGCCAGGATGGTCTTGATCTTCTGACCTCATGATCCGCCCGTCTCGGCCTCCCAAAATGCTGGGATTGCAGGCATGAGCCACTACGCCCGGCCGGCGATTCTTATTTAATACTTTTTCTTATAGAACCTTCAGTTAAAAAAACTCTCTGTGTATCAATAATAATAAAAATCTGAGCCTAGTAATTTGTCAGCATGATACTGACCTCTGTTTTGAACTTACCAGGCAGCATTCTTTATAGAAGATTGCTTCAAAAAAACTTATTCTTACAGAATACAACACACTAACACTAGGCTGGCAAACATGATTATTCAATACATACCTGTTGATTTGTTTAACAACTCCAAACTTCATGAAGAGAAGAGTTTCTTCTTTTGAGCTCATCTCTAAAATAAAACAGGATAAGGCTACCCAATAATCTGTATATATTTAAAAGAAAAAGGCAGGATGACGTTGGAAGCTTGATAACCTTAGAATTCATAGCAAAACAGCTGGCTGTTAATAAGCCTTACAGGGTGACATTTACCTTGGTCAGTTTACCTAGGCTCAGAGTTTGACATCCCAGCCAAAATAATCTTGTCAGTCACCCAGAGTTTGTGAATGTCAGGGAGGCTAACCTGCATTTTCTAAACACGTAAGAGGCTGAAAAATGCCAACCTTGTTAATTTACTATGTTATAATTTAGGACTCTTAATCACAAGTAAGAAAAATCCCAATGTCAAGCTGGCTTAAACACGAAGGGAATTTATTGATTCAAATGACCAATAAACTTTGGAAGTTTGGCTGGCTTGATGTTGAGGCTCAAACAATTACCTGGTTCTTCATCTTGGGTTAATTTCCCCCCACATATTGAATTCATTTGCAGACATGATCTCTTTTCTTAATTAAAAACTGACCACTGCAGTTCAAATTTCACATTTAGTGTGGAAGGAATAGCCTCTCTTTCCCAACTATTTTGGATCTTGTTGTCATGGCCCCCACAAGGTCACATACCCATACATGAACCAATCACCAGGGCAGGGAGATGGGTTGTGGGTTACACATAGCTAAGGCAAGTGTCAACATGGTAGAAAATGGGTTAGGGTCATTAAGATGGGCAAGCAGATGCCAAAGGGCTGGAATATGTCATCCTATCTCACAGGGAAGGGTAAAAATGACTTGGGGAAACCATATAATCTACCATGCTACTCACTGTTCAAGTACGTTAAAGAAATTCTGTTGCCATATATTATTTTATATTGCCTTATTTATGTGATTCATGTTAGCCAGTCCTGAAGTCAAAAGTGAGGTCAACCTACCTTGATAGTGTGGGCTGAGTGGAGAGATTAATTATCAAACAAAGGAAATGTCATGTGTTATTTGCAAGTAAGAAAGATGCTGGGGGTTTTGGAGAGGGGTGAGGAGAAGAGCAATTCTATTATGCAACGAGAACTACAACTGAATAAGCTGTTCACTTTAGCCTGAACAGTGTATTTTTCCCCTAAGCAAGCTAGAAATGGAGATACACTTTGACAGACTTTTTTGGTAGACAAATAATTAGATTGAAGGAAATGTGTTATAAGATTCAAATATTTTGTAGCAGCAACCTATTGTATTTTTTTCACAATCATTTTGCATCTGTTAAGTGATCTGGGCATTAGCTTGCTGGGGGCCTCATTGCAGCCCTGTATGTATCTTCCACAGCAGTAGTATGATGACAATGATAGCTGGTTAAGCAAACTCGGTTTTAAATTTGAGACAGCCAGTTTCCAACACAGATTACTTTTTAAACTCCAATGTAGCACTTTCATGTTTGTATGTTAGACATCAGTGAACTGTATAGACTGGCACATTTTCTAACATGGCCCTCAACTACTGGTCTTTCTCTTCCATTTGCTTGAAAATACTCATAGTTAAGCGTATGACTTTATGAAAATCATTTAACCTTTCTGGATCTCAGATTTAGTGCAAATGAAATAATGTAAATTCCAGGTATCCTCTTCATATTCTCCATGACACTTTCTCAATAAAGGAGGTCATTTAAAGTGCCTCTCTTATGTTATGTATTCTGTATATTCATGTTGTACTTTTGCTGAGTTATGTGGTATCACATAAACCTCAAATCTCAGTGGCTTTGAAAAACAGGTTTATTTCTCACTCATGGTGCATGTCAGCTGGGGCTCTGCTCCATATCATTTCCATTCAAGAACAAGGCCAGAGGAACAGCTTCTACCCAGGAAATGTCAGTTTGATGGCAGACAGAAGATAATGATGACCTGGGATAATTGACCAAAGCAAATCACATAGCCAAGGCAAGTGTCAACGTGGTAGGAAATGAGCTAATGTCACCGAGAAGGGAAAGCAGATGCCAAAGGGCTGGGGTATGTCATCCCCTCACAGGGAAGTGTGGGGAGGGCTCAGGGAAAACAGTGCAATCTACCATGCTACTCACTGCCATAATTAAAATATTATGTTGCCATATATTGTTTTATATTACCGTACTTATGTGAAATAATATGACATTTAAAAATACATTGTACCATTTTAGGGTGCTGTATTTATAGTAGACCCAGTGGGATAGCTAAGAATATGAATCCACTTTGAGAAAAAACAATGTCAATGAGAACCAAATTTTTTCAATGCAAACTAATCATCACTTGTGGTTCTTTGCAATTCAGTAGATTTCAGGATGATAATGAAACCTACAGAGAGGGGGAAAAAATGGGAGTCCTCGGTTTGGGACTTTCCCTTTACTTTGACTTCTGATTAGCTTTTCAAATTCTGAACTTGGGTGGCACAAATGATTAACCCTCAACAAACTGAATATCAAATATTCACCAAGTAAATAACTTAGTGAATTTAGCACAAGTAAGTAATATATGAAAATGCAGTATTGATAGGGCGGGACTTGAGGTTCTCTTGCTTCTGAAGGGTTACTGTGATGTCCACGCCAGTCTAATGCAGTAGTTCTTGAAGTGTGATCCTGGAGCCAGCAAAATTAGCAGTTCCAGGGAATTTGTGAGAAACACAAATTTCCAGGCTTACCTTTGACCTAGCGAATCGGAAACTCTGGGGTTGAGCCAAGTCCTCCGGTGGATTCTGAAATGCATGAAAGTTTGGAAACCACTGGCCTAAGGAGTGCTCTTAAATTTCTGATACTTTAAACCCCTCTGGGTGGGAGCTCTGTTTTCTGAGGGACTAAAGCACATCAGCACCTTTTCCTTTCAACCAGCAGAATCCAGATTTATTTATAATCTCCATCCAAAACAACGTATCTTATACGGCCCAGTGTTATAAAACCTCAACTAGGTCGTTGACATGGATTAGTGTGAGAAATATTTCTATATCACCACATATTTGCTTTAAAAATATGTTTTAGCTAGTTGCCTCAGTATGCCACTTTGACCAATGTTATATGATCTTGAAATAAAAAACCTTGTCTTATTTTAGGGTTCTACTTTGCCAAAAGTATTTATGGCTTTCCCAGCTTTGCCAGGATAGGAAAGCTGCAGGGGTTTGGTTTATAGCAAGCCGACTTGTGTAGGTCAAGAAGGCCTGTGGAAAAATCTGAACTGTGACTCTTTCCCAAACCAAATTCAGGCCATGGTCCAAGGAGAGAGAAATAAACACTCAGGTGAAGAATTGTTCATTTCTTCTACAATATTTTAACGATCTTTCCTAAGAACGCTCAATTTGAGATTGGATAAATATGATTAAAAATAAAGTTTTAGTGAGAATTGGTGAGTTTACATTTTAGCTGGATAATAGTTTATTTCTAGTCAATCTAAAATATTCAAATCATTTTAGGGTAACACCTATGTAGGAATCTATAGTTTTTTAGTTACTTTAGTACAGGTATAAACTGAACCCACCAAATCACCATTGTTATTTAGATAAGTGTGTCTAAATATAATTTGGGCATTTTTGTACATTTATTAATAAAATATCTTTTATCTATTTTTAGTCCATGTTATTTTTACAATAAAAGGACGACTTCTACATCTGAACAGTTTATGCTATGTTTTATTCTTCTTTGAAGTGTTTACTATTGATATTGTTAGATGTATGCCTGAAGTTTTTGCTTAGTTACTGTAATATTTTGCCCAATATCTTCCATCAAAAGAAGGTACTAACCTGGGGCAGGACATAAAAATATGGTGTTATATTAATAATTAACATGGAAGTGGAAAAAGGGACAAAGGATACCTTTTGAAGTTCGTATTCACAATCTGATTTTCCGAGGGCACTTCAGTCAGGGCATAGAAGAATATGGTGCTACAGTTACAGAATGAGTCCAAATAGTGATTACTGTAAAGAACATATTTCCTAACAACTGCCATAGCTGCTGAAGTATGTTATGGTATCTCTTTCTGTCTTCCTCAGTTACTGGCTCATGCTTATCACATGACCCTGCTCACATCTCTGTGTGATGACACCCCCCGCATTGCAGGATAGCCTCATCTTCATTTCAGTTCGGTGGTACTCATGGTGAGATAATAAAAAATGCGTTCTCCATATTAGATTAAACTGTACAGACTTGTTCCTTCTTTTTCCAGAGTGGCACTCTTTTCTTCCCATTCCACTTACTGGGTTAGACTCTTACAGCCTCCTTTTCCCCAGAAACTATGGTATTGATTTCCTGAGGGCTCTTCTAGAGGACAACTTGTGTGACACATTTTGTTTCTTTCTTCACCTGTTACTTCGAATGTGTCCAAGCCCAAATTCATAAAAAATCTTATCAAGTATGAACTCCTTTCCAACTTACATAATGCCCAAGAGGTAAAGATGTGACCCTTTTTGACTAAATGCTTAAAACATGAAGGACCAGTATATTCTGCTACTGCCATTCTCATGAAAATGATTACAACTTCCAAAAATATAATCCTGGCCAACCTTCCTAAATGTAGCTAGAGATAACTACATTTGTACTATATTTAGGCCCTTCCACTACTGTGACTCTGAAAACATGTAAAAATAAAGGTTTTTGTTTAAAAAAAATAGCATTTTCAAATGATATTTTCAACAGTCATTATCTAGGTTGGCCTCTCTGGGGCTGAGAGAAAGTCAAGCCTGTTATCTCTGGAAATGGAGAGGTCCCAGAGTTGTGCTACGAGAACCTCTTACTTAGCAAAATACCATGCCAGGGAGAAGCAAAGTGATTAAAGTGCAGAAGCCTAAATAATAAAATCAACACTTGAGACAGTAGATACAACATTTTATTGAATGGAGAACTCCAGTGAGGAAGGAGCCAAAAACCACTGGTTGGAGACTGGGATATGCAATGTGTGTAGACTGACGGGTCACAGAGGTTCTGAAGCACACAGAGAGGTACACAAGCGTACAGTGTTCTTATGCACAAGGCGAGGAGCACAGTTTTTAAAGTAAAAGCTGTTCCAGACCTACATAAGCACTATTTCGCTTTGCTTTGCATTATTGGAGTCTGGGAGCTTCCTCAGAGGCTCCCTGTAGATAAGGAGGCACAAGTGTTTGCAGAAAGGGTTGTAGGCATTTACAGGGAAAGTGAGGGCTGATGATGGGAGCACTACCATCATCTGCTACAATCCACCTGCTGGATCATCC
This sequence comes from Rhinopithecus bieti, assembly GCF_001698545.2. Lineage (NCBI taxonomy): Eukaryota > Metazoa > Chordata > Mammalia > Primates > Cercopithecidae > Rhinopithecus > Rhinopithecus bieti. Next base: position 1,525,681 of record NW_016809129.1, on the reverse strand, counting down.
AGCTCCATTCATGTTCTGCTTTAAGTTAATCTGCTCTGTTACTCATTCTACAAAGGGATGCCCAGTCCCCACCCACTTCACACACACACGCATGCACACACACAATTTCTAAGACAAATAGAAGTATCACCTATAGGTGATATTTCCTCTTCTGCCTCATTGGCCTAGTTGGATAACATAGACCTAGATCCATGCAACCTCTGGACTCTTAACTTGCCCTGTTCTTATCAGATTATCCCTTGGAATGGAAGCATCAAGAGGTATGTATTAGTCTGTCCTCACATTGCTTTAAAGAAATAATTGAAACTGGAAAATTTATAAAGAAGAGAGGTTTAATTGGCTCATGGTTTTGCAGACTGTACAAGAAGCATGGCAACTTTTGCTTCTGGGGAGGCCTCAGGAAGCTTCCAATCATGGCAGAAGGCACAGGGGGAGTGAGGCATCTCACATGGTGGGAGCAGGAGCAAGACAGAGTGAGGGGAGGTGCTACACACTTTTAAGTAACCAGATCTCATGAGAGCTCTATCACGAGAACAGATGGTGATAAACCATTTACGAAGAATCTGACCCCATGACCCAATCACCTCCCACCAGGCCCCATCTCCAACACTGATGATTACAGTTGGACATGGGATTTGGTTGGGGACATAGATCCAAACCACATTAGGGCACCTCCATGAATTCTCTGAGTTTCAGTCATAGCTTTCCCTGTCTTGAATGTGTAGCAGTAACCCTATCTGGTCATGAAAATCAGTATAGTAACTTCTTTGCTTGCTAGTCTACTGGCACGTGATGCCCAATATGTTTAGGCCACATCCAAAGTTTTGGGTATAGTGAAACATTGACTGTATTCCTAGGTAGAAGATCTGCCCCAACCACCTTCTTCTCCCAATTGTCTGAACCTGTATGAGGTCATTTTATATTCTGTCAGGCTATCATCTTCTGGACTGCCACAATGTGTGTGAGCCAAGTACTCTCTGCAGTCAGAAGTCCCTCAGCAGAGACCAGAAATAGGATGTCACTGGTGTGTACAGACTAGGGAATATGGGAGGGGAACCGATAGTGTCTGCTACAGTGATACTATAAAATATTTGTTATAAAAGGAGGCATTCAATATGAGGCTGATAACCACCAAGCTATACTATGAACTATACATTTATGTCATGTAATTTCATCTTGATAGCTGGACTCTTGATTTTATCGCTCAAAATAACCTCTTATATTATTTAAACGCCAAAAGTTTTCACATAAGGAAGGATTGAGGACAGAGAAAAGGTATCAAACAAATGTAATCTTGTGTCCTCCCTCCCAATTTTCAGGACCTTTTAACCGAGGATAGAGACAGGTATTGTAAATGTGAGCAGGACTTGAAATACTCAGTTACTGAGCACCACATGTGAGTTTTCCACAATCAAGTGGTAACAGAGAGTAGTCTGTTCAGATCCCACTTAGTTCTACTGCTTGGGTGCAAGAGAGAACTTAATTTAGCCTAGCTGTCAGCCCAAATATATTGGTTAAATTATTACCATTTTCATTTAGAGGCAGCTGAGAAAATATATGCCAATTACTCCCAGTGACCACTGGACTCAAGATGTCTTTTCATTCATTAATTATTAAGGATTGGACTTTTGTAAGAGTAGGTGATGGTGCGCGCTGTCTCTCTCTTTCTGTCATTTAACACCTCCTTCACAGGGGTGTTATGCGGATTTCTGCCTGTGTGGCAATGAAGTTCAGTAGCCTGCTTGGAATTTCCCAGTGGAAAAGGTGTTATAAAATTTCAAAATAAAAAATATATGACTACTAATAAGGATGTTGATCTTGAAATGCAATATGAAAACCAGAGACTGGAAATTTAAAATTTGTAATGAAATGCTGTAAAGCTGTGATCTCTTCTGACCTTGGGAGTTCAGCAGGGGTGGGCCCAGGGAAGACTTGGATGGAGGATGCTGCAGGATGTGGTGGCGGTGATTCAGTAGGTGGCCCTCTTCCATCCCAAGGTGGTGCTGAGCCAACTTTAGCCTGGGTTATGGAGCACTGAGCTACAGGAGAACCATCTATTGGATGAGATGCATGACTGAGGTTCTGACCACTTCTGCTCATTAAAAATTCCAAGGCATTTTTATAAGGTTAAGGATGCATCTCTGTGTTCTACGATCTTGTTCCAGTTGGGTAGGAATATTGGCTTTTTAGTAAGGTCTAGAAGAAAGAAGATGTATGGAAATTTTAGTAGAATGATTAGCATTTCTATGGGAGAAAATTCAGCAGATTGGTTCGAAATTTTATCGTGAACTCTTATTTTATAGAGTAGCAAAACAAAACACCTGTTTGAGTGACTTTCTTATTTGGGTATAAACGTATTTGTAGATGAGAAATCCCTTTTTCTCAAATAAACCTATATGAGTAAATTTAAGGGAACTCTCCAATATTAATATGCAGTAATGAAATGACTTGTACGGGTTTCTTCTGGGCTTTTCTTCAGTCCCTTGAATAATTGATATTTGAGGTATGAAATTAGATAAGATACAAGGTGAGTGATAATAAGTATTTTAATATAGAAGAATCTGAGACCTTTCTCTGGCCCTTTTTAACTATGTGTCACCCATAACTTCCAGAACTCTTAATTATATGTCATCTATATCTTTTTATGTACTATATTAATTATAATAACAAAATCAGAACAATGCCAAATTAGTTATCAATAGTAAATGGACTAAAATTTCTCATTGAAGGATCTTTAGAAAGCAAAAAACAAAACAAACAAGAAATAAAATTAAAAAATCAATGTAAAGATTCGGTCAGGAAGAGGAGACATTATCAGAGAAAACTCACGTTCTTACCTATATTTTGGAGGTTCTCCCTTTTCTGGAATGGGAGAACCACATTGATTTCTTCCATGCATCACTTACTGTTCTTACTGAGCTCAAAATGCCCTATTTCTAGATTTTGGCTAAAGGAACTCATTGAGCCTAAGCTCTGTATGTAATTTGCCATTTCTGTGGAAAGTTACCATAGTTCTGTGGTTCCGGTAGAATGAAAAAAATGCCTTACAGTTTCAGGCAGAGAACAACTCAGATTAACTAGTATGAGCACTTCCTTTTTAGTCACTGAATACAAGATATTGATTATACTGACAATCTCAGATGATGCTTCTTTTCTGACCTTTGTATTAGTGGGAGAGATAATAAACATTAAGCATTTTGATTTTTATATCTGAGTCAAAGTCTTTTTTTTTTTTTTTTTTTTTTT
>NW_016809129.1:1493745-1522122 GCF_001698545.2 Rhinopithecus bieti | reverse complement strand
CTCGATCTCCCGACCTCGTGATCCGCCCGTCTCGGCCTCCCAAAGTGCTGGGATTACAGGCTTGAGCCACCGCGCCCGGCCGAGTCTAAGTCTTTAAGTGTAAATATTAAGTATTTTTAGACACTGATTATTTCTTTTCTACAGTTTCTACAGGTAATTATGTTTTAAATACTGTATTTTAACACTTTTTCTCTACTCTCACAACATAATTGTTGTGTGAAAGCCAACTAGACATTTCATAGTCATAAATGAAATTGCCCTTTTGAGGCTAAAGCTTTGGGGGAAGAAAGAATTTGAGAGATGACAGATGATATAACAAACAGCTCTAGATTCTGTAAGATCCAACACAGCCACAAATAAAAAGAGAATTGTAAATATAAGTAAGATAAGATGACTAGTCAAGTGACAGTATTTTAAATTATATTTACATAAAGATGAGTGGTTATTTAACTAATTTTAAAATTCCATTCTAATTTTAAATGTGTGTTCTCCTTAGATAGTTACAAAGGAAAAGAGCAGTGGGTGATCAATTACTCAGGGTAGATTTTCAATCAGTAAATTATCTGTGTTCTTTGTTCCTATTTTCCCTTCTATCAATTGCCTAATTTTAGACATTTGGCTGCTTATTAGAATTTCCTCCAAAATGATAAGGTAGCTTAAAACACTCGATTAATATTTAGAAACCTTGATCTATTTCATGCAAAAGAGCATCACGTTTATAGATCAAGGATGTTTCTATGCTGTATATAAATTTTGTCCCGGAATCCTTCTATCACATATAAAAAGTAGCAGTTTGGGTGCTATTATAACACTTACAGGTAAGTAAAACTAACTTTAAAATTCAGTGGTGTTGAAATACAATATAACAAAGAAATAGGCTATACTTATATCTTCCTTTCTATCAACAACCTTCACAGGTTTTCTCAATAATACACTCCAGCTTAAAAATGCAAATCATCCTTAATTTCTAACATTTTAGACTGGCCTGTACATCAGTAGCTGCTGTAAACCTGAACTATTTGCTCATGAAGTCAATAAGAATTCAGCCTTTGGCTGTTTATCAGCAATTCATTGGGCAGGCACTGCATTTTGAATGGCAGCATTAAAAAAAAGGCAGATGATACATCTAAAAATGCAAGGTTTCTGCATTTTTCCCTGACTATATGTGAAATAATAAGTATTAATAAGGTCTATCTTGGCAAAATGTTTACTTTTTTAAAATCTTAAGTTAATCCCCTATTGTTGTTAATTGGCATAGTTGGAGACTATGTCCTAAATCGTGATGTGAGCTATGACATCTTAGTCAGTCACTCATATTTAGGTGTCTCCTAATTTCTCAGCTTACACATTACTGAAAAGCAGGTTTACTCTGCTTTATCCCTAAGCCTACCAGAAAACTGCTATGGATTGTAGACATTTCATCAGGTAATCAATACAAAGTTTTCAAAACTTTGACAATTACCTGTTTCTCTAATAGATGAGTAATGTAAATATTGATATAGGCTTGCACTACTAACAATGTTTTGGTCAATGACAAACCACATATACCACAGTGGTCCCATATGATTACAATACGGTACTTTGTGCCCTTTCTATGTTTAGATACACAAACATTTACCCTTGTGTTACAACTGCCTACAGTATTTACTACATTAACATGCTGTACACATTTGTAGCCTAGGGGTAATAGGCTATACCATATAACCGGGGTGTGTAGTAGATCACACATCTGGTTTGTGTAAGTATATTCTGTGATGTTCATATGATTAAATCACCTCATGATGCATTACCCAATCTCAGGTGTTCTTTCACAGCAACAGTAAACAGACTAAGACAAGCTTCCATCATATGCCAGGCACTATTCTGGTAATTGGAGATACACAGCAAACAAGAAAGATATTCATGGTCCTTGTTCACATGGCACTAACACCCTAGTGAACAGAGATAAATGATAAGTGAGAAAACAAATAAATGAACAAGACCATTTTATACAGTGATAAGTGATATAAATACAATGAAATAGGGTAGGATGATAGTGAGAGAAAAAGTGTGTATGTGCACATGGGGTGTCCAACAAGTTTTTGATAAGATTCTTGGGAAAAAAGCCTTTCTGAAATAAAGTAACATTTGAGGTTAGACTTGATGGAGCACAAGGGGCCAGCTATGTGAAAATCTCTGGATACCAAGGCCCTGAACACAGTTTCCCATTTCACATGTATGAAGACCACAAAGGTGGCTTGGGGTATTAGAGATGCATTCTCCATTTCTGTAGACACTAGCCAAGTGAATGTATTAAAATTTAAATTAAAATAAAATAAAAGCTCAAATGTGATGGGTTAGATCCTGTTCCCAAAAGTTCAGCTCCTCAGTGACACCAACCATGGTTCAAGTATTCAACGGCCACATGTGGTTAGTGGCTACCATATTGGACAGCAGAGGGTCTATTTGTCATTGAAGAAAGTTCTAATAAATAGTGCTTCACCAGTGAAGTAGGAGCATTGGAATAGGAGGAGACGTCAGAGAGAATTACTTGGAAAGATCATGAAGGTCCTTATAGGACTGTCATGAGGACTGTGATGAGGACTGGATTCTGCAACTACAATGGGTAGCCATTGGATCATTTTAAATAGGGGAGGGACATAATTCAATTTATATTTTTAAAGTATTACTCTGCTATATAGAAAATGAATTATAAGTAGCGCAAGATCAGTTAGTTACTGCAGTTGTCCTGGCCAAGGAAGATGATGGGTCTTTGGTAGGTTATTATAAGAGGGACGGTGAAAAGTAAATGGATTTAGAATACATTTTAGAGAGGATCAAGTGGATTTCCTAATCTACTAAAAGTAAAACAAGATAAATGAAGGAAAGAATCAAGAGCAGTTCCCTCTTCTGGGGCCTGAGCAACTAGGTAGATGGTTATGTTCTTTACTGGGATGTAACATGATTGAGAAAATATATTTTGGGTGGGTAGGGGATAGGGAGGAAGGGAATTGTAAGTTAAGAATTTTGTTTTGGATACCTTATATTTTAGCTGCCTATTAGATACAAATATATAATAATCAGAGAGGTAGCAGAGAATGATTGAACCCATACTACAGAATGTAAACTTACTGAATTTTACAATAGAATCCCATGACGCTTAACTATATTTAATAAAGCTCAAATGTGATGGGTTGGATCCTCTTCCCAAAAAACTATAAAAACATGTTTGCTAGATTTGGCTAAGTGCAAGATTTATCAAGTAAAATTTAAATTTTTACTTCTGATGTCCATGCTCTACTATTTTTCTGCATGTACAACATTTTCCTTATTCTTCAGCTGTGTTGTCACTTTCTTAAACTAGGACTCACCACGATCTGTAGAAAATGGGCAGTGTTGATATGTGATTGCTCCCTATCCAGTTTATGTGTTGCAGCTTATTTCATTTAATGTACTCTGTTAAAGGTACATTATTAGTTGCTTCTTTTAGTTAGGATCGCCCTGCAGGTTTCTGCATCTCTTTAACATTAGCATTGTGTTGTCTTTGCTCACTTGCCTCTGGGTTCTGGATGGTATGGGGAGAAAAATCTACCTTCTTTCCTTTTAATGGGGCAAATAACTTTTTGATTATGATTTTTTTTTTGATTATGATTTCTTAAAGAAACCTGGATGCCAGCCAGGTGCGGTGGCTCACACCTGTAATCCCAGCACTTTGGGAGGCCGAGGCGGGCGGATCACGAGGTCAGGAGATCGAGACCATCCTGGCTAACACAGTGAAATCCCATCTCTACTAAAAATGCAAAAAATTAGCCGGGCGTGGCGTCGGGTGCCTGTAGTCCTAGCTACTTGGGTGGCTGAGGCAGGAGAATGGCGTGAACCCGGGAGGCGGAGCTTGCAGTGAGCTGAGATCCGGCCACTGCACTCCAGCCTGGGCGACAGAGCAGCGAGACTCTGTCTCAAAAAAAAAAAAAAAAAAAAAAAAAAAAAAAAAACAACAACAACAACAACAAAAACCTGGATGCCAAGACATTGCCTCCTTATTTTACTGAAGAGTTCCAGGATGTTATTGTTTAACATATGGATTTAGGATATTCTTGTTTTGCTGCCATTAGCAAATGCCATTTTTTTTCCTGTTACAACTTCTAAAAAACGTCTGCTTCCCCTACCCCTAAGTGTTCAGTTTTTATGATAATATTATATTAAAATTTCTAAAGAACTGAGATAATCGTGGGGGTAGGGGACAGATAAAATTGAAATATTCTAAAATTTCCCTTACTCTGCTTTTCTTTTTAACCTTGATATATGCCAGACTTTTACAGTTTATTATTTTAATATGTCATTTTTAATGCCAACAGATATGAACGATTTTCCAATCAAGGTTTTCACTCCGACGTGTCCCAGGTAGGATCTGGCATATGAATCATATGTCTAAAAAGGAAACTCATGAAAGTATGTGTGCATGCTAGGGGGCTCATTTGTCTTTGGCAGAGACATTGCTGCTCCTGTTTCCTTAATTATTAAACAGATGGTGCCTACTGCCATTGACTAGCTGCCCAACTCATACTCCTGTGTGGTAGCACAATTCTGGACATCTGACAGAGAGAAGCTGTACCTTTACAGTTTCTCATATCTACTTATGTCATAATATTAATATCTGCCTCCTACTAGAGCAGGCTGCTTCCCATGAAGCTGTATAAAACTTAAACCATCTTCTCCCCCGTCCCCATAAATTAATTTTATCTCAAGGATCTCCTTTTGGCTTTTTTTATTGCTTCATGTCTACACACAAAATACAGTGACATATTGAATCGATTATCTAAATGCTTTAGGCTGTAAATACACTGTAACCTGGAATGTCAAGATAATTAAGACAAAATTGGATTAAGATTATTATTAGTGAGGGCAAATGACATCTAAGATAGCCATGTTAAAAGTGGAGTATCATATTCTTGTTTTAGTTTTAAAAAGACAACCAGATCCCAAGGAACATCAATAGCGTTTAAGTCCATTGAATAGATATTGAATTCTTTTTCATAATCTGCCAAAAAAAAAAAGAAAAGTTAGCTTGAAAATTTTTAGTTTCTCAAATATCACACTGCTGCTGTACATGAACCTTTACTCATTAATAACTAAGGTCCTGATTTTTTTCATACGCTTTGTTCAAAGATGTAGTATTTTGCAGCCATAGACAGTCTTCTAAGATCTCTCCTAGTGTTGACCCACCTATCCTCACCTCACCCTTGAGGTTTTTCTTTATTAGAACTATCTGGGCTTCTAAACTTTGTTAACCTTTTTTGAGGATATGGTCACTTAGTCTCAATGTAATTTTACCTTCCACAGTCAAAAACTGTTGTGTAATACTCATACACTGGATTTAAATGACTGCTGCCTCTCCTTCCTTTCTTTTTATATATATTGTGGTCTAGGTAAGGCTGATTCTTCCATCATTTGAACCAACAGGCCAGGCTTGGGTTCTCATAAAACAGACCTTCCAGCAGGAGCAACCAAAGGATTACAATGTCACCTGAAATTGGACTGCTGTTGTACCTGACTTGGGAGCATCTTTGAATAAGACAGAAGTGGCTGTCATTTTCAGGGACAGTAGAAAGTATGTTAGCTCTCATCTGCCAAGTAGGCAAACACAATCTTTTTTTATTTTTTTCCCTCCAACGTCCTAGGGAGTTCAGCCTCAGGACCAGCGGCAGCCCCCCACACCCCGGGGCTGCGGTGGGCTGGGCGGTGGATCAGCCTCAGCAGCCCCTGCTCCAGCCTGTAGGGTGAACCGGCAGCTTTCCCAGCAAAGGAGCAATCGAGCTGAGGGTAGCGCCTCCTCCGGAGGAGGGGGCGGGAGCTCGGCTGAGAAAGCTTTCCTAGGGAGTTGCCTTAAAGAAAGAAAGCGGAATTGTCGATCACTCCAGTTGCCAGTTTTATACAATTTTAAGCAGTCGTCTCCTCTCGTTTCCCCTTTGCAAAACTGCAAATCGCCACGAACCTTGCATCAAAAAGAAGTGGGGAGGAAAAAAAAAAAAAAAAAGCAAATTTCCTTCTCCCTTCTCACCCTCCCTTTCCTCTCACCCTCCCTTCCTCTCTTGCTCGCTCCTTCTCCCTCCCTCCCTTCTGCGGCTGCCGCTAGTCTCTCGGTCTGGCTCTCTCTCTGACGGGACTTAGCAACTTTTTATTTCTCAGCCCCTTTTCCATTTTTTTTTTCCATCCTTTGCCATGAATTGGATTGACAGAGGCGGGGGAGGCTTTGCTTTCTGCTCCAGGGAATGGCGATTCGCGTCCTGGGGCCGTGCCGGGGAGAATCGGCCGAGGAGAAAGAAAGAGTGATAGAAAAAGAGCTGCAGAAGGAAGAGAAGGGAGACCTCCATCTGCTGCGGGCCCGGCGCGCTGCAGCGCAGCGCCGAGCTGCGCCTCGGAATGGCCCGGAGCCCGCCCCGCGCCCCATACTCCTCCAGCGTCAGCGTCTCCTGCGCGCGGGATGCATTGGGCAATTTTTGAAATCCTGAAGTAGGAAGAGATCCCGGAGGATATAAATCGGGGGTGGGGGTAGAACAGATAATCTGTAAAAGATATTCAAAGAGAAAAGGGGAATCCTGATCGTTTCTGCCCGTGCTTGCTTTCAACTCGAGCGTGCTAGCTTTTAACTTGAAGAAGTCTCATTGGAGCATCTAGCATTCTCCAGGAGTTATTCAAAAGCTGAAACTTTCCGTGGATTGTGGGCCTGGGGAGAAGGATTCCGAGGGTGGAATTGGGAAGAGCGTGTGTGTGTGTGTGAGAGTGTGCGCGCGCGCGCTCGTGTGGGTCTGGGCGGGGGCGTCGGGGGCCACTGGGAATTCGGTGAAGAGGGCACCCCATACCATGGCAGTGCCCGTCGACGCTGCACGAGTCAGGGACAAGCCCGTCCACAGTGGGGTGAGTCAAGCCCCCACGGCGGGCCGGGACTGCCACCATCGTGCAGAGCTCGCATCGCCGCGGGACTCGGGCTGCCGTGGCTGCTTGGGAGACCTAGTGCTGCAGCCGCTCCGGCGCTCTCGGAAACTTTCCTCCGCGCTGTGCGCGGGCTCCCTGTCCTTTCTCCTGGCGCTGCTGGTGAGGCTGGTCCGCGGGGAGGTCGGCTGTGACCTGGAGCAGTGTAAGGAGGCGGCGGCGGAGGAGGAGGAGGAAGCAGCCCCGGGAGCAGAAGGGGGCGTCTTCCCGGGGCCTCGGGGAGGTGCTCCCGGGGGCGGCGCGCGGCTCAGCCCCTGGCTGCAGCCCTCAGCGCTGCTCTTCAGTCTCCTGTGTGCCTTCTTCTGGATGGGCTTGTACCTCCTGCGCGCCGGGGTGCGCCTGCCTCTGGCTGTCGCGCTGCTGGCCGCCTGCTGTGGGGGGGAAGCGCTCGTCCAGATTGGGCTGGGCGTCGGGGAGGATCACTTACTCTCGCTCCCAGCCGCGGGGGTGGTGCTCAGCTGCTTGGCCGCCGCGACATGGCTGGTGCTGAGGCTGAGGCTGGGCGTCCTCATGATCGCCTTGACTAGCGCGGTCAGGACCGTGTCCCTCATTTCCTTAGAGAGGTTCAAGGTCGCCTGGAGACCTTACCTGGCGTACTTGGCCGGCGTGCTGGGGATCCTCTTGGCCAGGTACGTGGAACAAATCTTGCCGCAGTCCGCGGAGGCGGCTCCAAGGGAGCATTTGGGGTCCCAGCTCATTGCTGGGACCAAGGAAGAGATCCCGGTGTTTAAGAGGAGGAGGCGGTCCAGCTCTGTCGTGTCCGCCGAGATGTCCGGCTGCAGCAGCAAGTCCCATCGGAGGACCTCCCTGCCCTGTATACCGAGGGAACAGGTAAGCACTGGCAACTCCTCTCTCGGCTCCTGGGGAAACTTGAAACACTTGGGAACCGGCGCAGAGTGGAGAGAATCCGAGCGCTGGCAACTAAAGGGAAGATAGCCTAGAAAAGTAGTCTAACTTCAGAATTAATAAGAAACTAGCAGGGTTTTTTTTTTTTTTTTTTTTTTTTTTTTTTTTTTTTTTTTTTTTTTTCTCCCCCTCTCTTTCACACAATAGTTTTATAACGGGAACAACTGAAACACGATTGAGTAACAAAACTAGATGGCATGTGTAGGGTCTTCCACAGCTGGGCCAACTTTTTAGATCTGCTACACCTGGTGTATGGCTTGCCTACTCTTTTCAGTACTCTTACGCTTTCCTTCCTTAGCAGAAATTTTAGAATTAAGTTTACTATTTTAGCAATAAGTGATTTTTTTTAACACACAGATTTCACTAGATTTCTACTTTTAAAAGTAAAATGTCTTTTAATGAAATGATATTAAACATTTATGAAAACCAGTAAAAAGATTCCAGAGCAAAGCAAGCTATGCTTGAAGGTGAGGAATTGATACACATTTTCTGGTTTTGCAGTGAGTTTTATTTGGAGATACTGCAGCTGATGGTACCCAGTTTGTTTTTAAATATAATTTAGGGGCATGCATTATTACATGCTAGTATGTTTTGTATCACAAACTTCAACTTGGGGAATAATATGTCTGAACTTTGGAATTGTTCAAAATTGTCAACTGCGTTTTAGTGTCAACTAAAAACAAAACAGTTCTCTTTAGTATGTGCATACTTAAGTGGATATTTGTAAATTCAAATGGATTTATGTAGATTTTACAGGAAATACTAATTTGGGAGGCCATTTCTAAGACTGCTGGAGGTGTATATCTTCCCACAACGTGGGAGGAGGAGGAACCTGGGATTATAAAGTTGTAAATAAAACTTTAGTCACTTTTGGGGATGAGTCTCCTTATTATCATTAAATGACTTAAAACTATAGAACAGTTGCTCTAAAGGGCATAAAAGAACAAATCCCAATTTTAAATGCATACTGTGTCTAAAAAAGCATACTGAAGTGTATGCCTCTAGTTGAAGCAGATTTGTTCACCTCTCTGTCTGAAGTGGATTTGACACTTGATGGGGAGGAGGAGCTGGTTAGACACAGCAAGTGGAAATTTACACTTTTCCCTTTAAATTAATGCCTACCTATGGTACTATTAGGACAACTTTAGGGAGCAAGAGACTATCCTAAGATAAAGTAAGCTTTTTCTTCTAAGGTTATTCTGTGGCTAATCATTTGGGTATTTCTAAGAAATAGCAGTCACCATATGGTGTGGGTGGCTAGTTTGTTTCTGAAATGGAGTTGATTACACAGACCTATGGCTGTTTGACATTATTTAACAGAGTAGATGACAGCATCATTGTCTGTTTATTTTAAAACAAATGTAGTTATTTGCTTTTCGTTTAGATAAAACAAATGCTTCTTGTGTTTAAGCTTACTCTAAGAGTGGAGGAGAAAGCAGGCCACTGACTGATACTTAGTTTTGGTAAAAATTTGGAAATTGTTACAGTAAAGTAAGTTATCTATTTGAGGGTAAACTAACCATTTTGATTTCTTTTCACAGTTATAGGACAGAATGTCTTTTAAATGAAAACACCACAGCTTTAAGTATGTTCAGAATACACTATTCATTAACTTATAGGGCAATATGATGTGATTATTGCAAAATTCACAATCATAATTTCTAAGGAAAATCTGGGATTTAATCGCAACTTGATTCCAAATTGATACCATTCACCCTGTGGAATTTTTTTTTTATTTTATATTAACATTTATAAGTTAAGAAATTAAGGGTGGATAGAAGATAAGAAGGTGGTTAGGTAAATTAACCAGCAGCGTTCATTAACCCACAAATTTTTATTGGTTTTCTCTGGTTTAAATTGATAAATGGAGAATCTGAATTATCTGCAAAGTTATCAAAGTAAGCATTGCATATTTAATGTTTTGCTGATTAATGCTGTTGGAAAATGTAATTGCAATCTACTTCTGTAATTTTCTTTGGTCACTATTTTTTTTAAAGGCTGTGTTAATGAAGATTATTCTAAAGTGAGAAACTTTATGTCTTACGCGTGATGGAAAAACAAGAATACATTTAGCAGAAATTGAGATACTTGAAGTTTTAATGAGGGCATGGGTGAGTGTGTGCGTGTCACTGAAGACTGGTTTTTATATATATGACCCATTAAAAGTTGTTGCTGAGCATAGTTGTGGGGAGTGGGTGGAAACTAACACAGTGTACTATCTTATAAGATAGGACAGTATCTCATATACGTTAACCTTACTGTGTGAAAAGTTCAGGAGCTTACATAGTAAATGGCTTATCTGTTTTATCATAAGGAAACAAACTTCTGATTAAGGGTGCAAAGTGTACCACTGTCATTTGCATACTTTGTGAAGTCAAACATCAAAATAATTATAAAATAAGTATGTAACACTCCCCTGAATATCATCTGTCTTTTTTCTGAAGGAATATTTACTTTCAACTCAAGACAATTCTCATATGCAACAAGTGAATTTTAAATAGTCATTTAAGAACTTAAAAGCAGAGTCTGTCAGAGTCCTCTTGAGAATTTATTTGCACTTTACTCATTGTGAGGCTTACCGGTGAGAGAATTTCATCATTTTCTTCTCTGTATGAATGGCAGTGGCTAGTTACTTATGAACTATCCCTCTTCAGTGACCCTCAGTTCCAAAAGTGCAAAGAGAATATATGATAAAATTCTCATAAGAGAAACCAACTGACAGATACATTTTTCTCTCTCCCTCCCTTTTTTCCTTTCAAGAACCGTAAATCTATAGCACTGGTGTCTGTGAATGCAAGTGGGAATATCTTTATTCTCAGGAAAGAACAAAGTTTATAGTTCTTCAAAGCTTAAAGAACTATAAAGTTTGTTTGGCTTTTAGTTTAGTCCTGCCAACCCAGTGTCTGCAATACTGAGGCTGATTTTGTAGATGAGTGTGTCAAACTACTTTTTTGGTTGCCCGTGTTAAGAAGACAAGTGTCTGTTAAGGTGTGTGTATCTTTTCTAAGTGGACTTTCGCATCCCAGAGCAGATATGTCTCTCTCAAAGTACCACTGTGCCCTTGGCCCCAAACATGGGAATATACAGAGGTACCTAGACTTTCTTGGACTGTTAGATATTATGCATGATTAATATGTTATTTTTCAGTGTAAAATTTTAATTTTGCAATTTTTTGCTTTTGGAAATTGTATTTGAAGGGGTGTCTCTCCATTCTCTTTATAAATAGAGAACTATAATTGGCTGCTCATTCCTCTCTAATTACTGAGACCACCTTACACATTCACTTTTGAAAGATTTCAAACCAATGCAATTTTATTTTAGTTACCTGTTAAGAAAAAATTTATATTTTTACCTGTGGTTTCAGATAAACACAAAGGCGTATGACTGTTACATTAATGCATCTGTACCACTTAATGATGACATTTTTTGTGATGGATACAACATCATCCATTTTGATCTTAGTTATTGAAAGAAGAGTCAAGTTTTTCAGCACTGATGTGAGAAAGACACTTTTAGGAGAGAAAGCAAACAACAGCAAAGCAAAAATAGGAGAAATGGGTATGGTGTTTGATGGTAAGCACTGGATGGGAGGCACTGTTATTCTTTGACAAAAAAAAATTGCTTATTCTCAAAATGTAGAATACATTGTTTAAATTCCTAAATGCCTTTCAGTATGAACATATTGCTCAAATTGAGTAAGTTTCAGAAATAATCATGGACTTTTAATTAAATTGTAACTTCTGCATTTCAGTAGTGTTACTCAGTTTATGGTGATTCAACGAGCAATACTGATTACTTATGACTTGGTGACAGAATTAAAATTAATTAATGTCAATTTCTGAAAATACTGAAAAGGGAAAACAAGATTTCCTTATCCTTCGGGAAAGGTGGAGGAAAAGAATTTTGTGTGTGTGGGGACAAAATTGTGATATTTAAAGCATACTGAAAACTTTTTTAAGTGACATAAATAGTCAGTGAATCTATATAAATTTACAGGGGCTGGAAGGAGTGAACACAGTAATTTTACTCTTTCTGCATTGAGTCGAAACTGTAAAAAGTTAAAACTGTAGAACTGAAAGAAATGCTGTGTATGCTGGGCTGTCATGTTAATTAAATAAACAACCAGAACAGTGACTCTGTGTATGAAATACATTTTGAAAAGCCTTGGGGGAGGGGGTGCAGGCAGGCAGGGTGAGTGACACTGGCATGAAAAAACATTCATTCTATCTGCAGTGACATTTGTGTGAATTTGTTGTAGTCTATTAGGAAATTCAGCTCTGAGAAATAATCTCTTCAGAGTGCTAGTTGAATAAAGGCTTTACAAATTCAATTTTACTTCCATTCTAAGCAAGTTCTCATTCTGTCAAGGTAGGATGTTTATAAACCTCAAAATTAGAAGTATGCCTATGTATTTTGAGATTTTTCCATTAATACTGTTTGTGTCAGTCAGCCTAGTAGAGTCAATGTCGACTTCATTGAAAACGTGTGTTATTTTATCTATCAAAAGAAAAAGTTTATTTTGGGATTAGGATGGGAGTTGTATTTTTGAGAAAGAGTTATTGTTGTGAGTTATACTGTCCTGGATGTGTGAAGATAATCAACGCAGCTATTGTATCATGCTTTTGCATTGGGTGATGGCGAAATGTCTTATGCTCCCGGAAGTGATGCATAACCCTACAGGTTTATGGTGAATTGTTTACTTGGCTGCCATGTGTCTCCTCTTCATTGGAGTCTTCCTGCTCCATTTCTGTGTGGTGTTTATGTCTTCTAAAAAAACTCCCTCAAATTGAGATTAAAAACCTGTATGCTTATATTCTGCATTCATGTGTTTAACGAACCTCTGTGAAATAATTCTAAAGACCTTCAGAAAGTCCAGTCTCCTATTCTTGTACCTAAAGATGTGTTCTATTAGTGTTCAAATGAAGATAATTCCTTTATATAGAAACTTGAATCCTTTTGGTAATTACCTATATATACTTTCACGATAGGTAGTATTTTTTATGAAAGGAGTTTTGTTGTTTTGTTTTGTTTTTTTTTAGTAAGGCTACTATGGAATTGTTTTAACTTTGAACTGCGAATGTATGTTTGTGCTGTTATTGATATAAAATATACAGATTTCATTACTGAGAAAAAAGTCTAACAGATGCGCCTGAGTTGTAGTTTAGAGGAAGATGTGTTGTATAACAATTATAAAAAATATTAGTTGGCCATACCTGTTCATTGTGAATGTATACCAGTGTTTTAAAAGAAGATGCTACCTGTAGCTAATGTTACCCATTATCCATGAAGGCCTTTGATCAATCAACCTACCAGGTCTCAAATCAACTCATTTTATCTGTGCATTAGTCCTCGTGCTAAAAATGATACAAATAATACACAGAGAGATGCGACACAGCATTTGTCTCTCCAAAGTTTACAGCCTAGTGAGAGTAATGAGACATGAACATAAGAAAAAGGGAAGTCACAGTGAAATCTTAGATAACAGAGAAATGCGTATAATAACTTAGAGCAGGTTTTTAACCTGGCTCCAGGACTCATTCACCTCTGCTCTGAAATTATATGCAAAACTTAATTTGTTCATTCTTACGAGCAAAAAGTCTTAGTGTCATAGGTTTTCAGAAGGTCTTCAACACATATGTGGTTAAACATAAATGGTTTAGATTTTAAGCAACTTTACATTTTGAAGACATGGAGAATATTTTGGAAAATGGAAATTAGTTTGGTGTACCTCTACAGTCTGCTCTGAAACAAAGGTAAAATATTGTTAGACTTAGGACATGTTACACTTCAAAATAGTACACTGATTGTATTAATGTCGAGTTAGTTTATGACTGTAAACAGTTGGTTGCACTGATATTTTAAATGCTTAATTCTGAAAAGGCTGTAATTAGTAGACTAGAATTATTCTGATTTTAGAGAGAAGGAAACTGAGAGTTAGCTAAATGTGTGAAGATAGCCCAAGGCAAGATGGCTTTTGTCCATTTCCTCTTTGACTTGACTATGCTACTGGGGAAACAGAGTAGGAAAGGAGTCGGGCTGGTGACTTTAAGCCTAGGTATTATTTGTAATTTTTCACATGGAGCCAACTGTAAATTCTCATTCAGTATTAAAAGATTGATTGAGTCATCAGATTGAGTGTCAGATGTGTAAATAACACAAAACTTGTTCAGCCCTTACAATGAATTTTCTGGTAATCAGATAATACCAGGGAGCCTCTGGAATGAATTATTCTTGACTTTGTCGAATAAATAAATATCAGTTGCACTGAAAAGTCTAACTTTGTGGAGTCTTATCAAACAAAAGTATTTAGCAGTGGCTGAAATATTGAATATTTTTATTTTAGATTTTCAATACGTTGATTTTTGTATGTTCAGAATTTCAAAATTCCAGGCAAAACGTAATCTGCAAATCGGTAAGGCATTTCTTCATTAGCAAAAACAGCTGGTAATTTTTTTCACCTGTTATTTTGCAGCGTTTCCTTAGAATTTCATTAAAATATAAGTAAATAGGATATAATATCAGATATAAAAATGAAGAACATTACCATTTCGAAGATGGAAAGCTATTTGTGAAGAGTCACAAACTAAGCAATGTGTGTGTTTTTTATCTGATTAGAACTGTCATTTCTTATTTAGGAATCTGTGAATGATTATTAAAGCTTTCAAGGATAACCGGTCTTGCTAACAATAGTAATAACATTACTTTAAGGGTACTCATGTTCTTTCATCCTGAGAAGATGACTGATTATAAGGGTCACGTGTTGTTTGCTGAGGTGTGTGTATGTACATGTGCATGTGTGTACCTGTGTGTGCATGTATGGTTTGTGTGTGTGCGTGTGTGATTTTCCCCTGGCAGAAAATTGCTTTGCTTGTGTCAATTTAGTGAAGAAACAGTGTCACCCAGTGGCTTTGATGAAAACAGTCCTATAAACATTATAGATAAGCACTGTCCAATAGAGATGCAGCACAAGCCATACATTTGATTTTACATTTTCTAGAGGCCATACACACCCAAGAAATGGGTGAAATGAATTATAATAATATTTAACCAGCATAGCATGTCAAGATGTAATCAGTATAAAAAAAATGAAATATTTTGCATTCTGTTTCTTTGTGAGTCTAAATATCTTGTGTGTGTTTTACACTTAAAGCACATTTCAGTTTGGCCTAGCCCCATTTCAAGTATTAAATAGACACAGGGAGCTAATGGCTACCATATTGGGCAGTGCAGCTCTATATTTTTAAAGATTTGTAATATTTGAGATACTAATGTCACCTCTTCAGTTATAATGAAAAATCTTTGTAGATTTAATAACAATATACAGTCTTTACAATTATATCTGTAATCTTGATAGCTCAGTTTTGTACCACTCTAATAGTTGCCAAGTCTATCTCCCCTTTTTTCTTCATTTCTCATTATTGCATTTGTTTTAAAATATGATTGTTTTCATTGGGGAGGGAGATTTAGCAGAGTTCCTTAATAAAAGACCTTTATGTTAACCTGATTTATAACACAGTATCAATATTTCCAGTTAATTATGAATTTGCCTTTAGGAGTTTGGTATGACACAAGCATTGCTTATGGATACACTGTAAACACAACACGTGTTCATGATGATTAGTCTATAATTGGGTTATCTAATGTCTCTTTAGAAATGAAAGTGCTTATGTTTGTAGTGCAGGTCATTATCTTTGTAATTTAGGAAACTAAAAGTCACAAACCTGTTCATCGCTTTAATGGATGAAAATTGTAACAGTGTCTGTAAAGGGCTGATGAGTTTTCACTATTGCTTATATAAATACCACTTTCATGGAAACACAATGAAAATGGTTCATTTTGTGTATAGAGTGGATTGGAGATTTTGATAGTGTGGAATTTTTAAACTAGGAATTGAGATTAGGTGACTTTTGGAGCCATTTTCTGAGTTCTCTCTGGTTTGCAATTTCAAACTGATTTCAGATGAAAAAGTCTGGAAATGTTTAATATCATGTCCTCTCCATCACCTTTCCTGACTCTATGAATTCATTAACAGTAGCCATAATTCCAAAGCTACATCAAGAATAAAGGGAAAATTATACATGGCATTTTACTTTATATGTAGATATATAGATTAACTTTTTAAAAGACATTTATTTTGTGTATAATGTTTATATCTGTGTGTGATACTCTCAGTGCTTGGGACAAGGTATATTATTTATTTTACACTGAAGATTAAGTATAGATAGATTTTATCATAGACAGATAGATTTTCACTTACTAGGAATTCTAAAAGATCAAAAGGCAATAGAATCATGGTATACAAAGAAGCACATTTGGATAAAATGAAATTATGTGGACACTGGCTCACTTCTGATAAAGTTGACTTAATTTAGACTTCTTGAAGAAGCTAGCTGAAGAATGAAATGTCATTGTAACACACATCTGTTGCTTGAAAGAGTTTATACTTGAATGTAACTAGTTACTCTTAGCTCTGGTCAATTTTGAAGTTGATTTAAATTAAAAAAGAGGATGTTCCGGTACTTTTTTTTTTTTTTTTTTGGTCAGTCTTTTTCTGTTCTCCATCTCTATCTATACACGTTTTATTTCATTTCATTTCATTTTCTTTTTATCTAATAGATTATTCTCCCTCAGAATGTGTTTCAAATTTTAAGGAATGCCATTCTGTCTCTCCCAGTACCTTGTTAGAATATTGAAATAATTTTATGCAAGAATCTTATGGTTTTGGTTTAATAGGATTTTAGTAAAAATTTTCCATCTTGTGAAGTAAGTTTAAATAACTGAATATTTATGCTATGTCTGTGGCAAGTGTTTCCTTCTCTCCAGGTATAAACCACTTAAAGAGACCTAATGGAAGTTTGAAGTCATAGAGATATTATTCAGTGGGGAATGTTTAATTTTGTGGCAACTGCTATACTGCTATGTGGAATCAGCATCCTTAGTCCATTTTTAAGCTGGCATGAACACAAATAAATGAAATAGTTTTTATTTTTTATCGTATTTTAGAGATCCACTTCAGAAATGCTCTTTAGCAAGCAGTGTTTGTCCTCGTGGTATGAAACATCCCCTTGTTTGGGAGCTATTATTTCGGGGTCCAGCCTCAGCAGCAGTCCCTCAGGAAGTCTGGAAGGGAGAGAGCCTGCTGAACTGCTTATGCTGTATTGAGAATTTGCTTTCTAATCTCAGGAACTAAGGGAATCAGATTCAGATTAAGACAGTTTTATTATAAAAGGAATCAAATTTTGTAGCTTCCTTTTCTCAACCATCAGCATTTCATTTAGAAAATTCGGGCCCAGTGTCTTGCTTATTGTAAGTGCTGGCTGGATGGTAGGAAAATGGGTGAAAAGAAATAAGAGACTTTTAACTTGAAATATTTATCTCCCCATTCTCTTGAGATTGAGGTGGTGACTTAATTGATTTAGGGAAATTTCGATGGAAAGAAGAGAAGAAATAGACTATCAACAAACCTATACATTTTCATTTTTAATGTGATGTTTACATTTTGGTTACTTAAAAAAATACTTTCTTGCATATGTTACATAAGGAGCTGTGCCCTTACTGGTAGGAAATCCCATGTTCAGCATGAGTCCTAGATAATTATTTTTAGTTCACTCTCAACTGAAAATAACCAAAGCTACCACCAAGATCATTGTAGTATAAAACTTTGAAAGATTTCTGAAGTTAGGGTTCATCTTTTAGAAAAATAAAATATCAAGTGTATTTCACATTCAACTAATACACTGAGAGAGAACAAACTCTGTCATTATTTTCTTCCATTCCATC
The DNA here is from genome assembly GCF_001698545.2 of Rhinopithecus bieti. Taxonomy (NCBI): domain Eukaryota; kingdom Metazoa; phylum Chordata; class Mammalia; order Primates; family Cercopithecidae; genus Rhinopithecus; species Rhinopithecus bieti. Next base: position 1,504,467 of record NW_016809129.1, on the reverse strand, counting down.
CCACAGGGCTCTGACAGGTGCTCTTCCGCTATCACCTTTTTTACACTCTAGTAGTCTGCATTCTTGTTAGAGGTCCTTACTGAATAGCTGTGTTTTGTGAAAAGTCTCATGTAAAGCAAATGCCATCTCTTTAGCTTTTAACTGTGATCGATTACAAAACAAAGTTTGAGATGGTTGCTTCCAGAGATGACATTGTGAAATTGACTTTTTAAAAATGTCATCCAACCGCAGTGCTAGTTCCATCATGTGGAATGATCTAGAAATTTGGTAGCCTAATTTCAGAGTCAAGTTGAACTGAAAAATCAGAAGCTTATAGGGTTTTATGGAATAATAAATTTAGCTTTTCAGTCATTTTTCTTTGGTCCACCTAGTTTTTAATAGAACTTGACTTGTGAAAATCGAACAATTTAAGTCAGATAAGAATGTTTGTTGCTGTAGTTTTAATACTTAGAAAAGGTACAGTATTGTCATATCCTCTCACTGAAATCAGAGACATATCTTTTGAGTATGTTAGGCAGATGATCATGGCATGAGATGAACTAGGAATACAATGTTTAGGAAAAAAGTGATTTCCAACCTTATGGTGTCAAGTTTCTTTTTATCTGTAGATGTCAAGTGTTCTCATAGGCAGACTTTTTAGAGTTTGCTATCACTGACAGCTTCCAGAGTTTGAGAGTTTTTTGAATATACTATTTTAAAATCTCAATATGGTTTTATTTGAAAAAATATATTACTAACTGAGACATTCATTATAAATTAAACTGAAATAAAATATAATGAAGCTATTTGTGAGTTTAATTGGAGTTGTTTTTTGCTAGATAAGTAGGATCTAAATTACAGCATAGTTATTAAGGCAATAGCCTCATTTTGTCCACTTCTCATCATTCCTTTTTACTTAAATAACAATTAGATTTACTCATCTTAACCCCTTTACAGAACTACAGCTAGAACTTTTAAGTGTTTTTGATGGAACTTCCTTAAGCAATTAACTAGTCCTAATAAAAAGTGTGAGAATTAGATTGGGAATGTTGGATACATATGTAACTAAACACTGATGAAGTAAGTTATCTAAAAAATAAAATGACGTTCAGATGTGAAAACCACCATAAAATGAGTGCCAAAACTAATGGTAGTATTTTTGTTTGTGCAGAAAGAAGACTAGATCAAAATCAAACGAATAATTCCTCAGCTTTCAAAAAATATTTTATCGTCTTTTGAGGACATAATATTAGTTCACGTAAAAACTAGAACCCTATATGCTTTGAAAAGAGGAGAAGACACTGAGAAAGACACTCTTGGAAGCTGGGGGGGAAATCCAGTCATGCATTGCCGCAAGATCTGTCTTTAGACCAAAACCACTCAGGGGATGATGGTCTGTGTAAGAGATCCTAATGCTATTCACAAACTCTCCTGACATTCATTAGTTTTCAAGACATTGATTCTTATTCTTTAACTTTTAGCACATTTATCATTTTACTTATACATGTATGCTAATAGCAATCTTATGTGAACTTTTACCTCTTATACGACCAGAATTAATTAAAATGTCAACAAGTTTTTTATTTAAAATCTCAGAACTTTCTCCATTTTACATTGAATATTTGCTACATTGTAAGCATTTCAGTATGACTAGATTCTTCTTTTTTTCTAACTTCTCCCCTGTTGATACTTATTCATATAACTATAATGCCATGTTAATCAAACTATTGTTTATGAATTATAACAGTAAATGCCTCTGGTTAATAGATTAATCAACCTGCCTTAGACGCTTTTGAAGTCTGTGAGGACATTGCTTAATTTCACCTACATGTAATTACATATCATTTGACACCCTCTAAATTGAGCTGTTTATTGTAGTTCTCAAAATTTACTGTGAATAAAAATTATTTGGGAAAACTATTGAAATTCAGACCTTTCAATACTGGATTATAGATCCTGTAGCCCTCCAGATACTCTGATTCAGTTCAGTGTAGAGTGGGGTCCAGAAATCTGCAGTTTTAAGGAACACCCCAGTTGCTTCTGTTGAGAATCACAGGACTATAAATTTCTGTCTACTGAAACTGTACAGGAAGTTCTGGCTTTGGCAGTCCAATTCAACAAATAGTTTAAAAGTGCTTGTCTCAGACAAGAAGGGTCAGTATCATGGGGAAAAACTATACACACACACACTATAGTTTATGAACTTATCACGTTCATGAATGTTTCACTTTGATTTCATTTCTTTGAAGTTCAAAAAACTTAATTGATGATACCTCAAAGAAGTTTTTTTGATCACCCTGGATATCAATTTCCTCATCTGTAAAATAGGAATAGGAACGTCAGCTTCACTACATATTTCATATGGCTGTTATAAAGGCTAAATCAAAATAAATTGCTACACAAATGTTAAATAGAAAGAATGTATGCACTCTCTGGACTGACACAGACCAAAGCTTGTATTATATACCAGTTTGTTAAACTTTCAAAACTTTAGTACCCTGTCTATACCATAAGAATAATGTAACTGATTTCTTAAGGTTGCGAAGGTCAAATTAATGAAATAATGGACAGAGGTTCTTGTAAAACATTGTGCACAGCTGAATGTGAATAATACATATTCTTGCCTATTAGAGCCAGGTCATTGAAGGTTATAGGCTAAATTTCAGAAAGCACTATGTAAAACAATGCAAACAAATTTGCATTTGATTACAAAAACTCACAAGTCTTAACCAAATATGCAAATTTAATGGAAGTTAAATAAAACGGTATTAGGGAGTTAAATTGTAAGCAAAACCACTGCCAAGTGAGGGTTCCTAGGAACCAGATAATGTAACAATAGAAGGAGAGAGATCTGACAGGGACTTCAGATACTTCAGGTGCTTCATTGAAAAAGGCTTAAGAGAGATATTTAAGAAAATTAATGGAGTCCTTGAATGTCTTTGTAAAAATGATGCTTTTGAGGGTCAGTTGTGTCGTGTGTCCTATAACCCCAACTACAGAAACTTGATTCATGCTTTAAATTTGCTCTGTACTCTATCTGCCATTACAACCTATATTTTATCTTGAAAAACAAAATGATTTTCAAAATTTTAGTTTCATTTTTCATGGTAAAATTTCAGTCATGTCCATCCTTTTTCTCATTATATACCAGTAGTGCCGTTATTCTCAAATGACAGGGACTTGCTGCTTATTAACTGTATAATACAGCTAAGCCCTGGCTCAGCTATGGCCCTCAGTGGAAGGTAGTGAGTATTTATTTTATCACATAAAAATATTTCTCAGGATGCTGTCTCTTTTACCGGCTTCCACAGGGCTTTACTCTAGGCCTTAACCCTCAGACCACTCTTCTTCCAGATTTTTCCACTTATTGAATGATCTTTCAGTCTAGTCTGAGGTAGTTATTTTGGTTTGGCCCTAGGAGCAGCAGGAGTCTTGTGGAGTCTCAGGCTACTCCTATTGGTTTCAGTTTATAAATTCTGCCTAGAGTGGTCATCTCTTTCCTAACTTGGTTACAGACAGTCCATGGATTTCCACTTTTGTGATAGAAGATGGAAAAAGGTGAGGAGGAGAGGACAGCATATCACATAGGCCATGAGGGGTCATTGCAAGACTCGTTCTGAGGCAGATGGGATACCATCAAATGATTTTGAGTAAAGAAAGGATGTTACCAGCCTTATGTTGAATAGGATGTCTCATATTGTCTGTGTAGAGTGAGAATAGGTGTTATGATGTAAGAAGGTAACCAATTAAGATTGTTATAATAATCCAGAGATGATTGGGAGTTGGACCAAAATGATAATGTCAGGGGCAGATTTTAAATATATGTTGAAATCAGTACTGCCAAGTTGGGTATTGAACTGATATTTCCTTTGAGGATAGACAGAGAGTTCCTTTAATGTTTTCTCTTATTTTAGGGACCAAATAATAAAGGAATATTTATCTTTATTTCTTGCTTTAAAAAGATCTGATTGGGTTGACTTTTTTTTTTCTTCTAATTTTATCTTCTGCCTACACCTTCCAGAAGATGTGCAAACTGGAGACCTGACATTTGGGAAGGTCATGAAATCTACTTACATGGAAATAAATTCTAATCAAGCATCTCAAACTCTTCAGAAGTTTTCCAGTTTGTTAGGATGCTATAACATTTTGTGTAATAAAAGTTGGTTTTGAAATTTTATTTTGATATAAATGTCTTTATATTTTAAAATCCATTTTAACAAGATGAAATTTTAATAAATTTGTGTCATTCACATGCTCTTCCTTTTAAAGAGATGTATTTGCAGCTGATAGTCCTCATATCTTTTTTTAAAAAATTTAATTTAATTTAATTTTAAAATTCCAGAATACACGTGCAGGATGTGCAGGTTTGCTACATAGGTAAACATATACCATGGTGCTTTGCTGCATCTATCAACCTGTCACCTAAGCATTAGGTCCAGCATGCATTAGCTATTTATCTTGCTTTTTTTCACCCTGTCACCCCACCTGACAGACTCCACTGTGTTGTTCCCCTCCCCATGTCCATGTGTTATCATTGTTCAGCTCCCACTTACAAGTGACAACATGTGGTGTTTGGTTTTCTGTTTCTGCATTAGTTTGCTAAGAATAATGGCTTCCAGCTCCATCTGTGTCCCTGCAAAGGAGATGACCTCATTCCTCTCTATGGCTGCATAGTATTCCATGGTGTATATGAACCAAATTTTCTTTATCTAATCTATCGTTGATGGGCATCTGAGTTGATTCCATGTCTTTGCTATTGTGAACAGTACTGCAATAAACATATGCATGCACATATCTTTATAATAGAATGACTCATATTCCTTTGGGTATATTCCCAGTAATGGGATTGCTGAGTAAAATGCTATTTCTGGTTCTAGGGCTTTGAGGAATCACCACACTGTCTTCCACAATGGTTGAGCTAATTTACATTCCCACCACCAGTGTAAAGGCATTGTTATTTCTCCACAGCCTCACCAGCACCTGTTGTTTCTTGACTTTTTAATAATAACTGCCGTTTTGACTGGCATGTGATGGTATTTCAATGTGGTTTTGATTTACATTTCTCTAATGGTCAGTGATGTTCAGCTTTTTTTTCATATGTTCGTTGGCCACACAAATGTCTTCTTTTGAGAAGTGTCTGTTTATGGCCTTTGTCCATTTTTTAATGGGGTTGGGTTTTTTTTTTTGTTTTTTCTTCTTTCTTTTTTTCTGGTAGAGTTGGTGTTTCACCATGTTGGCCAGACTGGTCTCCGTCTCCTGACCTCAAGTGATCCGCCTGCCTCGGCCTCCCAAAGTGTGGGATTATAAGTGAGAGCCACTGCGCCTGGCCTTTTTCTTGTAAATTTAAGTTCCTTGTGTTATGCCCAGACCTTTTATTCCCCAAAGAAGACCACCAGAGACCAGAGTCAAAGCCAAGCGGCAAGGATCTTTAATGCAAGTTCGAACTTGGTCCCTCCGTTTTACAACATACAAGAGGGCCCTGAACAATGCGTGCGCTTGCCTTTTATAGCCTAATGTAAACAGGACTTGTAAAGTTGCAGAGGAACGAGGGAATTCTCTAGGTTACAGCATTACAATTGGTTAACATTTTAAGTCTATACATTTAGCAGTTTTTTTATTGGTTCCCGCGCTCTCACAAACGACTGTGCTCTTATCGGGGACTTTCCAGGTGGTGTCTTTCTAAAGTTGAGATATATGGTAGTCTTTGAATTGAGAGATATATGGTGGGGAGACATGTAGTGGGATGAGCCCAGTAAGTTGAGAGATATATGGTGGGGAGACATGTAGTGGGATGAGCCCAGTAAGTTGAGAGATATGTTTATACTGGTCTCAGGAAGTTTGAGAGATAAATGGCAAGCACTAGTAATTTAGAACAGAAAAAGAACAAGACAGGGACTTTCACAATGCTTGTCTATACAACATCTGAAATCTATAGATAACATTATCGGTTGGGTCCGGGGTCAACTTGTTAACTAGGCTCAAGGCGCCGCCCGGGCTGTCTGCCTTTAGGGTCAACTTTTAGCTAGGCTCAAGGCGCCGCCCGGGCTGTCTGCCTGTGGATTTCATTATTTCATTTAATCTCTTTCACTTGTAGATTCTGATTAGACCTTTGTCAGATGAATAGATTGCAAAATTTTTCTCCCATTCTGTAGGTTGTTTGTTCACTTTAATGATAGTTTGTTTTGCTCTGCAGAAGCTCTTTAATTAGATCCATTTCTCAATTTTTGCTTTTGTTGCAATTGCTTTTGATGTTTTTGTCATGAAATCTTTGCCCATGCCTATGTCCTGAATGATATTGTCTAGATTTTCTTCTAGGGTTTTATAGTTTTGGCTTTGAATTTAAGTCTTTAATACATCTTGAGTTAATTTTTATATAAGGTATAAGGAAGGGGTCCAGTTTCAATTTTCTGCGTATGGCTAGCCAGTTCTTCCAACACCATGTATTAAATAGGGAATCCTTTGCCCATTGTTTGTTTTTGTCAGGTTTGTGAAGATCAGATGGTTGTAGATGTGCAGTCATATTTCTGAGTTCTGTATTCTGTTGAATTGGTCTATGTGTCTGTTTTTGTACCAGTACCATGCTGATTTGGTTACTGTGGCCTTGTAGTATAGTTTGAAGTCAGGTAGCATAATGCCTGTAGCTTTGCTCTTTTTGCTTAGGATTGTCTTGGCTGTGTGTGCTGCTTTTTTGGTTTCATATGAATTTTAAAGTAGCTTTTTCTAATTCTGTGAAGATTGTCAATGATAGTTTAATTGGAATAGCTTTAAATCTATACATTACTTTGGACAGTATGGCCAGTTTCACAATATTGATTCTCCCTATCTATGAGCATAGAATGTTTTCCATTTGTTTGTGTCCTCTCTGATTCTTTGGATGCTCTAAATATCTTAAGGTCTAGTATAGCAAAAACATGAGACTTTCAAAGAAAATTCAAGGTTTTCTCTATTAGTCTTTGAATAGTCTGACAAATCCCATTTCCATCAAAGACATATTGCCAATACATCCCAGGTCTTTTTATAGAGGAAATACTTCTATTTTGTTTTCGTATTAACTCAGACCATCTGTTGACCTACAGAGCACTTCAGTGATAGGTGCTATATAAATATTTAAATTATGATAGCTGATTGCTCTGTAAGTTTAGAGTTTGCTGATTCTATATTGTGGTTAATTTCTGATTATGAAGCATTTTTACATACTGCTTAGGAACAACAAAAGATAAGATATTTTAAAATGTGTGAAATGAAGAGTTTTTAAATCACATGGGAAAATACTTTTGATGACTGGAAAGTGAAATCATGAAACAAAATTGAGGATAGGCCAAATTCATAGCAGAAAGGAAACTTGTCAAGATGTTCATTCTTGTTTATGTGGGAGAATAATGGGTTATTTTACGTACTTTTATATCCTTTTCTGTATTTTGTAAGTTTTCAAACCTTCACACGTATTTTATAATCAGAAAAACAAAGCTTTATAAAGAAATGTAGTACTTTGACATTGTTCCTTTGGATATGTTCACAGAATATTTATTAGGGCCATTGCCTTAGTGGTTGTTTGGGTTGGAGACATGGAAATTGCACCTCCAGGTGGTTTTAGGAATGGTAATGTGTGATATTCAATACTGTGTAGAACACCGTTGGAAGTAAAATCCTTTTGCATTCCTAATTTTTGACCCAGACGGCTGGACAGGCTTAAAATTTCTTATAAGATCGGAGATCCTACTGGTAGCTGATCCTCCAAAGTAGATCCCTGAAATTTTAGATCAGCCTGCAGACAATTTTTGTAACTTTACCTGAAGGCAGAGTTTTATGAAAATATATACATCCACGTATATGTACATATGTACCGAAATGTGTTTCAGTTTTTACAAAGGCTCTTTGATGTCTTTTGTTTTAGGGGTGGCAACAAAACTCTTCCACCACAACTGATACATTGAGATGAACATGAAAACAAATGTTATTCTGCTAAGGAGAGAAAATTCCTTACAAAACATGTAGAAGAGAGTATTATACTACCTCACTGATTACCAGGCCAATAAGGTTACAAATAAACATCAGGTTCATAATGATTATTGTTTAAAGTAATGAGCATGTTTTCTAAAAATGAGTTATTTCTGTATTTTGTTGTTTTCATGTGTTTGAGTTACATACACTGTATATAGTATTGATTAACTTCAGTTTTGCTTCTTAGGATTTTGCTGAGTGTTCCCTGCATTTCCTTCATAAGACTAAGGAACTTTATACATTTCCATTTGCTATTGCTTGTTTGAATAAATGAATACAGAAAGAAAGCAATGTGTACATAATATTTTTTTTAAATGCGGCCACATCTAGGATTATTAAAATGCTTTTCATTTGGAGAGCTGTACAATTTTGCAGAAATAAATTTGAGAATATTAAAACAGTTTCTATAACTACTTAGAAAATAGAGAGTGTGCTCTCACTTAACCAAGAAAAAAAATCTTTCTAGAAGAAAATATGATAGAATCAGAGACTATAAACAGAAAAATCACTTTTACTCAATCAATCATTCCACCCAGTTTTCACTGTTCTGTCGAAGAAGAGTTAGCAGGATAGTACTAGCTGATCATGCTTGCGATGGTTGAGTTAAGGTGACAGAGGTTGGTAGCCATTTCCTTTCTCTCTCTCTTTATGTGTGTGTGAGGAGGAAAGGGGGCAATCAGGACTGAAGTTAGCGTTTGGGTGGAATCCAGATCTCAGTCTTGCAGGTCAGAGATGCAATTTTTCCATAAAACTAGAGGTTATCCACTGTGGAGTCACACTAATAATAAAACTATATCTCATCAATCAGAATGTCAGGTTATTAATGGACACAGGAATTTAACTGTAAGGAAGACCAGAGTGCCAGTACTTACTAGTCAGTGCTTCTTGTTTTTAGTGGGAAAGTCACCTTTAGCATGGTTGGCTCCTAGACTGCAGCTGGGGATCTCTGGCTTGTGGGAATTCTCCTTGGAAAACTTACACTGTTTGCGTTTTTTATTCCAGAACGTTTGAAGTGTGCCCACAACATCCCAGAAAGTGTGGGGATTGCTGGGGGAAGATTCAGAAATGAACCACCTTTGCACCCTCCCTGAGTAAAGATACTACAGTAACAAATGATTATAGTGCCAAGGGATAAATGCTTTGAAAAACAGAAAGTCATGAGAACTTTGCCCTCCAGAAAGGTCATAGCTAAATTTAATGCTCAAATACCATCACCCTCTTAACATGGATTTCTGGTAAAGTTCTGTCTTCCTGTCTTTTCTGACTTTTCCTTTTGATTTATGTTTAACTTTCTCATGTGTTTATGTTAGTAGTAAGCCAACTGTAATCAATTTTGGTACAATATAAAGAATGTATCTAAAATAGAAAAAAACAAACCCAGGGTATTTGTAAAAGAATATTTCTATATATTTCCTCTGTGGGCATAAGGCCCAGAGGATATGAGGTAGGGAAGGATTAAGATGTGTTGTAGAGCTGGACACCAGGTGTAGAGTGCATACTGGGTTGTGGAAAAGACATGTGGAACCGATCGTCCTGCTTTTGTACTGAGGAGTAGAGGTGGGATGGTGGGAAATTTTAAGAGGTATGATAAGGGGATGTGGAGCCGGTGTGGAGGGCAAGCGGGATGAAAACTTGAGTGTTTTAAGATTAGGTTGAGGAATTTGATATTTTATGTGTACCAAGCATTATATTTTTTAACCTAATAGTGATGTGAACAGTTTAAACATAATTATACTTGCAGTGGATTAGGTGGGGACCCAAATGGACACAAGGAGGCATTTAAGAGGTATTGTGAAAGTCCTGGGTAGAGACATTGAAAATTCATTAAGATACTAGTGGTGGGCAGGAAAGAAGATTTAAGAAAAAAAAAAAAAAAAAAAAAACTGCAGTTGGGAGGATTAGCCTGTGATTGATAGTGGAAGGTGTTAACAAAGGGCATTAACACCACTTAAAATTGTGAACCTGACAAACTAGAAAGATAGTGGTGCTGGTCACTGAGGAAGAAAAGCATCAGATCAGTTTTTGTTTATTTTAGTTTCGGGATGAAGGAGGGAAGATGATGTGTTTGGTTTGGACATATTCAGTGTATGTTGCTTTTCTACCTCATGTGACCTTGTCTGCTTGAAGCTGCTCAATTTTCTTAGTTCACACAAAATATTTTAATACCACAGCCATGTTAGTTCACCATATTTTCCTGATTAGTATGTACATGCTTTTTAGAACTGAAGCTTCTTGTGCCCAGCCTATCACTACAAACACAGAAAGGTTGTAGGTTTTGGATATTTTAATTTGTGCAAAGACTATCACCCTATTTAAGATTAGATGTTAAGCACAGTCCTAAATCTTACAGGGCAGATGATTTTTTACTCTTGGTGCTGAATCCTACTGATGAAAGATATTACTGAGTCAGTACAGACTTCAACTTCTGTGTAGCCCTCTAACGATCCCCAGGGCAATATACTGTTGTAACCTTTGATCACACTTAAAAAGTACATGGGCAAGGTTCTTATCCTTGAGCAGATGAGTGCTTTTCATATGACTAGTTAAAAGCTTACTTTATCAGTGGAGACAATCTAGGCTGTCGAGAGAAGTTAACCTTGTAAAATTATCAGGTTGAGTTCTGCTTTGATGTTTTTCTTGGGTTATCCTAGATGCTTACTATGGTTTGCCTTTTGTACAGTTAATATTTGTATGTATAAATTAGGCTACATTCAGTATATATATAATATATATATTATATGT
>NW_016809129.1:1466632-1493390 GCF_001698545.2 Rhinopithecus bieti | reverse complement strand
TGTATATTATAAATATATGTTTTATATAACATATAAATTATATTATGTATAATATATATAAAATTCCAGACCATTGACTCTGGATCGAGGGTCCGGAAGTGCAGTCCACTGTTGATTCTTTGCTCACATAGTGAATATTCCTGCATCATACAATCTCCATTGCTTTCACTACTCTTCTAGACTTGTCTTTATATATCATAGTAAATTTTTGGAGGACTTTTTTTTTTCTATTTATGTATGTGTTACTTTTCCTGAAAAACATCATTGTTGTTGTATCACAGGAATGGAGGGAAATTAAAGGTAGAGCTCAATTTATGAAATGCCTAACAAGTGATCTTTGTTAAGCTTTTGCCTAATCACTACCATAACAGGGAACTAAGTCCCCTTCCATGTCATTTCGTTCTCTCCCTTTCCTCTCCTCTCTGTTTAGATATGGTCTTTTGAAACTGGGGAGTCCAGAACCTGGTACAACAGATGTGGCGTGACTGGAACAAAGCAAAGTGTGGCTGTCACCTCTTTTGTAGAAAAAATAATTTGTGAACCTTTTTACAATATACACTTGCCTAAGCATCAACTCTAAACCTACAGAACATCAACACGTGGGTGAGCAGGAAGGAGAACGTGTAATTTTGTCATATGCCTACTTACGAGCCACTGGTCTAGTTAATGAGATCCTTAACACATACTGGGACTACACTTGCATTTTTTTTTTTTGTCAGCATAATAATCTGTAGATGTATATTTTGTTTTTTTTAGCTAAAACTTTGAAGACCTTCACATGAGTTAATACTACGCTCCATTCATCTGTCGTGTGCCTTTGGTACTTTAGATCTTCTGTTTTTTGTTTGGTCCCAATGCAAGTAGGAAGATAACTAAGGTTTCTGCTTTGTTAAATATCTTCTGGTGAGTTACGTATAGCTAGAACAGTGAAAATTGGGAGGCGCAAACACTATATAAATATTACAACAATTTGACAGATTTATAACTATCATTCCAGGTCTAAAATGTACCTGGACTAGATGTCTCTAGTCCAAAATACTCAAGTGGCTGGGGTGGGGGGGTTGTTTGAGCCCAGTAGCTCAAGATCAGCCTGGGCAACATAGTGAGATCCTGTCTCACAAATAAATAAATAAATAAATAAATAAATAATTAAAATCTAGCTGGACATTATGGAAAACAGTATGGAGGTTCCTCAAAAAACTAAAAATAGAACTCCCATTTGATCCAGCAATCCTACTGCTGAGTATATACTCAAAGAAAATCAGTATGCTCCCATGTTTGTTGTAGCACTGTTCACAATAGCTAAGATACAGAGTTAACCTCAGTGTCTATGAACAGATGAATAGATACAGAACGTGGTATATATACACAATGGAATACTATTCAGCCTTAAAAAGAATGTAATACTGTCATTTGTAGCAACATGGCTGGAACTGGAGGTCGTTATGTTAAGTAAAATAAACCAGGCAGAGACAAATACTGCAAGTTCTCACTTACATGTGGGAGCCTAAAAAGTGGATCTTGTGTAGGTAGAAAGTAGAATGGTGTTTGCCAGAGGCTGGGAAGGGAAGAGGGGAGGAAGGAATGAAGAGAGCTGGTTAATGGATACAAACATACAGTTAGATAGAAGGAATAAATTCTAGTATTGGTTAGCACAGTAGATAAATTATAGTTAACGATAATTTATTTTATATTTCAAAATAGCTAGAAGGGAAGAATTGTAATGTTCCTTTATTTGTCGTTTTCATGCTGCTGATAAAGACATACCGGAAACTGGGCAATTTACAAAAGGAAGAGGTTTAATTGGAATTACAGTTCCATATGGCTGGGGAAGACTCACAATCATGGCAGAAGGCAAGGAGGAGCAAGTCACATCTTACATGTATGGCAGCAAGCAAAGACAGAGAGTCAAAAGAAAAGGGTTTCTCCTTATAAAACCATCAGATCTCATCAGACTTATTCATTACCATGAGAATAGTATGGGTGAAACTGCTGCCATGATTCAGTTATCTCCCACTAGGTCCCTCCCACAACTATGGGAATTATGGGAGATACAATTCAAGATGAGATTTGGGTGGGGACCCAGCCAAACTATATCAGTTCCCAACACAAAGAAAGACAGACGTTTAAGGTGATGTGTCATCCAGTTATCCTGATTTGATTATTACACATTGTATACATAGTCCCAACATTACATGTATCCCAAACTATGCAGAACTCTGATATATCAGTTAAAAAGTAAAAAAAAAAAAAAAAAAAAAAAAACCCAGGGAAAAAAGCTGGAAAAGGAAGGCCTGAGATTTGATGCACTAAATTATGTGTACTTTTGGAAATATTATTAACATAAGGTGGCACTGTTAATAGTGAAATGAACTTTTCATCCTAGGTGCACCCTTTGAGATGGCAGGAACAATGGCTGTTTGTCTTCTACAAGGGTGATTATCACATGGTAGGCTTTTTCAAACACTAACCTGCCTTCGATTCTGATATGTTCTCTCTAGGGGACCTCCCAACCTCCTGAATCAATGCTGTAGTGAGCCAGTTACTGATGTGTGTGTCACATCCATCAGGTATGTTGACGTGAGAAAAAAAGTTTACAAATCACAGCTCTATAAACTGGAACCAAGAAGGGCATGAACCTAATTTGTGGACCAAGCAAGCATTTACTTTCCTGTACAAAGTTCCTGTAAGGAGAGATTTAAATAAATATAGTGTAGAGGAAGGGCCTTTTTCAGGAGTTTCTTTAACATCAGTGAAATATTCTTGCAAGAGGCAATATTTGACTCAGTATATTCATCGGTCATTTAGATTTTACTTTTGGCTTTAATTACTGGTATTCTAGCCTTCAATGGTAGATTGTTTCATAATGTTTCTCCATAAAGTTGGGTTTCAGTTTTATTTTCTATAGTTTATGAGTCCATGCTTGTAACTTATAGGGAAATCACAAAAACAGAACACTGAACTTCTAAAAGGATATCCCTGCCTTAGAGATGGTATATAATACTTTTTCATGAGTTGGGATAAATAAGGAAACTCTCTGTGGCATTTTGGGCAAGAAAAGAAGTTTTATTGTAGTTAACATTGTGATGAAATGGACTACTAATCTAAAGACTTGCACCTGGAATATTTTTATCTAATGTAGTTGACAATTAATTTGTATACTAAATAGCTATCAGAGAAGATTATAATGATATCAGACTCTACATATTCTTCTCAAAGTACTACATTTTACAATTATAATCTCCACAGAAGAAAATAAGATTTTAAAATGCAAATAAAACATACAAGAACTTGAATCTGTTATTCTGCTTCTACTTACTGTGTCTTTTCACGTTTTTAAGTAGAGTATTGCATTGATTGTCAACTAGGCCAAATTTTATCCCTGCCTGAAGATACATTATTTAGTTTTTAGGACTTGAAGAGTGCTACTGGTTTGACATCTGCTAGGTAAAGTTCAGGAGCGTCGTTAAACATCCTACAGTTCACAGGAGAGCTCCCTATTAAAAATAATTATCTGACTCAAAATGTCAGTAATGCTAAGGTTGAGAGATATCTTAGCTTATTATGCATTTATTTTAATCCTTACTCCATATGGAAAGAAGGATGGAATCAATAGAAATTGAATTTTTCCTAAGTATGAAAATACTGATAGCAGGATCAATTGATGGAGGGATTCAAATACAGCACAGTGATTAAGATGCTAGATTTGTTATCAGGGTTGAGTTCCGGTTTCTACTCTAGCCACTTGTTAGCCATGTGGCCTTGGTAAAATGATTAGTTTCTCTGAGACAGAGTGTCATTTATAAAATGTGGATAATAAATTCTACCTTACAGGCTTGCTTGGATGAATAAAATTGCTTGCAGCCTGGAAAGTATTACATGTTCAATAAATTGTAGCTACTGTTCTATTTAGAATGTAAATTGATATTGGTAGCATAGTATTTATATATTACATAGAGAGTGAGACGGTAGAAATATTAACAGAAATGAATTTCTTGAATATAAATATTTCTTTGCAATTTAATGAAGAGCTGTAGTATTTATACATAGTATTGTATATGTATGCTATATATACACACATAGTATATATATACACATATGTATGTATACTACATATAACTAGAATAGAATCATTATATGTATATATCTAGCAAAGCACAGTCATATAGATATATAACTAGAAAATAATATTTGACAATTTGGGGAGATCTATAGAGATGTAACCAAGACAGTAAACTAACATTAAAAATGCCAAATTATTAACAGAGGTTATCAATGAGGTTTGTTAAAAAGAAAAAATGATATTTTCCCTTTGAAAATTTTACATTCTTTTATTATTTTATTTTAGAGATAGGATATTGCTCTGTCACTGTCACCCAGGCTGAAGTGCAGTGGCATGATCATAACTCACTGTAACCTTGAACACTTAAGTGACCCGCTGGCCTTGGCATCCCAAAACACTGGGATTACAAACATGAGCCACTGCACTTGGCCTATTCTATATTGTCATATTGCTTAATTTTGTATTTTGTAATTTAGAAAACAAGTATTATAAATTAAAAAAACCCTCATAGCTCCCCAATATAAATGGTGAAAAATATAATTGTTAAAGCATTCCTCTTCTAATTTATAGGGTTACCCTTTTTGCTGGTTTATCTCTATTCGTTGGTTTTCCTCTTCAGTCACCTTTCTAAAAGTGGATAAGCTGTGAGACCCATTAACATTTTACTGGCATGATAAAGCTGGTCATGTTGATGCCTTTATCTCCTAAGCTGGCTTGTAGTGCTATCGTGAAGCCAGCACAGTTTGGTCTGGGTGGTGAGTAGACGAACAGTGCAGAAGAATTTAGAACTTGAATCTCTAAAGCCAGAACTCTATCCTTGACCAAGTCTTCCCTAACAATTTATTAAAAACTTCAATAAAAATGTAGAAAGCATATTATTTAAACTTCCAGTTAACAAAACTGGAAGGCATAGATACTAGCTTAGATGATTGAATATCAGTTTCAAAATATGTATAGATTTGAATAACGAGTAAACATTAAATTTTAAAATGTTTAATTTAAAATATTTAAAGGAGAAAAGGTAAATTTCTATAAATTTAGATCTAGGAATAATTTTATAATTTCATGATGAGAGAAGTTGGACCATTATCTAATGCCCACTACCTAAGGGTTAGATTGCCACAATTCATTAAACTGACTATCTCTTAGACTAGATTTTGAAAGCAAAATTTTCAGAATCCTTTGCTATGTTTGTAGCATTGTGACCATTTCTGCTCGCTATATTTTAAGAGGTATTGACCACTATGAAGTGGTCAGAAAGCCTGGAATTAGTCAAATCCCTGCTCTGCCATGTATTAACTCTGTGGCTTTAGGTAAATTGTAATGCTTAATCTCTCAAAGCTTAGGTTTTCTTATATAAAAAAAAATTTTAAGCTATCCTAGAAAATGTTTTGGGATTGACTGAGAGTGTAATGATGCTAATAATCATAACTTAATATACCTTGTATGTTGCTTACTCAAAGCCAAGCTAAATTCTAAAAATTTATGTTTGTAAGTACATTTAATTCTCATTAGTACTCTGAGGATACTGTTGTGCTCATTTTACAGCTGAAGAAACAGGCACAGTGAGTTTAATGTCTCTATGTATTCTAGTAAATCATAGTTAAAAATCTTTGTGCATATGAGTGCTAGACATGGTATCATGTGTTTATATACCTTTGTGAATTTTTGCCAGAAGAAGGAAGTTGGGCTTGTCTCAATAAACGTTTTGAGCCCTGTTGGTACCTATAAAGATACATATCAAGGATTATATTTATGGTATATCTCAAAACTGAGTTTGTTTCCTATAACCCATACTAAAAACAATTTATCAAGTTAATATAGTAATGTATAAGTATACATGTATAATATAGTAAGATGTATATGATAATATATGTTCAAGTTAATATAGCATAATTAGCAAAATCATAATTGAGTTCAAATAATATTATTGAATGATACTTTAAAATATTTCCCAACTATTATGCTGTTCCATTTACTTTGAAAAAAATAGAGAGATTCTTTTCAATTTAAAGTGTAAAATAATTGCCTCCTGGGCATATATTTTAAAGATGGCTTACAAACTAGATTCGTTAATTCAAAATTAGGAAAATAGGCAACCCAGTAACAAAGAGAATCAGCTCATTTTCTTAGATGCTAACAAAACTAATTATGCAAATTCTGACAAAGCGGACATTGCAAATGAATGAAAATAAAAGGATTGTTCATGATCATATTGACTAAATAAGGAGAGGCTTCGAGTGAGTAGATGATTTATTGAATACTTAATTGAACATTAATTGATTATTTAAATCATTTTAAAGAAACACTGGTATTCATCTCTCCATGAGAATGACAGTTTTGTTTTGTTTTGTTTTGTTTTCCAGGAGTACTGGCAATCACTATCTGATTCAGTCTAACGTTTTTTGGCTGGGGCAGGAACTCTGAACTTTATTTCCAAATGAGTAATAATGATAAACAATCCTAGAGGAAAGTGGGAAAATGCCTGATGGCTTATTGTAGGGAAAAAGAAAGTGGTGTGAGAGGAGGAATTACTCAGTTATCACTGGTCTGGAGAAGAAAGAGCATGGTCCCTTTGCAAAAACGATTCTTAGTTCATTTTTTTTTTTTTTTTTTTGCTTTAGTGATATTATGGGTAATAGCATATAAATTTTTATTTTCTCAGTTTATATATATCAGATTTCTCATTTTGTGTCATAAGTTAATTCATTCAAATCCACTTCCAAAACTTTAATGTTGGTAACCTTGCCAATACTGTTTAGAAAATCTATCTTGAGTCTCTGGGTTATAAACAGCCTCATATTTTCATAAATATGAAAGAGAGCCACCAAAAAAACTGCACTTATTTTTTTAGCCTTGGTTTCTCTATATTCCATTAAATGATATAGCCTAATAAGAGAGCTTTACTCTAGAGGCCTTCATTATAGCCCACGTGCAGGATGATTCTGAAATATATAAACTAAATGAATAGAAACAGACATGTCGACAAGTTTGTTTAGCAGCAGCGATTGGATATGCTATTCTTAAACCAAAACTTTTGTTTACTCATTCATTCCTAGAATTTCAGTATTTTAAGAAGTGTCAGTGCTACAGGATTTCCTGTATTTTTTTAATGTGGTAACATATGCATACCATAAAATTTACCATTTTAACCATTTTTAAATATGCAATTCAGTGACATTAAGTGCATTTACATTGTTGGGCAACTGTAACCACAGTCCACTTCCGGAACTTTTTCATCTTCCCAAACTGATACTCTATACACATTTAAACAACAACTTCCCATTCCCTCCTCCTCCCAGCCCCTGGTAACTACCATTCCACTTTCTGTCTTCATGAATTTAACTATTCTTGATATCTCATATGAGTGGATTCATGGTGTTTGTCCTTTTATGACTGGCTTGTTTTACTTGGTATAATGTCTTCAGAGTTCATCCATGTGTCAGAATTTCCTTCCTTTTTAAGGCTGAATAATGTTCTATTATATCTGTATGCCGTATTTTGTTTATCCATTTATTTATTGATGGCTACTTGGGTTGCTTTCACTTTTTGTCTGTTGTACATATGTTGCTATGAATATGTGTGTACAAATAGGAAGATTTTATATTGTTTAAAATGGCAGTAATGTGAACTTTTGTATAAAATCACCAAGTTGACAAAGGAGCTGCAGCAAATGTGAATGGTTTCACTGCATTTTTAAAACTAGAACACCTTCTTAAACTGATCCTAATCAATCAGCTCCTCATAGAAAGATTAGAGCTTACAAGAAGAGAATGAAAGGCATACATGAAACACATTTAGCACATTAATTAAGACCTTTAAATTTTGGTTTAAAACTGAAATTTTATTGCTTGGCTGGTCTTTACATATAGGACTCAGACTATTAAAAAGCTGATAGAGAAAGCTTAAAATGCTATTATTTTAGTAATCCTAGAGAAGCAAAGAAGCCTCTCTTAACAAATAACAAAAATGTGAGCATAAATAACACATTAATTTCAAGATAACTTAATGCTTTTTTTATTAGGCTCTTTTTGGAGCTAATGAAACTATTATCTAAGGAGGAGATAAGTTAATTTTCCACCAACAAGATCAGTATAGCAATATTCTGAGTTCAAAAGACTTTTAAAGGATGCTGTAACCATATATGGCAAGCCTTTTATAAACCCCCTTTTGAATGTTGCTTCAAGCAATCATTTGTGTATCCGTATTAATTTTCAATCTAATCATTCCAAATGAGGCAAAGTTTTGTGTGCCAGTGATTGAATTAGAGGAAAGAACAAGTTATTTTGTGTAGCCTAAAAGCTTTGTAAGAACCCTCTGCTTGCAGCGTTTGCACAGTTCTCCATTAGCCCTGCCGTGTTTTTTTTTTCTACTTTGAGACATCCATTAGTAGATGCTTTAACACTAATCCGTTTTCTATCCCAAATACATAGAAGAAGTCCAGGAGCCAGGGATGTAGGTGTCATTTTACCTTCTAGTAGTCTATTTTTGTGTTCTGGTGCATGTCCGACTGAGCTCTATTTTTAAAAGTAAGGAGCTGCTTGCTACCTGAAGCCAGAGAGATATTGAAGAATGAAAGACCTCGAGAGTCCTGCTGTCTAAAGGAGTATCACAGTCAGACACTGATGAGAGTGGAGGTAGTAGCTGAGTCTTTTGTTATAAAAGCTCATGTTGACTGTTTAACAGTGTGTGTGTGTGTGCGTGTGTGTGTGTGTGTGTTTGAGACGGAGTCTCGCTCTGTCGCCCAGGCTGGAGTGCAGTGGCCGGATCTCAGCTCACTGCAAGCTCCGCCTCCCGGGTTCACGCCATTCTCCTGCCTCAGCCTCCCGAGTAGCTGGGACTACAGGCGCCCGCCACCAGGCCCGGCTAATTTTTTTGTATTTTTAGTAGAGACGGGGTTTCACCGTGTTCGCCAGGATGGTCTCAATCTCCCGACCTCGTGATCCGCCTGCCTCGGCCTCCCAAAGTGCTGGGATTACAGGCGTGACCCACCGCGCCTGGCCAACATTGTTAATATTTTAATATACAGTTTTGTTTATTTTGTTTGTTCTTTTCTCTATTGCTAATTTTCCCCTAGTATGCTAAGCATTTCAGAGAGCTCATGAATCCTCATTTTGTTTCCTTTGTTTGCTCTTTTCCCTATTGCTAATTTTCTTCTAGTATGCTAAGCATTTTAGAGATATCACAAAATCTCTTAAGATTAGAGGTATGTATTATTTATATTTGAGGCTCAAAGGGATTAAGTAACTTACCCACTGTTTATCAGATGCAGAGCCTGGGTTTGGGTCCAGGTCTCTCTGGTGCTGTTGGCGTCCTGTTTCTGTTACACTAGATGGTCAAAACATCACTGAAATTTACAGGATATAACTTGCTTCCAAGTGTTAATCTTTATACCCAGTCCTTCTTTCCTTTTTCTACTCTCATTGTCCTCGTTTATGGCCGTATCACTTCCTAGTTGAATGGGTTGTTGCAGTAACTTCCCAACTGGTCTCCCTACCCTCATGCCTTCTGAATATTAATTTATTCGTTGAACTACCACACTGCACCTTCTTGATGTGCAGCTCTGATCAGGCAGCAGTTTTGTTGAATGTTAATATTTAATCATGTAAATCCTTTGATAAAAAGTAGTTTGTAGTTGTTTGTTGCCTTTCAAATGAAATAAATACCTCTTCGTTTGGGATTCAGGACCCTCTCTCATCTACCCTTCTTAACATTCAGTCATTTAAAACTGCTACTGCCTTCATCACATCATTTTTCAAGTGACTTTGAAGTATGCTGTTTCTCTCTCAAGATAGAGAGAGGTAGATCTCTTGAGGTCCTAATTCTGTTTACCACATAATTGCCCTCTGCCTATAATTCTCATCTCTCTCTCCTGATCTCCAACCAGCTTAGGTTGAAATTTTACCCATCTTTTACCTGTTTCACGATGTGTTTTCTGATCATCCCCGTTGGAAGCTCTTTCTCCTTCCTCTGAGTCTCCATAGCGCTGTATTTATTGCTGTCTTACGGCACTTACATTTTCCGTCTTGGATTGTGAATAGTTTTATAAGTGAGGGTGAGTTCCTTGAGGATGATCAATGTATAATTGAGCCCACCTCGCCTGCGTCCCACATTATTTATTGAGTACCGTGTAGATGCTTAACAAATGTTTTTGAGGAAATGAGATATCATAATTTGAATGCAGGTAGTGCTTGGAAATTTAGATAATATCTTAAGTATATATTATCTCATTAAATCTGATAACAATAGTGTGGAATTTGGTGATTATCCCCAATTGATGAACAGTACTTAGAAATTCACAGACATAGGTTCAATATGTATCTGTGGAGGTTTGTGGATAGTTCTGCTGCTGGGGAAGTTGTTAGGTAGGAGTCCTAAGTTAAACTGTAAGAAGCTAACAAGACCTCCTGGGAAATTGGATCCTGGATTTCTTTTTTTAAATTTTTTTTTTGAGAGAGAGTCTCACTTTACTGTGCAGTGGCACGACCTTGGCTCACTGCAACCTCCGCCTCCTGGGTTCAAGCAATTCTCCTGGCTCAGCCTCCCAAGTAGGTGGGATTACAGGTGTGTATCACCACACCCTACTAATTTTTGTATTTTTAATATAGATGGGGTTTTGCCATGTTGGTCAGACTGGTCTCGAACTCCTGGCCTCAAGTGATCCACCTGCCTTGGCCTCCCAAAATGCTGGGATTGTAGGAGTGAGCCACCACGCCTGGCCTGGATCCTGGATTTCTGAACGCTGGTTGTGATTTGGACTCATCCTCAGGAAATCAAATATAAAATCATTTACTAAGCCCCACCCCATCAGATTTTCATCTTATGGTGGGCCCCAGATGTTGGAATTTTGTTTTAAGTGTAACAACTTTGAAAATATTATGCTGAATGTATAGAAGACATTTATGAATATAAATTTATTGCTATTATAAAACACTCAAAATTTTGAGCAGATAATTTACAGACTTCTTTTGTAAAATATAAATTCTATGTTTTCTTTATGTCTGCAGTATTGTGAAAAATAAATTTTTTTCTGAGGCTGGGCTGAAAAATAGGTCTGTATCCTAGTTGTACAAGAATAACCCTTCAGAGGCACAGGATTATGTTGATATAATCCTGACTGAGCTATAAGAGTTAAATGCATTGTGATGGGTACTGTGGATCAGCTCATGTTTCTGGGAAATGCAAGCTTGGGTGCCAGTAAAGATTATATTTAAAACTCAAAATAGGAAACAGAAAAGTCTTGTGTATGAATGAGAAACATTTGATGACAGGAAGTTACATAAGAATAGAGAAATAATATATAATTCCTACTCATTATGTAATAATGTCTCATTTTTCTTTCTCCTTAAGGAATGCCATCACATTAATTTTTATTGTTGCTGTTACATTAGTAACCAAATCTCATTTTCATACTGTGTGGGTGATTTTAATTAAATTTTTTCTTGCTTG
Organism: Rhinopithecus bieti; assembly: GCF_001698545.2. Classification (NCBI taxonomy): domain Eukaryota; kingdom Metazoa; phylum Chordata; class Mammalia; order Primates; family Cercopithecidae; genus Rhinopithecus; species Rhinopithecus bieti. The sequence goes on along the minus strand of NW_016809129.1, from coordinate 1,481,878 downwards.
CTCAAGGTCTGTCTTTACCAACTTGAATTATTGCAAAATGCAACAGTTCCATAATATCTTCAGAGACAATTAAAATATTTGGAGATCTTTTCCTGATGCTAAATGGCTCAACTTTTCATGCTTTTTACTAGTATGTGTGCCTCTTTCAATGTCTGTTCTCTCCTTTACAGTTAGCTGTCCAGTGTGGTTAGCGAGTATCTTTGTTTCTGTTTTGAAGAAGAATTGCAAGTTTGCAAGGAGAGCACTTACATGCTTGTCAAGTTAATAGTCTTATTTATTCACAGTTGTAGTCAGTGGGCACTAGATGGAGGTCTGAGGGTGACAGTATATTTTTCCTATGTAGGACAGCTCTTAGAATTTGTGAGCACCATTCCTCTTACCATCTAGCAGCCTTTTCCCCATTACAATAAAATTTACAATTATGTTATGAACGAAGAGCTTCTTGGAATTGCTTCTTAAAGAAAGTGAAGTCATTAACATCAGAATGTTCAAAAGGACGATTCTGTGATGAAGAAGGAGAATTTAGAAGTATGACAAACTACATTTTGTCTTTTTTTATAAGGCCCCCAAAATTTTTATTTCAGGGCTATTTTCAAATTCGAGTTTCAAATAAAACAAACAAAATGTTATGACTATCAATTATAATAAATTTTATTTAGGTTTTCTGGCACAATATAGAAACTGTGGTATATATGTAACTACATATTGTAGTACTATTATATAATTATATATCTTGGAGAGGACTTATAGACCAAGTGGTAGGCACTCAATTTCTGAAGTTTTCAAACTACTGAAAACTTAATAATTTTAATCTTTAGATTTCGACCTTCAACTGCTAATGAATTATTTTCTTTCAAAGTGCTCTTCCTGGAATTTCTCTTTTTTGGCAGGTATGTTTGCATATCCTCAAGTGACATAGTTTGGCCAGATTTCTGAAAAAGAATACTTTAAAAGAAAAATGTAGGTAGGCTCTTAAGTGTTTTAATGTTATTACTTTGAGATAAACTAAAATAGAGCATAATCATATGGGATATGGTATATTAATAGGAATATGTGTCGTTTTCTTAAGCCCCATTCCAATTTTATGATAGTTTTTTGTTTCTTTTAATAATTTTGGGGTTTATAACTTTATCTCAGGGGATGTATTATTTTTTTCTTCATCATTTTTTGAGTTAAATTTTAGCAAAAGTGACTTAATTATAATCTTGGAGATGCATGCTGCTTAAAACTAATTGAGTCCTGGACTTAATAAAATCACACTTGTGTAGAAAGCCATATACTGTAGGTTAAAAAAGAAAAGGGACAACTTTGGTAATTTTCAAGTTAAAAATAAAATATTATAAGTTTCATGAGGTCAGGGAACACATCTCATAATTTTTTTTTTATTCTGAACTGAGCCTAATTACTATATGCGTGACAGATACTCATTAAATTTTTTTATTGATTTATTTTTTATAAAATAAATATATTGAATGGAACTGGCAATTCTAGCTTTTTCCCCATAGATCTGGCTTTATCTGATAATATTTCTCTAATGGAAATAGCAATTCCTAAAAGTTTGATTAACTCTTTGACCTGTCCACCTCAGACCACCTTATTTCTTTCTTTCTTTTTTTTTTTGTGAGACGGAGTCTCGCTCTGTCGCCCAGGCTGGAGTGCAGTGGCCAGATCTCAGCTCACTGCAAGCTCCGCCTCCCGGGTTTACGCCATTCTCCTGCCTCAGCCTCCCGAGTAAGCTGGGACTACAGGCGCCTGCCACCTCGCCCGGCTAGTTTTTTGTATTTTTTAGTAGAGATGGGGTTTCACCATGTTAGCCAGGATGGTCTCGATCTCCTGACCTCGTGATCCGCCCGTCTCGGCCTCCCAAAGTGCTGGGATTACAGGCTTGAGCCACCGCGCCCGGCCAGACCACCTTATTTCTATATGTCTAATTTTTTTCCTTTCCAGACATGTTTCATATTCCTTGAGCTATTGGCCACATGCCAGGAACCATTGCCATTCTACACATGTGTAGGTTACAGAGTTGTTGTTTTTTCTTTTTTCTTTTTTTTTTTTTGAGCAGGAACTAGCATGTAAATCCTTTCTTCAAAATATATATTTATCTACTGGCTGATAACCTGACAAAGGAGTGATAATGGTTCTCTACTACTTGCTGACTCAAGGACAGAGTTTTCTGCTACCTTTATTTCTTTCCCCAACATTTATTTTGACAAACTGCTTTATTCAGAGAGAGAATGAATATAGGATCAGCTTTTCTGTACAAACATTTGAATTTGGTGTGAAGGAGGGATAAGTCTCAGAGGAAATGGAAAAGGGGAAATAGAAAAGAGGAAGTATGGTCCATGCTGCCCAAACCGCTGCTTCTTATTAATCCTTCTCTGTCCCCTCAGCAGTTTTTCTCTATCTTTGTTATGTGCGTTTGGTCCATTCTGTTATGGATATCCATCGCTAGGGATAACCCAGGCCTCTTATGGTTGCTTTGTGCACACGCTCTCCTTACTCCAGTCACTACCTCCTGTTTTCTCTGAGCCTGCCAGGTTCCTTCCAGCCTTCATCCTCTTCCAGTCCTTGCAATGACCTAAATTCTCTTCTGCACTTACTAAAATCCTGTTCATCTTTCATTCTCCATTTCCAGGCCCCTCTCTTTCACAAAGCTTTCTGAAACTATACAGCTTCATTCTCATTTACCTGAGCTGCTCACACATGGCGCCTCACAGTTTAGCATTTCCTTACTCTGTTGTGTGCTCTTCATTTTCCTGACCTCATCATAGACATCCCATTGTTTTCTTTTTTGTTCGACTTTATTGAGATGGAATTGAAAATAAAATCGTATATATTCACAGAATACAATGTGACGATTTGATATACATATACATTGTGATATAATGACCACAATCAAACTAACACATCAATCACACAGTTACCTGTGTGTGGTGGAGTTAGGGGGTGGTGGCGAGGATACTTGAAGTCTGCTCTCTTAGCAAACTTTGAGTAAATGGTACAGTATTTTTAACTATATTGTAAATTAGATCCTCAGAACATGCGAACTTACTCATCTTGTGACTGAAAGTTTCTACCTTTGGACCAACATCTCCCCATTCCCTCCACCTTCCAGCCCTTGACAATCATCATTCTACTCCCTGTTTTTATGAGTTCAACTTTCTTAGATTCCACATATAAGTGAGATCATGTGGTATGGCTTATTTCACTTAGCATGATGTCCTACAGGTTCACCCATGTTGTGCAAATGGTGAGATTTTCTCCTTTTTAATGGCTGAATAGTATTTCGCTGTGTGTGCATACATATACATATACACACATCACATGTTCTTTACCCGTTTATATATTGTTAAACACTTAGGTTGTTTCAATGTCTTGGCTTTGTGAATAGTGCTGCAATAAGCATGGGAGGGCAGATATCCCTTTGACACACTGTTTTTATTTCCTTTGCATGTATACCCGTAAAGGAGATTGCTGGATCTTATGGAAGTTCTGTTTTAATTTTTTGAGGAATATCAATGTTGTTTTCATAATCACTGTACTAAATTACATTCCCACTAACAGCATGTAAGCGTGGAGTTTTTCCACACCCTTGCCAACACTCGTCCTCTTTTGTCTTTTTGGTAGTATCCATCCTAATAGGTGTGAGGGAATATCTCATTGTGACTTTTATTTGCGTTCCCGTGATGATTACTGAGGTTGAACACCTTTTCATATGCTTATTGGCCATTTGTATGTCTTCTTTAGAAATAGTCTGTTCAGGTTCTTTGCCCATTATTAAATCGAGTTACTTATTATTTGCTATTGTACAAGTTCCTGCTATATTTTGGATACTAATCTCTTATTGGGTGTATGATCTGCAGTTGTTTTCTCCTATTCTGTAGGTTACATTTTCATTTCCTCGATCATTTCCTTTGTTGTGGAGAAGCCTTTTAGTTTGATGGAGTCCTATTGGTTTACTTTTGCTTTTGTTGCCTATGCTTTCGGTGTCATACCCATAAAATCATTACCAATATGAACGCCTTTTTCTCTGTTTTATTAGAGGAGTCTTATGGCTTCAGGTCTTACATTTAAGTCTTTAATTCATTTTGAACTAATTTTTGTACATGGTGTAAGATAATGGTCAATATCATTTTTGTGTGTATGGATATACAGTTTTCCCAACACCATTTATTAAAGAGATATTCTTTCCCCAGTGTTTATTCTGTGCCTTTGTTAAGGATTAGGTGACTGTATATGCATAGGTTTGTTTCTGGACTCTGTTCTGTTCCATTGGTCTTTGTGATAGACATCCTGTCTTATGCTGCTTTTCTGCCTTATGGGAGGCAAAAGTCACTGGTATACTATACAGTTTGGGATCAACGTAGATGTTGATTACAGGCTCTGTGATCTAGAGAAAGTTACTTAACATCTCTGTGCCTTTTCATTCGCTATTTAATAGGGACAATATTTCCTATCTCCAAATGTTATGACTTAATCTTAAGATAATTTGCTTACAGCATCTAAGTGCCAAACATATAGCAGGTACACAGTATTATTTCCTTTTCCTCATAAATACACGGTTAGGTTCAGCATGGTTATTCAAGAAAAATGTTTTTAAAAAATTGAATGACTGAATTATTTGAAAGGCAAAAAAGGCAGATGATAAAGTTAGTTTGAAGTATCTTCGTGTAGGTATTCTTGGTCTAGAAGTGCAGTAACTCTAAATCTAGCAAAACAAACTTTATTCCCATGTGCTGTAGTTGATTACTGAGGTTTCCAGAGGGAGGCTGGTGGTGTTTTGGGGTCCAGTTTATTAGACTGGATTAGACAGGGTAGTTGCAGGAAGATATATCCGCATTCCCAATTCCTTCCAATACAAAAATTTTGTGGCTTATTACATTTTTTAATTGATTATGGAGTACTTAATTTTAGCTTTTTATGAACTTATAATTTTTTTAAAAGCCTATTTCCAGTTGGCTTTTGTGTTTTTCATAGTATAGATACAGTATATTCCATATCTATATTGACTACATGAAGAAAAGCAACCAACATATAAAAGTTAATTTTTATTTTTTGTTGTTGAATGTCATTGTTTCAGACTTCTCTTCTACTGAAGTGTAGTAAAATGTGTTTTCTATTTTTATTTATTTATTTATTTTGAGATGGAGTCTTGCTCTGTCCCCCGTGCAGTGGCGCGATCTCGGCTTATTGCAACCTCCGCCTCCTGGGTTCAAGCGATTCTTCTGCCTCTGCCTCCTGAGTAACTGGGACTATGTGCACCACCATTCCCAGCTAATTTTTGTATTTTTTGTAGAGACAGGGTTTCACCATATTGGTCAGGCTGGTCTTGAACTCCTGAACTCGTGATCCGCCCACCTCAGCCTCCCAAAGTGGTGGGATTACAGGCATGAGCCACCGCACCCCGCCAGTGTGTTTTCTTTCAAGTAAGACTTTATTAGAAAAGTCATGTGTTATAACTTAATATTTTAGAAATCTATAAGAGTATGGCTGTAGTTAAAAAAAATATAAACAAGTGTTATTAGTCTTCCTACATAAAATATTGGTATAGAACCTGCATACCTTAAATAAAAGCTTATAGTTACAAAAATTGATATTCCTAGTGATATTGTATACTGTAGTTTAATTTACATGGCTGTTTGGCTCTGTTGATGATAGAAAACCCTTGATTATTAAGGATAACACTTCACAGAAAATTGACTGAACTTTAATTTGCACTTGATGTTAATTAAAGAGTTTCTTTTCATAAAGGTCATTTTTCATTTTTATTTCAAAGATTAAATGGACTTATACATAATTATTTTAACATAACATCTGTTCTCATTTTTTCCCTATTCAGAACTTTTTTCCGAAATAGTCCATGTTTGTATTTTGTAAACTATATACAAACAAGTTTTGAAGGAAAATATATAATCCTGAGTCATATATAATTTATTGCCATTCTCTATCTTATTATTTTAATTTTATTTAATACACGTCTTGTTTTTCAACAGACTTTTCTGAGTGCCATGATAATATTAAGCTCTATGACAACATTAATTATGTGTACATATATTATTTCTATTGCATAGTTTTTGTGTGCAATGATGGATCCATTGACAATGAGGATTCTGGAAAGCTCTAGGAGAGTGGCTTATGTGTTTTTCCTTCTTCCTTTTTTCCTCCTTTCCTCTCTCCCTCCCTTTCTTCTGGAAATGGGATTTTTTTTAATGAAATTTCATGCAAATTCAATGAATGGATAGCTAAAACAAATATGATCTGAACTACTGACAGAAGTAGAGGCAGGCTTAGAACTCCAGCCTCTTCATCATCTCATTTCCCCCTGAATTTCTTTTCATGTGGTTTCTTGGACAGATGCATCTGGAATCTGAAAGTAATATTTAATAGAGTATTCAAAGGCTTAATAGTTGTTATATTGTAAGTCAGTGACACAGCTTGAAGCCACAAGCAATATTTAATCTTGAATAGTCTTTACTTTTAAAATTCTATTTGAGCTTTTTTTCTTTTTTATTAATTGTGGTCATTTCTACAACTCTTTCTAGAAAACATTGTTTCTCAGATTTGAAGATATTTGTTATTATTAGCTCTTTTATTTAAAGATGAACTAAGTTTCTTAAGGACAAAAGGAATAATTTTTATGTACAATTTGATACTATATAGAGAGAACATTTTCTTTTAGAAATTATCAAAATTGTGAAATCTTTGATAGATGGAAGAAAGTATTTGTCTTTGCTTTTAATGAGTACTTTCAAAATGAAGTCACTGAATAAAAATAGTAATCTTATGAAATATTATAGCTGGATGTCATCGGAGAGATGATATTATAAATCTTCTACCCCGAATAGTGAATTTTCGTATAGTCTTTCTGTTATAAATGTTTAGCCACTATTGAAATACATTGTATGAAAGAGAGCTTGATCAAACCAATACAAAGCGATGGGAGTATTACAAGGAAAAAGCCTTTGAATCCAAGTGCACATTGGAGCAAGCTGTGATTCTTCTACATATTAGCTACTTATTATTGGGCATTCAGCCAATTCCTTAGCTTTTGGTTTTCTGTCTACTAACAAAAAATTTAAATTCCAGCTCCGCAGATTTGTTAAGTATTAATATAAATGGATTATCTCATAGACAAATGTTTTAAAATAAAATATTGCTATGGGATACTTGCTATATTGAACCAAAAACTGCCTTGTAACTTTGATTCCTTTGTCCTAGTGTTTATTTTCTCTCCTATATGCCTGTTAGGATTCCCAAGTCTTCCTGTCCCCAGGCTAAAGCTATTTGTTTAATTAAACTGTCCATTGTCTGGCCTCATTTTCATATTTCTTAAACATTGTTCTTCCCTGGGATGCACTAGTTAAATCTTACTGTGGTATTGGGCTATCCTTTTTTGTTGCCATCCTCAGGGAAGCCACACTTGTTTGGCATGACCCTGTTGTCTTGGCCTTACTCAGTTGTACCCAAGCTGAGCAGTGAGATTCTGATCCAGGCATTCAGTATTGGGACCAAGGGAACGTTAAGTTAGCCTTTTCCAACATGCAAAAGCTGTAGGGCTTGAAGCAGAGAAAGTCAATTCACAGAGAAAATGAAACGTATAATTTCTGTTCTCTCTGTTAGTGGGGGAGGTGAGGAAGAGGGATCTCAGTTACTTCAGGACTTTCATGATTCTTGCTCTACTTTTTCCCTGAAGCTACACTGTGATCCTGCTCTTTGTTCTATAAATAACCACCTCCGTCAGTTACCTAGAGTTAGTTTCTGATATTGTAATTACTATTTTTCATCAAAAGATGATGTTTGTTTTGTTGTTGTTGTTTTGGGTGAGAACCATTAAGATGTGTCCTGTGATATCATTTTGACTTGTCAGTTATGTCTCCATAGAGTTATTTTTAAAAGATGCCATTCATTATAAGACCTTCCCAATTCAGAGGTATCAAAATATGAAAACAATATTTTAATATAGCAATCTATTTTGAAAACATCTCTGTTAAAATCTAATGCTCAGAATTGAACCTGAAAACTGACTCCCCTCTCCTCTTGAAATGGTGACACTAAAAAGCCAACATATTTCCTGTTCTGTCCACAGAGCCCTTATCTCTTGTCTCCAGAAGCCTATGAAACATTTCCATTTAGATGTCCCCATCAAACGTATTTCACAATTCATATTCTTCTGCCTTGTCAGGCTGGATCTCCTTACTTTGTTTTCACAGCAGCACCATTTACCCCATCTTCTAAATTAGTGATCCAAGAGTAATTTGGAATTATTTTCTCCTTTCAAATTTTGGCATTTATTTTTAAATTAATATTTTAAATCATGGTGTAATGCACATAACAAAGTTTACCATCTTAGCCATTTTTAACTGCACGTCAGTGGTATTAAGTTCATTCACATTGTTGTACAACCATCATCAACATCTATCTTTGGAACTCTTTTCATTTTACAAAACTGAAACACTATACCCATTAAAAATTACTCCCCATTTCTTCCTTTACCAAGCCCCTGGTAGCCACCATTCCACTTTCTGTCCCTATAAATTTGACTACTTTAGAAACCTTTTAGAAGTGAAATAGGACAGTATGTGTCTTTTTTTGTGACTAGCTTATTTTACTTGGCATAATGTATTCAAAGTTTATGTGTATTGTAGCATGTGTCAGAGTTTTGACATTTCTTGTGTTGACATTATTCTGCTGCTTACTCTTTTTTTTTTCCTCTCTTTGTGTTCTCGCTGACAACTGGAAGGCCTAAGGTTTTACTGCTTTGCACCTGAGCCACTGAAATAATGTCCTAGCAGGTCTCTGGTGATTCTCTCCCTGCTTACCGTCATAATCTGTAATGCATGAATAATCTTTATATACATGGCTTTCATCTGGTTGTTGACAATAGGACTATCATGAATGGACTTCCATGGGTGGTTAGTGCAATGTAGAGGTCTGAGATAGCCCCATTCTTGCTAAACACATTACACATTTTCATTTAATGTCCCCCATGTAGTCTGTCCCCTCAGTGTAATTTCCGAAACCTTTATAATATAGGTAGACCCTTTAAAAAATTATCGTATGCTTAAATTTATATTCCACCATTCTTAGCCAAGGACCTTCATTTCAATTTTATAGTCATTTAATTTCCTCAGTGTTTATATCTGTGTCTTCTTCTTTTTGCCTTTAATTCCCCTCAGCCAAAAATTTCAGCATACTTCTCGTGATCTATCCAAATATGTGTTATGTGTCTAGCTTACCTTTTTCATTAAAACTTCACTATTGTTACAGCCCTGTATAGTTCACTTAGTTACACTCATACTCTTAAACACTGTTGTAGACTGTGTTGTGCTGGTTAGAAGCCATATTAACTAGATTTCGGTTTCTTGAAAATTTATACTTGTTTTTTATAGGCCCACATTAGCAAGCATAGTGTGAATACGTATTAAGTGGGTAATAAATCTTTGTTGTGTTTGTGGTATTTTAATAGTGCAATGATGGAATAAATTACAGATATGCTATAAAATGCCAGTTTCTACCTCATTGTTGTTTCTAAATCTCCCACTTTCGATTTACCTGAAAGTGCTTTAGCATGTGAAAATATTTAAGAAATTATTAGTGTTCTTTTTTCCTCCTGAGAGTCACACAGACAACTTTTTTGATTTAACATCTTTGTCGTCTAGCATTATCCCAGCATTAGAAGTAGTTAATATATGCATGGGCAATTATTAGATACATATCTAAGAAAGTGAAAAACCAACAGACAAACAAAACCCACCTAAGTCAATAATATTGGCAACAGGATTTAGAATGCTGTTATGGCACATGAGATTCTCCACCTCCTACCTACGTGGAATATGGGGTATGTGTAAAGAATATTGTTTAGCCCTGTTTTTTTGTTTGTTTCTTTTGAACTACTCTGTTTTCCTTAACTTTCCTTGTCTTTTTCTGAATGACCTTAATCTCAAGGTAGTTGTTGAGTGGGAGGGATGACTTTTAGCCATCTTTTTCCTCCAACTCAGGTAGATAGGATTTACCAGCTTGGCCTTAATTTCCTCCTTTCTGTTAACATTGAAGACCATCATACTAGCTGTAAAAATCAAATACTGTAATAAGAGTGAGGGCATGCGTGTTTAAAAGTCTGTAGCTATATTAGCTCATACTACATATGTGGCAAGAAACAGATACTGTACAAATCAGTTCAATAATGAGGCATTGAAACACCAGTTACATACTGTGCTAGTAATAAAATGATAAACAGAGTAACACCATCCTGTCCTTTTGGATTTTTATAGTTTAGTAGGAATGTATTAAGTAATGACAAGTACATGAATATGATTAAAGGGATGTAAAATACTGAAGAGCAAAGGAATTTTACTTTGTCTATGGGACCAGTGAAAGCCTTTGAGAAAGTGTTCTTTAAACAAAGACTTGAAAGTTGAGCAGGAGGTAGCCAGGCAAAAAGGAACCCAGAGAGTTTTCCAAGTAGAGTTTTCCAAATAGCATGTGTGAAGACTTGCAAGCTCGTGCAACCCACCTTTTTTTTTTTGTTATTGCTGTTCTGTTTTGTTTTGTTTTAGGCTTTTAGCAGCCTGAAGCCATGGTTCTTTGTTTTTGTCTCTAGTTTTAAGTGGAAAAGTGGGCTGAGGAAGGGGCTTCACTGGCCCAACCAGAAACAGAAACTTGGAACCCATGACTGTATTTTCTCCCTTGGACACCCCTGCCTAGGACAAGAGAGAGCTATACTGTAGAATGCTGGGGAAATGGAAAAGCAGCATTGGTGGAACAGAGAGCATGGAGAAATCATCAGTGCTGGGGAAATTGTGGGAGCTGAGCAACAAGTGTGAGATGAGACGGGTGGGGGCCAGATGATGCAGGGCCTACCTCTACTTGTCAAGGATTTTGAAATGAACCTTAAAGGAAGCTATTTAAAGGCTTAGTCAAGGGCCCATTATGGTGTGATTTGTGTTTTAAAGTAGCCATTCACCTGCATTATGGAGAATGAAATGAAAGGAAGCCAGGAGTGGATGTGGGAAAACCAGCAGCCAGGACAGCAGAGAAGAGCATCTTTGACCAGGGTGATGGTATGGGAGAGTGAAAATAGATGGACTTTAGAGATGTTTAGTATAGTTTTAAAGTCATTTGCTCTAAATTCGATTAGATTTTAAGAGGTGACAGGAAGGCACCTGTGACAGGAGGCAACGATATCTTTCAGGTTTACACCTTGAGTGGTTCTGTAAAAGATGATGACAGACAACAGAATATGATTCCTGAGATGAGAAAAACTGGCCAAAGAACAGATTCTGGAGAGACAGCATTAAGGAATTCTGTGATATTATACATTATTGTATATTAATATATAGTGCAATATTTATGTATACATATATTTGATTATATGCCTATAGGGTACAGATTTTGGAATCATCCCTCCATAAATGGCCAGTAAGGCCATGGAATTAGGCAAAATATATTGGGAGCTTGTAGAAAAAGCACTCTTGAGAATACAAATACTTAACAAGAGAGTAGAGGTGAATTTAGGGCAGACAACTATAGATTTCAAATCATATAGCAGGAAAAAGTCTTGTACATCATCCAATCTGATATAATCAAAATGAAGATGAATGAAATGAAATTCTGTCAGACTGTATAAATTTCTCTAGGTCATGTATAGAAAGTCTCCTAAGTCTACATTTCTTGTGTAGGTTTTGAAAAGCATAATTCAGTTTCCTATTGATATTTTGTCTGCATTGAATTATAAATTGCGAAGGCATCAAAAATTTTTCCTATGTTTATATTTAACTTGGGTGGCAGCAAATTTTCACATCTCTTTTGAGTATTCAAATTTGTTAAAGTATGAAACACAGTGCTTGGCGAAAAACAGATAATATTTGCTGAATGAATCAAACAGATTTCTGAGACGATCAATTTTTTAAAGATAGAGACTCAGTTATTTGTCTTTTTCTTCTGAGCCAAGTACAAATACTTGCATAACAATTACATTGAATCATTGTTATTTTTTCTAGTAGCTAGTTTTGCTCATGATGTAAACTGAGGGCAATAATTGGCATTTTTAAGAGCAAAAGTTTGATGTTTAAAAATCTAATAAATATAAACCACTATTAGACCTAAAAGTATGTCAAATATAATACAACTATGATTATACAGTACTCATTACTTTTTCTTAATCATAAAGATTAAACTTTACAGGATTGCTGATAAACTTAATAGCACAGTTTTTTTGCCTTCCAAAAAAGCTTTTATTTAAAGACTTTCTTTTTTAACCACAGAATGTCAAGATAGTTATGTTCTATTTATTGCTGATTTCTCCTTTTCTATTTTTTTCCTTTCTTTTTGTATCATGCCCATAGCAGCTGTTTCCCTAACCCTTACCCCAACCCACAGGCTTTCCCACGCTCCTTTTTTGGCTCTCATTTGGCATCGATCCTGAGTTTGACAGATAAAACATGTGTCTGAATTGTAGTTACAGCCAAGCTACAATCTATCAGCTTTTCCCTCAGGGTAATTATGCTTATTTTACCCCCAAACAAGGTAATTGTTTTGTGATAAAGTATTCAGTTCACTCAGAATAAGACGTTGACCTCCTTTTATTTACTTATTTATATATGTATATTTTTTTGAGATGGAGTCTCACTCAGCTGCCCAGACTAGAGTGCAGTGGCATCGATTTCGGCTCACTGCAACCACCGTCTCCTGGGTTCAAGTGATTCTTCCATCTCAGCTGCCCGAGTAGCTGGGATTATAGGCACCCGCCATCACACCCAGCTAATTTTTGTATTTTAGTAGAGACAGGGTTTCACCATGTTGGCCAGGCTGGTCTTGAACTGCTGACCTCAGGTGATCTGCCCGCCTCGGCCTCCCAAAGTGCTAGGATTACAGGTGTGAGCCACCGCGCCCGGCTGGCCTCCTTTTAGTTAATTCCTCATCCCATGATAACATGCTGACATATGACTCAGGTTCTTTGGAGTCAGTGTGAGTGAAGCTCATGGGATATTAGAATTAGAGACAGAAACAGAGAGGCAGTACAGGCTTCAGTGTTAAACAGAAATGGGATTTAGTCCAAACTTGGACACATACTAGGTTGTGACTCTGGATGTGATACTCAATTTCTATATGTTTCCATTTCCTCATGCGTAAAATGAGATAACTACAAGCCTTTTGAAACTTTGATCCTGAAGATGTCATTTTGGTAGATCTAACATGAATACATGATGGATCCCATCACTGTTTTATTTAGAAATATAAAATCAAGGTTATTAATTCTAAATGTTTAGAACCAGTTTACTTTTTCAAAAAATAAATTGCAGTATACAAAAGTCCTATAGAAAAAAGTCATTTTAAGTCTCATATTAGAATGATGTAATTTCCTTTTGTGTTTTACTTTGAATTTTAAAAAATTGATTTATTTGGAAACAGATAAGCAAATCCCCGGTTATATCTTTAGATACTGATATGAGTAAGAATATTTTACAAAATTACAGTATCAACCATAGCCTCGAGAGGTAAAACTTATCCTATTTTTAATTTCCAGTGGTAGCACTTTATAAATTAAAATTATGGTATATGTGCCAAAAGTCTGGAGTTTTGTCTGGCAAAGGTTGTTTAAAACTTTGAAGAGACATCAAGAAATATGTGAGTTCATCCATCCAGATCTAGCCAGAGCTGCTTTTGAACGGTTCTGTGGCCCATTTAGGCAATTAAAGCCTTGTGATTGCCCTATGAAGAGTCTGAAAGTATGCATATAACGCACCAGTGTTTTACAGAGGAATAATAGGTAAGATTTATAAAACATTAGAAATGAAAAAATGTAGGATAATAAAAGCAGGTATTTGTTGAGTACTTACTGAGTGTTTGAGGCAGCATATATTTACATAATCTCTGAGTTTTGTTATACAGATTAAATGAGTTAATATAAAGCACATATGTGCCTGGCATATAAATGTTATGTATTTACAGTAACAACAATAACAATTGTTATTGATTTAATTGTACATTATTATCATAAAAATAATAGAAAATCAATAGATGGGAGAGCCGGGATTGGAATTCCAGGCTGTCTGTCTCTTAAGTCCATTTTCCATATCACTGAGCTATTCCAGTTTTCCTATGTTGAGAAGCTAGGATGGCCAAAAAAGGTCCCCAGAACCTCCCTGTAAACCATCCTCCGCAACAGACTTCTGGAATAGAAAGAAGTTGGCTTATGACCTCTTGTCACTGCCTAGTCCTTGGGTATGATAAAGTTATTTAAACTGTTTCAGTTCCTCCTTCTGTAAACAGGGGATATCAGTAATATCAATCCTAAATGTGTCGGGAGGATTAAATGAGACAAGGCATGTATATTGCTGCTGAACACAAAGCCTGGTACAAAATAGGTACTCAATAAAGGAAGGCTGTTCTTGTTGCTTTGAGGAATGACTGATTGCATCGGTTTTGAGTGCTCAGTTTGTGGCCTGACTGAATGATGTGCACCAAATTTGGTGGTAGGTTTTTGTGAACTGATCTCACCCTGGCTGCATCTTAGCTTTTCTCCGCTTTTCAGAGGATACACTTTCCTCAGCCATTTCATTTAAATTTTATTTAATGTGGTTATATTTTTTAAAAGATGATTTTAAAGGCTTTCTTTTTAAGCCACACAATGTCAAGATAGTTATGTTCTATTTATTGCTGATTTCTCTCTTTCTATTTTTTTCCTTTCTTTTTGTATCATGCCCATGGCAACTGTTTCCCTAACACTCGATTAGCTTACTTTCTGAAATAAGAGAGTAAAGTAATAAAAATAATGGTTACTAATATTGTGTTGATTTTCCCACAATACTTTTTAATGCCTTTACATTTTACATAACTAGGATAGTATTATATTTTGATTAGTGTTCTATATTTTTAAATTAACAGTATGCTATAACCCATTTTATACATGAAAAGTCTGCAGAAATTACTTCTATGCTTCTTAGTATTCCATATATGACTGTGTCATATTTTATATAAGTATTTCTCTCTTGTTAGCCTTGTCGATTATCTGCTGGTTTTGTCAGTATAAATAATACTGAAGTGCATATTTTAGTAAATTCTTGCTTGCACTTCTGATTATCGTTTTCAGATATATGTCTGTATGTGGGGTTATAGATTAAACGAAGCCCTCTGTGCTTTAAAATAATGGTTTTCAACCTAATAATTAAAATTGGATGAAATTTCTTTTAAAAATCTTAGAGTAGTATTTTTTTTTTTTTTTTTTTTTTTTTTTTTTTTTTTTTT
>NW_016809129.1:1448266-1466239 GCF_001698545.2 Rhinopithecus bieti | reverse complement strand
CGCCTGGCTAGTTTTTTGTATTTTTTTTAGTAGAGACGGGGTTTCACCATGTTAGCCAGGATGGTCTCGATCTCCTGACCTCGTGAAGTGCCTTGTGACATCACCTTGGGGTTGCTATTGAGATGGGAGAGTTACACATTGAAGGTGGCTTTTCTTAAATGCCATTTCTTTTTTATTTATTTATTTTTACTTATACCAGATGAAACTTATTTTCTTTTAAGGCAGGATCTTGCTCTGTCATTGAGGGTGGAGTGCAGTGGTGCGATCATAGCTCACTGCAGGCTTGAACTCCTAGGTTCAAGTGATTTTCCTGCCTCAGCCTCCCTAGTAGTTAGGACTACAGGTGTACACCATCATGTCCCACTGTTTTGTTTTTTTTTTTTCCAAATTTCTTTTAGAGACGGGGTCTCTCAAAGACCCCGTGTTTTTAATACCGAGGATGCTTCTCAAAATATCGAGTTTCACAACAAATAAAGTCAAGATATGTTGCTTCATGTAGCTAATGTTTTTGTTCCATTTCATGATAAAATATAAATATTAAATTATCCTATAACTCATTAGAGAACCACAAATAAGTAGATTTACTTAATAAATAATTTATTTTAAATTATACAAAAACCCTATGATTAAATTTAATATATATATATTTTTTTGAGACAAAATCTCACTCTGTCACCCAGCCTGGAGTGCAGTGGTGTGATCTCGGCTCACTGCAACCTCTGCCTCCTGGGTTCAAGTGATTCTCCTGCCTCAGCCTCTAGGGTAGCTGGGATTACAGGTGTGTGCCACCATGCCTGGCTAATTCTTTTGTGTTTAGTAGAGATGGGGTTTCACCTTGTTGGCCACGCTGGTCTCGAACTCCTGACCTCAAGTGATCCACCCACTTTGGCTTCCCAAAGTGCTGGTGTTACAGGTGTGAGCCACTGTGTCTGGCCTAATATTGTATTAGTTTGTTTTCACACTGCTATAAAGAAATACCTGAGACTGGGTAATTTATAAAGAAAAGAGGTTTAATTGACTTATAGTTCCATATGGCTGGGGAGGCATCAGGAATCTTACAATTATGGTGGAAGGTGAAGGGGAAACAAGAACCTTCTTCTCATGGTGGCAGGAGAGAGAAGTGCAAGCAGGAGAAATGCCAGATGCTTATAAAACCATCGGATGTCATGAGAACTCACTATCACAAGAACAGCATGGGGGAAACCGTCCCCATGATCCAGTCACCTCCCTCCCTTGACATGTGGGGATTACAATTCCAGTTGAGATTTGGGTGAGGACACAGAGCCAAACCATATCAAATATCATCAAAGATAAATTGTGGCATGGGGTAGTTTAGGGATGTTTTTAAAAATTAGGTGAAGAATATTTTGTTGACTTGTCATCATAATTTTATTTACAAAGATAAGGAAAATATTTAGATATTGGTGCAAGTATAGAAAGAACCCCATTCTACCTATTTCCAAAGGGCTTAGGTATCACATGGAGCCAGGGCTTCAGAGAAGAGAGAATATCTGTATTACAGAGAAAAACTATTTTGCAGTATTCTTGGCAACTTGACAGGGACTTGCAGAAAACTGCAGTGTGACTCTTACTGGTAAATCCTCCGTATCTCCACCCTCTAAACTCAGTCAAGTCTCAAGTTCATGACTGCTTACCTCCAAGTTTTATGTAATTTTTAACACAAGAATGGTCTGAGTTCATGCAGAGTTTGACTGATGTATAGTGGAGGCTATCCTGGAATAAGCTAGCATCCAAGAGGAATGAAACTTCACTGGTAATTACAAGTAGCAGGACCCTTGGCCAAGAGTTAAGTTGGGTCAGAAACTTTGAACTGACTGCTGAATTGGGGGACATTCAGGGCAATTCTACATGTATTGCAAGGGACAGGTAGGCTCCAGGTGACAGCTTGGGTACGTGATTTTTTTCAAGAGCACTGTACAGGAAGCACAGGCCTTACTTTTTATTGTTGTGTGGAGCAGAGTCCCAGAAGGACTGACTGTGGAGTGCTAAATAAAATCCCTGTGAATGCACACCGGGTTCTCTGGAAATACAAGCTTCTAGACATTTCTGGGTTAAGGTGTAGTCCATTTCACTTTGCTATCAGATTACAGATAAGTTATTGCGCAATAAAAGGAAGAATGTCTTGTTCTTTATTCATATGTTCTAAACCTGGTAGGCAATCGAATTGTACTTTAATAAAAATAGGGGAAGGACATGTATACGAGTGTTGGACTTGTTCCATATCGTCCCATTTGATAGAATAGGGCCAAAAAATAGTCTTTTTCTTTTTTTCTGATCATTAGAGGTATTTAAGAGCAGAAACAAAGTTTGGTGGGGTTAAAAATAGAGGACACTGAAATGATAAAACCACAATAATATTGATAAACAGAATAGTTATATTAGATAAACACATGTTCCATGAGTCTGGAAATTGTTAGTGTCAAGTTACACTGTATATTAAGGCATCTTAATATATTGTGGCACTGACTTTTAGGCACATATATTTGCATATCTTTCTAATTTTTTTTCAGAAGTGGATTTTTCTGCCATTTATTTTTGCCATTGTATAAATAAAATTTTTATGTTTTGATGTTCAACAGCCATTTTATACTAATAGGAGCTCTAACTGTGACAATCAAATAAATTAATGTTTGTATACATGTCTTTATCAGACTTAAATCTGTGTTCACACCAGATAACAACTCAAGACTGTGACTATGCTATTGGCTATGAGGAGTGTTGCTTTAATTGCAGCCAAGTTAATCTGTAGAATTTAACAATTATGTTGCCATATACCTTAAGGGTTTATAACTCTGGTATAGAATAAGCAAATAGCATAAAACACTTGTACCTGTGTGTACTCCTCAGAGTTTTATTGGCAATAAAAAAAAAAAAAAAAAAAAAAACCCATGCTCACTTTTGTGCTTGGGAACAGAATCTGTTTCTAACCTTTGCTATTAACAGGAAGTGGGAGAGGTGAAATGAGTCCTGGTTTTGTGGCTGGGCCAGAGCACTCTGTGTTCCTGAGAGTGGTATTCAGGTTTCATGTCTGTCTAGCTTCTTGCTCCTTTGAATAGCTGGCCTTTGAAGTCCTAAAAACATAGATTGGTAATGAGCAATGTAAAGAGTGGGAAAATATTTGAAAATTCAAGCTCTGAGAATAGCCTGTCTGGGATGATTTGGCTCAGGCTGTGTTATAACTGTGTTTTTCTTTCCCAGGTAAATTGTCAACTTTTGTGAATATAATAGTATAAATTTCCTCTGTAAGAATAATTGAAAAATCTCAACTTCACTTGTGTTTTTGATAGAATGGTTGCTATATTTAGTTTAAAATTTTAGGGTGGCAGGCTGGGTGCAGTGGCTCACACCTGTATTCCCAGCACTTTGGGAGGCTGAGGCGGGCAGATCACCAGGTCAGGAGATCGAGACCATCCTGGCTAACACGGTGAAACCCTATCTCTACTAAAAATACAAAAAATTAGCTGGGGGTGGTGGGCGCCTGTAGTCCCAGCTACTCGGGACGCTGAGGGAGGAGAATGGTGTGAACCCGGGAAGTGGAGCTTGCAGTGAGCCGAGATTGCACCACTGCACTCCAGCCTGGGCGACAGAGCAAGACTCCGTCTCAAAAAAAAAAAAAAAAAATTAGGATGGCACTATCTATTGTTTAGTCTTTTAAAAGACAATCCATGCCGTGAAGTGCCATTTTATTTTGTAATTACAAATGGGTATCAGAAGAATGGAATTCAATATGAAGTTGAGGTTATATATTAAATCGAATACCTTTGAATAAAATAGACTTTTGTTCCATTGCATGTTATTATTAAGGGCCCCATTGTAATATAACAGTGACCTGTTTTAGAAAATATTCTCTGTCAGAAAAGACCATAATTTAAAAGACATGTTTCTACCAAAGTCACATTCTAAAATACATACAGAAGGACGTGGAATAACTCCATATAGACTTAGTGTATCGTGTCCCCCTTCTTCCAAGAAAATAGGCAAATGCTGTTAAACAGCCCCAAAGGTAAATACGAGTATTTTTATATTTTTAGAAAGATTTGAATTTTAAAAGACAATCTTAGTTCTAGTATGTTTATCTCTTGCCTTGGCAGCAATTCTTAAAACTGTGAAACTTGAGTTGTGACTGTCAGAATCCAACACTTATATGTATATTTGGAGGACATAATTTTTAAATACTGATATCTTTATCTAATTTGTTACATTAATTATGTTACAGTAATAGTTTAATATTTTAGTGGCATGCTATTAGACTTGGAATGCTGGAAATCACTGGAATGTATAGCCAATGAAGCCTGGGTTGGTTTTTGATATTTTTGGCTTATAGTACCAAATTATAATCCCATATTCTGTATTCAGATATATGAAAAAAGTGGCCTTTCATTGATCAAAATGTATTTATATATAACATTTAAATAAAGTATACATATTTATAAAATATCCAGAGGAAATATATGCAGATGTAAAATTGAGCCCAATAAATCCTTGTGTTTTCATAGGTATGAAAGATATAATAAATAATGGCAATTAGATATTGTATGTGTCAGAAAATCAGTTTTTCTCCCAAATCAATCCCTCTCTCTCTTTCTGTCTCTGTATCTCTTTCATAGATACAAGGTGAACACCTATACATAAGTGCTTATATCTGTTTTAGTTGACTTCTTTCTTGAGACTTTAATCCTGAAATGTTTTACACTACATGTACAGCTAAGATTAAAGTCTTCTTTTTCACAGCACACTTTTTATAATGCCTTGAACTTGTTTCTCTGTGGCAGAGGAAAACAGCCTCATGCACCTGGACAAACAAAGGTGTTCCTTCAGAAACAGACTTTCAGAATCATTAGTTCTGCTTTAGAAATAATTATGAAGGTTAAGTGGACTCTCATGTGTAAGATTTTAGAGCTGGCTGATCTGTGCTTAACTTCCCCCTTGTTTTCATCCTTCTTATGCCACCGGTATTACTGTGCCTCCTCTTAACAGTTTGGTTCCCTCTGTAGCAAGTGAGCCAGAGACAGCTCTTCAGCTTCCTATAGCCTCCTGGTGGTTTGCAGGGCCAGCTGGCTGAGATCATATGCACTTCTACCCAAACATATCCCAAGGTAAGGTTACAGGTGGCAAAGGTGTGACCAGAAGATAGATTTAAAAAAAAAATTATTTAGGTATTGGAAATGTAGAAAGAGCAGATAGTGTCTATAGTAATAACCAAGTGAGCAATAACTAGGGTGTGAGTGGAGTTACTGTATCTAGTGTAAGAATGAAGAAATAGGCCGGGCGCGGTGGCTCAAGCCTGTAATCCCAGCACTTTGGGAGGCCGAGACGGGCGGATCACGAGGTCAGGAGATCGAGACCATCCTGGCTAATCTGGTGAAACCCCGTCTCTACTAAAAAATACAAAAAACAGCCGGGCGACGAGGCGGGCGCCTGTAGTCCCAGCTACTCGGGAGGCTGAGGCAGGAGAATGGCGTCAACCCGGGAGGCGGAGCTTGCAGTGGGCTGGCACTGCACTCCAGCCCCTGGCGGGCAGAGCAAGAAACTCCGTCTCAAAAAAAAAAAAAAAAAAAAAAAAAAAAGAGATGGAGAAAATAGCAGTGGCTCAGTGAAGTGGAATTTTGGTGAGACATATACAAACCAGAGGTAGAAAGTAGTGGATTTTTGTAGTTTCATGCATAACCGTAAGTGCAGTATTAAAAAATACATATTGC
This sequence comes from Rhinopithecus bieti, assembly GCF_001698545.2. Taxonomy (NCBI): domain Eukaryota; kingdom Metazoa; phylum Chordata; class Mammalia; order Primates; family Cercopithecidae; genus Rhinopithecus; species Rhinopithecus bieti. The sequence continues at coordinate 1,460,519 of NW_016809129.1, read as the reverse complement.
GCAAGTAAAACTTTTGAAGAATGCTTCTCAGCTTGAAATTCTTAATACATTGTAGTAATCATATTAGTTCTTGCTGTAAAACAAGGTGGCTATAAAATAGGGTAGTTAGTTTTGAATTGTGAGTTGAAAAGGAAAAAGTAGTGATTAATGGAGACATGAGCTAGGAAAAGCATTTGGAGAACAGATACTTTACATCAGTAGGCCTCTCAACTTTTATCTCCCCCTTTCCCGCTTTCAATTACCTCCCTTAGATCACAAGTTTCGATTTTAGTCGAAAAATTATTCTATAGATACAAATAGATGTAAGGGAGCATAAATGAATTGCGGATTACTCTATAAGCTAAGAATTTAAACATATGTTCAGGATTTTATTTTTGTAAAACAATTTTATTGTGAATTATTAGCATAGATTCATAGATGAATAAAAAATGATGTGATCCTATTTATGTAAAACAAAACAGATATTTGATAGGTGGTGTAGAATGTTTACACCTGCCTTGTGGATGATTTTTGTTGGAACTGCTAGGCATACATGTCAGAATATCTGCTTATCAGAAAATCGTAGAAAAATACGCAAGTTTATGTCACTCACATCGAAGAGAAAACCAGTCAGTAACAAACTGATAAGTCTGAACAGTGATTATAATAATGAAAAGAACAATATCAACAGTAGAACAACCATATCAAGACAGTGGATCATGATACAATGACTATAGGATTCCCTCCTAAATTTTGTTCATTGTAACACATTGTGCTATGTCTCTGTGCACAACACAACAAACTCACTTCAAAGCCAAATGAGGACTTGGCATACTCAGGAAATTCTAGTAATGAGATGCTTTTAGTTTCACTGTTATAGTATGTAGCATTTCATGTTAGGCAAATATGACAGTCTGTGGAATCCTGTGTCATTCAGTTGAAAGCACTGACAAAAGAACATGTTTTTAGATAACCTTGCATTTGCGGGAACACATATGGGTTGCCAAAAATATCCATTTAGAGTGTTTAAAAGAGGCACACGCCTGGATTGGCCTAAGTGACCAATAATGTCTGGTGGTAATGCATGTTTTTTGGAATAGTCTTTAATTACTGAACAAGGTGGTGATATATGTCAAGCCAGTGGGATTTTTTTCCACCAGAAGATGGGTGCTAAAGAAACTGAGCCATTTTGTTTTTTTTCATCATACGGTATTTCTGATGGTTTTGCCTCCTTCAAGTCTCAACATGTGTCTCTTTACAGATAATATTTCACCTTTCAAAATGAAGTCTCATAATGACTCACTTAAATGTTTATTGTTTTCTTGCCATAAGAAACTTTGTGACTTGTAAATATGAATTTATATATGCATATTTGTATGAATAAATACATTTATAAAAGTGATATTTAAAAAGAGCTAGCACTTAAGTTAGGCCAGACATTATTCTAAGTGCTTTATAGATGTTAATTTTCTAATCCTTTTTAACAGCCCCGAAAAGTGACTTTCATATTTAGGATTGAATATAAAGTCATTCTCAAATTGTCTATGACCTATTTCTGTGTTGCTTAGCATAGTTCTATTTAAGAGAACTAAGACAAACATATAGAAATATGATGATGACAATGATGATATTATATTACTTTCCCAAGTGTCTGGCACTATGCCTATTTCACCAAGCATTTGTAGAGAAGCAGCAGAATATAATGATTATGAGCCTCAATTCTGGAAGAGACTAACCTGATTTTAAATCCTGGCTCTGCTTCTTACAGGCTGTGTGATTTGTGGTAAGTGACTTAAATTGTCTGTGCTTCAGTTTCTTCATCTGTTAAATATGTATGACACCTATTTCATAGAGTTGTTATTCAGATTACTTTAATTACTAAAAAATAAGTTCAGAGCTTTAGAATAGGGACTGGCACATATTCAATACAAAATAAGTAATAAGATACAGAAGTATGTATTTGAATATTCAAGACTTCTTTGAAGTAATATACTTAATGCTGTCGATTGAATTTTAAGCAATTAGAATGGCAACTAGAAGAGCTTTCGTAACAAACTATAGTGGAGTATCTCACGTATTTATCCCTCATTCAGGCAACTACACATCTGAGTTCTCTGCTTGTTACTAGAGTTCGTGGTTGCTGGCTCCGAGTGAGAACTGAATATGAAAATTTTCAGTTTGTGAAAAACATCTGCAGCTTTTACTTGACTACAAACTTAATATGAGCCAACTGTGTGTTGCAACTGCTTAAAAGAGAAAAAAAAGAATAAAAAACCCTTAAGAATTCCTTAGGCAGTATAAATAGAAATAAGAGTGTCCACAGCATGGGAAGTAACATGGTTGACGTACTTCACACTGGCTGGATCATGGTTGGAATACCGTGTTCCGTCCAAGACACCATAATTTTAGGAAACACTTTGACAAACTGGAGTGCCAGAAGTCTGGAAATATGAAAAATGGAGGAAGTGGGACTGTGTAATGTAGAGAAGACTAATAGGAACTAAAACACTTGTCTCCAATTATTTATAAGGTTGTCATTTAGAAAAATGGACACACTTATGTATCGCCCTAGAAAAGAAAGAGTAGAATCAATATAATGAAAGTAGCATGTATATTTTTACTCAGTATTAAGGGTGAAAACTAATGGGTATCAGTGCTGAGTCTTGCAGTGATATAAGAATTCCTGTATACGCCTGAAGCTTACATTCAGTTACATTCACTAAAATAAGATTTTTGCATTCATATCCTCATTGGGATGGGGCAGTAAAGGAATTAAATCCCCAGAAAAATTCATTAAAATTGTAGGGCTGTTCTATGATTGCATGGATGGTTGAAATTAGACTTGATGGCACTATTGGTTATTCTAAGAAAGACGCTAAAAGTCTGTATCATTGGTTTACTTTTATTCAGTCTAGTTTGGAAATCTTAAGAATGGATGAAGGAACATTGGATGAAGAAGGGACACAGGGTAATATGTTATTTTCTCAAATTTCAGAAATTCTACTAATTTAGGTTCAGCAGGTAATTAAGAATTCTTTCATGCATGTCAGCAAAAATAGTTAAATACAGGACTCATTGAATATCGTATTGTGTTGGGAACTGATCAGAGAAAAACCATGGTGTGTGTCCCTGAACTCTAGTTGCTTTTTATCTAAGAGGGGTTGAAATGTTGTGTGCTTTTGAATTTTATTGTGGATGATATTTGAGGTTTGTACCAGTACACTAAGGGTTATTTTTAAGGATTGAGTGAAATGAAAGTGTATTACTGGGAAATATAATAGAAGATAGCTATAGTATGACCTTGGAAACTGACTTGGTATTTTACAGGCATGTTTTTCTTTACATATTTCATTCTTGTATCTTGAAATAAGCTCTACTTACGGTTAGGTATATGCTAGCTCTTAGAATTCCTTTAAATTCATCTTGTCAGAATATCAGCCATTCTGTATTAATATTACGAAGTTTAAGACATTGGATTTTGTTCAATTTCAGCAGTTTGTATAATTGATTGGAAAAAGCAATAAATAGGCTTTTAATTTTATATTTTTTATAGGAAACAGGTAATTTAAAACATTTAATACATTTATAATGTATGTATTTTTTCATGATAGACTATATAAAATCTAAATAGACTATCTAAATCCAGAATTAAAAGGCACAGTCATTTTTTTTTTTCTTTTGTGGCACTGGATAATACTGGTTTGTTATAATCTAGAATATATTGCAGTAATCCCACATCATTCAAGTCAATAATAAATTTATTTGAATCAAAAGTGGACACATTTAAGGAATTGTTTCTATATATCCAATTAGGTAATTCTGGTTGGCTAAATTGGGAGCTGGTCATAATCCCAAAAGACACAATTCCAAATGTCATAATTCTGAATGTTAAAATCCCAGAAGAGTAAAATCTCTAAAGTGTAAAATCCAGAAAATCACAATCCCCAAAACATCAAAATCCTGAAAATGTAATTCTGAAAAAAAATTAAACTTTTTTTTTCTTGAGACGGAGTCTGGCTCTGTCGCCCAGGCTGGAGTGCAGTGGTGTGATCTCCGCTCACTGCAAGCTCCACCTCCCGGGTTCACACCATTCTCCTGCCTCAGCCTCCTGAGTAGCTGGCCCTACAGGCGCCCGCCACCACACCCGGCTAATTTTTTGTATTTTTAGTAGAGATGGGATTTCACCGTGTTCGCCAGAATGGTCTGGACCTCCTGACCTCGTGATCTGCCCGTCTCGATCTCCCAAAGTGCTGGGATTACAGGCGTGAGCCACCACGCCCTGCCTAAAATATTATTTTAAAGGTATTTATTTATATTTTAAAAAGAGGATTTAGTTAAGAAATGTAAAAACAGAATATAGGCCACTTTACACAACAAAATATGCAATAACAACATACATACTTTTGCACACATAAATGCTGAAGTATGCTAATGGCAGTCATACTAGTATAATAGTTATGAGAAGATGAACTGTCCTTATAAAGAAGTAGGTCAAAAAAGAACAATGTATAAACGCATATCACTATGATTGATAGTTGTGTGCAACAGCCTTCTAACTTCGGTCATCTGAAATAATATAATGAACAACCTGATTCTTTTGACAAGATCCATCAAAAACTGTAATAGGTTACCAAAGTATATATAGTAACCCAAAGAGTGAGATCTCAAGAAATTTTATATTTCACAAATGCAAATGTACAAAAGAACATCTCTTCATTTATTGAGAAAATTTCAATGTTTTTACCTACATATACAACGCTTAACACAAAGTAAACATAACGCACTTTTGTGAAGTTGAATTTGCAAAAACATGCATAAAACAGAACTCTCAAAATCTCTATACATTTGTACCTCCAGTATAGGAAATGATGTGAAGATGAAATACATAACATAGTGAATTGCTTTACGGGGTTTCTAGGTATTCCTCAGTCCTGTAAAGTTGACATCTACAATTAAGCCCATATGTTCTATTGATAAATAGAGGTCAGAAAAATAGCATACGTGGGTTTGGCTTCTGTTTTCCTTCTTTTTTTCTTCAGTTACTCTTTTGACTGTGTTATCTTATTATTAACCCTTGCCTCAAATTGTTCCCTGGTGGAGTGCTGCAGGCTACAGCCCTTTTTCAAATGGTGAAAAATTTGAGAGAATAGTGGTATGAAGAACATTTTGAATGCAAGGCTGTTTAGTTGTGAATATTGCATTGATCACATCTGTGTTTCTGAAGCTCTGTGACTTGCTCTCCTAAGCCTAGAGCAATCTTCACCAAACTAACTCTGTGGGATAGAGAAATGGTTCTAAGTAATATAATAGACTCACTTTAATTTAGAAGATAGATATCGCTGAATACTTTAGTTAGCACCTGCTGTATTCAAAACATGCTGGGAGGTGAGGGATTATGAAAGAGAAAGTTGAAATATATAGATTTGGACAACAGAAAAGTGTGTTTAATTTTTGCAGTTATCGTTGATGTTTTATTTTTTACCTTCATCATTTCAGTTTCTTATTTTGTTTCAGATACTAAAACATCAAATCCATGTTCCATACATCTTAGACACTGATTTTTTTTTATGTCATTTTGACATACCTCCAGCATCCAAATGCCAACATCTGCTACATTTTGCCACACGGTTGTAGGCTTGAACTCCGAAAAGCCCTAAATGTTTTTAAAATTTCTTTGTGTATGTTTTCAAAATAACCTTCCTTTGAGTTCTCAGTTTTATGTGAACTGTAGTTAAACTCTTTTTTTCCATGACTTGTAGCATATGGTATTTAACTGTTTGCCACTGTCGCTTTCTGAAGTGAACATATTTGTACAAAGGCATTTTAAGAGAACAGTACACTTAATCGGAGAAACTCCTTCAAGGTGACTCTATTGCTTAAACATGGTTTAAAAAGATTACAGTATTTATGGCTGAGCATTATTGTTTCATTGTCTATCAAAGTTAATCCAAATAACTGGCCTTTGAGAAAGAGTACACATTAAAATTTTGAAGGTAGTCATTTTCTTGATTTTCATCCAGAAGTATCTGTCCCTAAAGGAAGAGAAACTTTCTTCAGAAAGGTGTTTGTTTTAATCAAGGAAGTTTTTGCTGATATCAATGATTTGGTATCATCCCTTAGTTCTTGATAAACATCATACCTTAAATGAGTCCTCTGTTTTTTTAACTAGTTTTTCTTTTGTCTGAAGCAAAATTGCCTCTTTTAGAGGTGAATTACTCAATTTTAATTGTTTTGGGGCAGGGGCATTATTTTCCTATTGAAGAACAAAATGTAAAACACTGCCCTCGAAGGAATATTTGCAAAACCATGAAAGTAAGCAAAGTTGAGATGGGCTACTATATAGAAATTTTGCATTTTATTCTAAAATACTGCATTTCCCCATGATTTGTAACCTGCTGTGTATAGAAGCATTGGCTGCAGCCTGAATTCCTGAGCCCTTCAGTTCTCCACTTTTAGTATATATAAACACAATTTCACTGTGCTTGGAAGAATCCTGTTGTAGTGAAGGTAACATTTTGGCCTCTTTTGTGGTGTTGTTGCTTTGCTGCTTTGTGGAGAGGGATAAGTTTATTGTAAAAACTTCTTTAAATCCATGTTCTTATACAGGGCTACAGATATCTTACTCCTCAGTTCCAGGCAAGTCACCCTTTCTGGGCTGCAGTTACTGGGACAATAGTTAAATATTCTGGTTTGTTGGAAGATTTTTTAAAAATCTCTATTTCCTCCACCAAGTTCTGAGAGAGTAATATTTCCCTCAGTTTGTCTCATTTGTGGGAAGAAATATTATCTGCCCATCTTTATTACTACCCCAATATAAAGTTTACATGTTTATGGGTTTGCCGTTCTATAAATATGTCTGAAACAGGTTGATTATATATTTTCAAAATAAAAGATACAGAATGAAATAAGGTTGTAGGGAGAATGAATGAACCAAAAGAAAAAAAAAAAGGTTTTGTATATTTTAATTTCTGAGAAGTTTTCCATTAGGTTTATCGGATAATTTTTTTGTTGTTGTTCTTCACAGAAATGTTGTTCCGCCATGTTTGTTCGTGTGGGAAAAAGTTCTCATCGTTTGAGAGTATGAGGATTGTATACACGATCTTAACAGATCGTGGAGAGAAAGGATTTTATTAGTTTCATGACGTTAGTTTCCTTAGCTGCCTTTCTGAGAATGGTCCTTATGTTTAAGTTGGGGGCATTTAAGTTACTGTGAGGATTAAATTCAATCAAAAGAACTAAGTGTTAGGAAACTGGGCCTTGCCTGTCAAATAGTGACTAGTCAGTAAAACACACACACACACGCACACGTGCACGTACACATTCCTCACTGCTATTTTGACGTATATGTACCTATAGTATGTCTGATTTTCATGGTATTATATTATTCAATTATTTGAAATTAATTTAAAGAACAGAAACTAAAAGAAATCATAGAATCAGAGATCACTATGTGCCCTATCTTTTCAATTGTGTATAAACCTTTTGAAGAAAATATGTTCATTTAATAGTTTAATAACAATTTTGCAGTTGTTGTAAGGTTCATAAGTTTCTGTTTGCTGAGTATTAAGGCAAAATTTTAAAACAAATGAAATTAAGTGGCCTGGTGACCTGACTTCAAGTATTAATCTGTAAGCACTTTTAAAATGATTGCTTAACAGCATGGTTTCTTTTTTTGCAAATCTTTTGCCAAAAGCAGTGATAATGTGCCAATGATAATGAAATATTTGAACTAGAAAAGATGTATTTATTTATAGAGAAACAAGTAAAGGCCCTAAGGTGGTTAAACTATTGCTTAAAGTCACAGAAAAGTGGCATGGCTCTGATTTCCTGGTTTACCAGATACTTAGACACTCTTTTCAATGACAGAAAAGCAAATAATAAATAATTTACTTTCTAGATATTGTTGAATTCTTACTATGTTTCTGGGCTTATATGAGATGCTGGAAAATTTCCTAAAAAGTGAAGAGGGTGAAATGGGAAGGTGTTAGTCAAAGGGTAAACAGTTTTGGTTATACAAGATACGAGTAAGTTCTAAAGATCTGTGCAGTATATTGCCGACAGTTAACAGTACATACTGTGTTGTGGACTTAAAAAGAGGGTAGATTTTATGTTTTGTTCTTATCACAAAAAAAGATGGGAGGAAACTTCTGGAGGTGATGGATAGGTTTATGGCACAGATAGTGGTGATTGTTTCACAAGTATATGCTTATCTCCAAACTCATCAAGTTGTATATATTTAATATGTATAGCTTTTTGTATGTCAATCATACCTTAATAAAGCAGGTCAAAAAAAAGAGGAAGAGCTTCAATTATTTTCTCTTCTTTCCTTTTCCATACCTTCATAAAATTCAGAGTGCAAATTTCTTAGTTTATTTCGCCTACTTTCTGAGCAATATTTTTTAAAACCTGTGTTACATTTCAAAAGCAATATTCAATTTATTACGGCATTTACTAGAAGAACTTGTTCTTGAAACTTAGGTAAATGGTTATTAAGTAATAAAATTTATCTTTCAGTATGCTTTTTTTTTGTACTGGAGTAGAAAACCCAACTAAAAGTGATATACATTTTAATAACCAAAGTATATTATCTCACAGATGGAAGTCTAGAAGGTCTTAAGGGTGACTCCATCAAGGAGTTCTGGCTCCATTTTCTCAGAAATTCTCTTGATGTTGCCCTCCTCTAAATGAAACAATGTAATTGAAGCACCTCTGAACCTCATATTCAACCATAACAATGAATAGATGAAGAGTGAGGAAGAACTTTCCCAGCAGCCTCCAAAAATCCTCCTTTTATTAACCTGACTGATCTTTTTTGAACTATTCCCTTCAAAGAGCAGTGGAATCACTGTACAACCAAACTTTGGTGGGACACAGCAGACCTGTGACACTGGCTCACATGGGAGAGGAATAAAACACTCCAGGAAGGGAGAAAGATTATGGACAGCTCACCCTGCCCCTTAGAAAAACTGGAGACTATGCGTTCCTGAAATGAAACAAGACAAGTGTTCATTGCACTCTGAGAATACATTATGATGTAGAAAAAATGTTGAGATATATAGGATATGAAAGTGGCACACAGGCTTGGTAATTACAGCAATTAGTGGTAATGTATGTTATTATCTTGGGTACTGCTTGGGGTCTCTATGTATAAGATGACTTTAAATATGTGAAAAATTTGACAAACATTGACACCACTCTCTCAAGGAAGCTGTTTATTTCTAATTTATTTTGTCTGCAATTTGGTTTTTAATAAATTCAAGACTCAAGTTAACTTTTTATAAATACTGTACATATTTTACTGTCAGAATTTTAAGAACAGCATAAGTTTTTTTTAAAAAAAATACACAAAATGTAATTTTAGTAAGGTTAAGAAGAGCATGTACTGCTGGAAGGATAGTTCTGTAACTACATAGACAGAATATATGTCTTCTCTGTCACAATTTTGCCTTCAGATTCATTGTTGTAGAATGTTTCCTAAGACTTCAAAGATACTGTAATTTCTCATGGATTGTGGAGAGAGATCACGTGTAGATAAAATTCCTACATGGTCCCAATGTTTTAAGTATAGTCATCTTCTCCCACTCTAATACTGAAGAAGAATTACTAGTAGAAAAATTGGGTGATCAATTACTTATTTCCACTCTGAGATCAGGTCTCATTTAACTTGAATTTGATTTGTTCTTCCTCAGACTCAGTGTTTCTGATGTAGGTGGTGTTAGGCTCCCACGTTGTTAAAATAATGTGCAACATTAGTATTCTTTTAAAATACCATTAACATGCTTTATCTTTGTTGATTTGTCAAATCAAGACGTTACTATTGAAGGTGACTTTTTTTCCCCCTGCATTTCAGCTGAGTTTCTCTTATAATAGTCTTGACTGCTACCTGTGTTTGCTCATGACTGCTGATTGCCTGTACCCTAAATCCTCTCTGGACCAAGATGGGAGCATGCATTTGCAATGTTGGAAACTTGGAATTTGTTTCCGTTGAAATTCCATAGGGGCTTTGAATTTGTGTGGGGTATTGTGTGTATTCAAACTATAGAAAAAACCTCTGTTGTTATCCGTCTTCATTTAAGGGGAGAGCCAGGGAGGCTGTTTAGAATTAAATGTTTTTAGAGAGTGTTTGCTAGCTTTTAGTAACTCCTAGACCCGGTCAGGATCAGGACTAGGCAGGTGTGAGGACTACACCTGTTAACAAAAGCAGCCCTGATCCCTGTGCTGAGAGGGAGCATAGTCTAGTGGCAGGGACAGGTAAAGCAAATACATATAAAATCATATGACATCTAAGAAGGGGAACTAAGTGGGGCTGAGAAGAAACTGTATCTATTTCATGAAATGCTGACTGAGCTAAGATCTAGGGAGAAATCAGAAATTAAGCTCCCACAATATCATGAAGAATAGACTTGAAAACAGTATGAGCCCTTGGCTTTCCCTTATTGAGTCAATATGCTATTTGTATAGAGTGGGATTTATTCCGTTGGGATCATATTTTTTCAGATGCTACAGAGTAATTTTAGTTTGGGAAGAGCAAAATGTCTCTAGTCATCCCAAGGATTAAAATTTTAAAGCAACTTTTCATTCATATTAATGTGAAAAAGAATCCACTAAGAAAGCAATGAGGGTTCCATGTTTAAAGACATTTCAGCATTTATTACATTGTGTATTGTTGAAGTAAGACTTCAGGTATTCATTTGATTTTAAAATATGTATGGAGCACCTACTACATAGTAAGCATTTTCCTGCGTGCTGGAGCGCAGCAGCAAACAAAGCAGAGATGTCCTGGGGGGCCTTGAACTTGGAGGTACTTCTCATTTCTCACCCTGTCATAGGGAATCCCTACCGCATTCCTTGTTACTGTAGAGTCACTGTGCGATTCTTGGTCATAGAACATTTTCATTCCATTACTAACATCGATTATCTCTGACCAACATTTGTATTCAGGTTGATTAAAAATATTCCTCTGCTGTTGAATGAAATCTTAGAATCTTAATTCTTCTATGTCATTCAATAGAATTTAGGCTTGTCTTCCAGATTTAAAAAATATCATCTGTCTGGGCGTGGTGGCTCACGCCGGTAATCCCAGCACTTTGGGAGGCTGAGGCGGGTGGATCACGAGGTCAGGAGTTTGAGAACATCCTGGCTAACGTGGTGAAACCCCGTCTCTACTAAAAATATAAAAAATTAGCTGGGCGTGGTGGTGGGCGCCTGTAGTCCCAGCTACTTGGGAGGCTGAGGCAGGAGAATGGTGTGAACTCAGGAGGCAGAGCTTGCAGTGAGCAGAGATAGGGCCACTGCACTCCAACCTGTGCGACAGAGCGAGACTCTGTCGCAAAAAAAAAAAAAAAAAAAAAAAAAAAAAAATCATCTAAGGTGCAGTATGTACTGAAATAGTGAACCTGGAACAACCCCAGATTCCATTGATACTCTTTTTTTTTTTTCCTGGTTACACAACTGCTGGGACAATAGTGTAACAATGTCAAAGAAAATTTGTCTGGGAGGTAGGAAGATTGGTGATAGGAAAAGTACTATTACTATGGACATGCTCTAGATTTGGGAGTCAAATATTTGAGTATGGTTCCTGGATCCCTAGTAAGGAGGCCATGAGTAAGTTGCTTACCTTGAGCAATCTATTTTCTCCTTTTCTAAAATAGTAATTCTGTTTGCTCTGCTGAACTCACAGCTCTTGTAAGGATCACATGATAAATGCTCAGTTGCTTTCATACTGTAATACAGGCACAAAGCTGGGGTGATTAAATTTTAGACCGCAAGTGTGGACTAACCATTGTTAGTACAATATAGTGTCAGAGCTGGGCAAACAATTTAAATAAGGGAAACTGAACATTGTTCTCCCCATCCCACCCCTGCTTTTTTTTAAATTTCTTGTATTGCTTTAGATGGGCAAGATTGAGATTTTGGTGTGGGAGGAATTTTCTGGTGTCCCTCAAATTTAATTACATAGGTAAAGGTGGGATTGATCCTTGTTACTCAAAGTAAGACTTGACAACAGAATCAGCATTACCTGGGAGCTACTAGAAATGCAGCGTCTCAGGTTCCACTCCAGATGACTGGGTCAAAATCTGCATTTTAAGAAAATCTCCACATTTATTGTATGCAAATTTTCCTAAGCAGAGAAGTTGATAGATTTCTAAAACTACCCTGATCATTCCAAAAGACTCTTTAGGAAGTTACAGCTTCAATCACAGCAGCTGCTAGATGTTTTAGCACCACCTGGGAGAATGGGGATTGGGTGTGGGGAGGGCTATACTTAAAAAAA